>NC_057356.1:67524766-67827266 GCF_016509475.1 Prionailurus bengalensis | reverse complement strand
AAGAGGGAAGGAAATGCACCCTCTGCATGTACTGGGGGCACACCTTTGTCCAAGGCAGGGATTTCTTTTTTATTATTATTGTTTACTTATTTATTTTTGACACAGAGGGAGACAGAGCATGAACGGGGGGGAGAGACAGAGAGAGAGGGAGACACAGAATCCCAAGCAGGCTCCAGGCTGTCAGCACAGAGTCCGACGCGGGGCTCGAACTCAGGAACCGCGAGATCATGACCTGAGCCGAAGTCAGACGCTCAACCGACTGAGCCACCCAGGAGCCCCCAAGGCGGGGATTTCTTAAGAACCAAACTCCACGGGAATATAAAGCGGAGTGTGGAAAACATCTCAGAAACTTTAGACAAAAGTAACCATTTGGAGGCTATTTGCCGCCCCGGCACCCGGCTGAGTCCTTGACTGGCACTCCCTCTAGTCTGCACACCTCATCTGCTGTGGGAGGCCAGCTTTTCCCCATGGGGTCCAGCCAGGGTGAGCCTTTGTCATTGCTTATGGACCCGCCTGAAAGGTCACAGTAGGATTTTGGATTTAGTTTATTTTTATTTGTTTATTTTTAGAGTATACAACTGTTTTAATTTGGGGGGGGGCGGTGGGGGGGAGAGACAGAGCACAAGCAGGGGAGGGGCAGAGAGAGAGAGAGGGAGGCACAAGAATCTGAAACGGGCTCCAGGCTCTGAGCTGTCCGCGCAGAGCCCAACCCTGGGCACGAACTCCAAACGGCAAGACCATCACCTGAGCTGAGGGCAGATAACTTAACGGAGCCACCCAGGAGCCACTGGCTTTAGTTTATATACACACGCGAAAAACAACAAACAAAAATGACAGCAACACCGGCCACACCAAAGCCGATGGGGTGTTGACAGGACTGTTCGAGTCCACCTAGATGTGAAAGGAAACAGTTGTCACTCTGCAACACTTGTAAGACTTTTTTTTTTAAGTTTCTATCTTTATTCAAAGCTATACGCATGCAAGATGTGTTTTGTAAGATCAAATACCTCTGGTTTTGTTCTTAAAAAAAAAAAAAAAAAAGGCAGTCCGTCGCTTGCTTCCCCTAATTTGTCTCTCCCCGCAAGCAATCACTTTTATTCTCTCTGCTGATTATTTTAGATGATATCCCCGTATTGTACTTTCCGCTTTGGGGAACTCCTTTCTAGAGCGGCCTGAAAACAGTCGCCAGTGCCTGGGCGCATGCGCGCTCGCTGCCCAGCCCCGCCTCTAACACCGGAGTCCGATCAATATCCACTCTTCACATTATTGCGGCTCCGCCGAGCCCCCGCACTCCACTGTGATTACCTCTCTCTACTCTCTGTTTTCACCGGAATCTTCATCTCGGGTTTTCATTTGCCAAGTGGTCTGCGTTTCCCAGTTCAACCTCAAATTCTTCCGCCAGTTGTCCGATCTTCTCGCAAGAGGCTCACATGTGCCCCCTTTTCTCGTGATGGAATCTGCACGAAGCCCGTCGGCCAGAGCTTCCAGCCTGGACCGGCTGCTCTCCCGCACTGGTGCCCTTCTCTCCTCCCCCGCCCCTCAGGCCTCCTCCTTCATACTTGGAGGTCAGCTTTCCTGCATCCTGCCTCTTCTGGGTTTAGAAGCTGCTGGAGCACACCCTCCAGCAGCTGCCAGTAGAGAGTGCATGCGTGGGACATAAATTCTTCAAGACCTGCACCCTGTGAAGATGTCTTTTTTTTTTTCCTTTCATGTTTAATATGTTTTATTCTCGGGAAGCCATGATTCATATTCTTCGGATAAGCCCACGATCAAGTATTTGGAAGTAGATATATTCAACAAAATAGCTTTCATTCCGTTATCCACGTACCAACATTTCTGTTATGTCATTTCATGGTTTTTGTACATTTCCCGCCCTCCCCCCCCCCCCCCCCCCAGCTTTCTTGAGATGTATTCTTCACATATTCTGTAAGTTCAAGGTGTACGATGTGGCAATTTGATGTACATATGGTGATGAGTGTTGTGAAGTGATAACCACAGGAAGGTTAGTTAATGCAGAGAACGTCTTACTTGGTTGTTTGGGTCAGCATGGAATTCTAGCTCGGAAACCATTTCCCTCCAGAATTTTGAACACTTTGCTTCATTGCTTTCTTGCTTCCAGTGTGGCTTTCGGGAAATCTCGGGCCTCTGATTCTCTGTTACTTTATACCTGACTTTCCCTCTGGTTGGGAATGGCAGGAGTTACTCTAATCTGGCATTTTGAACTTTCCAGGCATGTACCCCAGTGTGGGCCCCTCTGGCAGCTCATGGGTTTTCTGGTCCAGAAAATATGTCAGGTCTAGAAAGTTTTATTGAATGATTTCTTTGATTTTTCTCTCTATTTTTGTCCTTTCACTTTCTAGAGCCTCTATCCTTGGTTATGAGAACTCCTGGACTGCTTTGATGATCTTCCCCTTTCTGTCCAATTTTTCATCTCTTTCACATTTTACAGTTGCTTTCTGGAAGACTTCTTCAATTTTAACTTCTAAGCTTCTGTTAAGTTTTTCAGATTTACTCTTATATTTTCAATTGCCAAGAACTCGTTGTGTATATGTATATGTATACATCTTAGCGTATTATGTGTTTACATGTATGTCCACATAAGTATATTTTTATAGCTATATTTATGTAAATTACGGATGGCGCGGGGGGCGGGGGGGGGGGGCCAGCCGCCTGCCTCCCTTCGTCGGCGATGTTGAATTTTGTTCTCCGTGACATAATCTCCAAGCAACCTTATTTTCTGTTTGTTTTTATCTCTGTTGGTCATGTTAGAGACTTTCTTTAGATGTCTGATAATCCTTATTTGGTCTATCTGGATAGCTAGCTGTATCAATAACTTACATAAGTCCTACTGTGCTCCAGGCACTGTTCGAACGACTTCACAAGGACCATCTCTTTTCATCTTTAGATCAATCCTATGCGGTAGGGATATTGCTACCCCTGTTTCAGTGAGGTGATCCATATTTAGGCCCAGGAAACAAAGAATCTTATTGAAAGCTCCAGGGAGGGTGGGAGGTGAGGGGCACACCTGGGGGGCTCAGTCAGTTAAGTGTCGGACTCCGGACTCCGTTTCAGCTCAGGTCTTGATCTCAGAGTTGTGAGTTCAGGCCCTGAAATGAACTCCACGCTGGGCATGCAGCCTACTTTTTTAAAAAAAGAAAGAGCTCCGGGCTATAGGTGAACCTTTCAAATGTAAACTTCACCTTGGTGTGTTTAGGCCACTTCCTTGTGGAAGTCCAATGTCAGTCTCTGTTAGGTCTTTCCTTCGGAGCGGGTCAGATCATCAGAGCTGATTCTGTCAAGCTCTTACCTAAAGGGTGAAGGTCTGGCTGCCAGGCTGCCAGGAGCTGGGGAGGGGGGGAGTGAGGGATGGCGGGTGGGGACATCGGCATCTCCCGGTCTCAGCAGTGCCTGCCTCTCCAGAGGCAGAGACTCTTGCTACAGCCCTCTCCTGTCTTTTTCCAGAATGAGGGAGAGGCAGTCACTTGGCTACACGGATTTGGGGAAGGAATCTGGAGATGTGACTGCTTCGCAAAACAGACCTTGAGCCAATTCTAATTTTAGGACCCCTCGCCTTCACCCCCCCACTCCCAGAGGTACTCACTGATGCCAGTTCATGATCCTTTGGGGGATTCTGGCTTACAAATGGGGGTGGTTTTCCACATTCAGCGCTATTAGCTTGGGATTCAATTCTCTCTCCATTTTCTTGGGCCGGCTGAGTAAATTACCTCTTATCTAGCTGCGTCTCAGCTTTCAAATTTTGTTGCTGTTTTCTGCTTTCCCATTCTCCCCATTCACGTGGGATTGTACCTTAAAAAAAGTCTCTTTGGGGCGCCTGGGTGGCTCAGTCGGTTAGGCGTCGGACTTCAGCCCAGGTCACAATCTCGCGGTCCCTGAGTTCGAGCCCCACGTCGGGCTCTGGGCTGACGGCTCAGAGCCTGGAGCCTGCTTCGGAATCTGTGTCTCCCTCTCTCTCTGCCCCTGCCCCGTTCATGCTCTCTCTCTGTCTCAAAAATAAATAAACGTAAAAAAAAAATTTTTTTTTTTTTTTAAAAAGTCTCTTTACTGGCATTTTAATGGGGTTTCAGTAGGGAGTGAAATCAAGTGTTTGCATCTTTACCCAAAACCCCCTGCTGTTCAAGTTCCCCCTTCTCTTTCCCATCCCTTTATTCTTCTACCTAGAAATCAAACCGAGAGAACCCAAAATGCATACGTTTGGCCGTAAACTGTATAACACGACATTTAGCGAGAGTATCAAAGGAACGAGGAGGGAGGGGAAGGACGCGAGTTGCACGGATGTGGCAGAAAAGTATATTGAGCACGAACGTATCATCTTAATCGTGATCCTTTTATAACGCACATTCTGAAAAACTGGGCAGAGCAATGTCTCGGTTTATGAGATTATACTGAAATGACAAAAATTCTCCCCTGAGGATTACACACCGGTAGGACTTGATTTCAGAATCTCCAGAGAGAGGCAAGATTTTAATTTTGATCCAAAGGGGGCGTAAGTTAAAAAAAAAAAAAAAAAAAAAGAGGAGCGCCTGGGTGGCTCAGTGGGTTAAGCATCTGACTTGGGCGCAGGTCATGATCTCACAGTTCCTGAGTTCGAGCCCTGCATCGGGCTCTGAGCTGACAGCTCAGAGCCTGGAGCCTGCTTCAGATTCTGTGTCTCCCTCTCTCTCTGCCCCTCCCCCCTTCACGCTCTGTCTCTCTCTCTCTCTCCTTCAAAAATAAATAAACATTTAAAAAAGAAAGAAAGAAAGGGGCGCCTGGGTGGCTCAGTCGGTTAAGCGTCCGACTTCAGCCAGGTCACGATCTCGCGGTCCGTGAGTTCGAGCCCTGCGTCGGGCTCTGGGCTGTTGGCTCAGAGCCTGGAGCCTGCTTCCGATTCTGTGTCTCCCTCTCTCTCTGCCCCTCTCCCATTCATGCTCTGTCTCTCTCTGTCTCAAAAATAAATAAACGTTAAAAAAAAATTAAAAAAAAAAGAAAGGAAAGAAAGAAAGAAAGAAAGAAAGAAAGAAAGAGAGAAAGAATAGGGGGCGTGATAGTCCTAAACACTGTGCAAATGCCAATGTCCTCGGTTACACCCCAGACTCCGGCTCCCCAGGCTGGAAACCTCTGAGGACAGGCCACGGACAATAGATGCTGAGCTCACCCCGCTCACTGCAGGCCTTGGCCAGGTGTCTTCTAGGCATGCTCGTCTTTCTCTGCTGGCCTGTAAACCATCATGAATGTAGTCTTCCTTTTCTATCATGTCCATTCCAACTGATGTTTTAAAACAATGGTTCTTAGCTCTGTGCAGTGGAATCCCAGGTAGAACTTTTTAAAAAGGCTTTCAGACTTCAAATCAGCCCTACCTCCACCTGTCCATGGGCTTGGGAACCTCTGCTGGAGAACGCCTCCATTGGGGGGGGGGGGAGGTGCAGAGGATCCATGAGCTTCTGGAAATTACAGGCAACATTGAATCTGACTTTCCTCCCTCCCTCCCTTCCTTCCTTCCTTCCTTTCTTCTTCTCCTTCTCCTTCTCTTTCTTCCTCTTTTTAATAAAAGAACCTTAGCTTTTATCATATTCTTCTAAGGAAACTTCATACCACTTATCAAATACCAAAAATATCAAATACACTTAAATGACGTGGCATTATATAATTATGTGTTAGCTTTCTGTTGTACTCATTACAAAAAGGTGGAAAGTTTGCCTATGGTCAGTATCACCAGGGTAGACATAACCCTCTTTCCAGTATTAAATAAATATTGGTTAAATGGATAAAAGAATGAATGAATCAATCAATGAAATTGATAAGCTCCTCTGTGCCCCAAAGGCTAAACTTATTCTCTAGAGCAAAATGGCATGGAAGCTATAGATGGAGATGAACTGTTTATTCAGATTCTACAGGCACAGTGCTGGACTAGATATGGGGGGTACGCACAAGGGTCTATGACGCATTCCTTACCCTGAGTCATCTGTAAACACTTGCCTACACTCTCATTCAGGATGTTTCATTGGTGGGAGTATTTTTCAACGGAGACCGGTTCTGACCGCTCTTCTGGTGTTTCTCCCTGGCTTTATTTTTAGCTCCTCTGGTCTTACCAAATAACCGAAGGGACCCTCTGTGTTTTAAAAAGCAAACCATTCTTTCAGTCCCTGAATCCATGGCTGCGGAGCAAATGTTCATCGTTGTGAGGGACAGTCTCCTCAGAGGACGTAATCGGTGACTCGGTCTCGTGAATGGGTAGAACTGTTTTGCTGGCTCAGCACGGCACAGGTAGGGTTTTGATTGCCTCTAGATTTGCAAGAATGCTGTCTAGAAAATGTGGGGAAGGCGAGGTAAGAAGCAGTGGAGAAAGGTCAAGGGAATTAGTCGGACGAGCACAACTTGATTAAGAGCTCCTATGACAGTGATTTGACCACTGGAGAATATCATTGTAACAGGCTGAAGCTCCCATTGGAGATCCTTGGGAATGCCTTGGAATGAAGGGGTTAAGCAGGCATACTTCCTCTTTACTGTCTTCTCAGCTCCCTCTTGGTGTGTCACAGCGAATACCTTCACTGACTGCTTTTACCCAGCTCCCGATGACACCCCGATCTCTAAGGGGGGCCTTTGAGATGACCGGGATAGTTCCTTCCTCACGGGGCACCTAGCCCTGGGGGGCTGGATTGGGAAGGTTCTGTGATGCGGGATGGGGCCACTCGTGGCAGAATTGAGGCAGAGCAGAAGGAGCCAGGCACCGGGGGAGTGGTGAGGGAGGAGGAGATGGTGAAGATTTTCAAGACAAGCCGGCATGGGGCACACCTGGGCATGTCCGTGGGGACTGGCTGGTAGTCACAGGGTGGCCAGGGGGTGGAGGTAAGAAATGAACTGCCTCTATGGGCTTGTGCTTTAAAAAGAGACCTGAGGCGCATATACCTACTTGTAGGGATGTTTCCTCTACCTTCTCCTCTTTCCCTCCCTCCCTCTCCCTCCCTCTACCCTTTGGCATTTTCCTCCTCAATATTATCCTTTGTGGTAGGAAGAATTCTAAGCTGGCTTTCGGGACTCCTGCCTCCTTGTGTACATTCCCAGTATAGTCACCTCCCTTTGAGTGTGGGTGGTTAGATATGCCATTCTGAAATCTATTGATGGTCTCTAATCATTGACTTTAAGTTCTTCCAAAGGGAGATTTTCCTGGGTGGGCCTGACCTCATCAGTGAGCCCTTAAAAAGAGGGCCTGGCCGTCAGAGATGGAGGTCAGAGAGATCCAAAGCCGCAGACGTTCTCTTCTGTTGGCCTGGAGGAAGCAATGGCCATGTTATGGTGAGGGCCGCAACGCAGAGAATAGCAGGCCGCCCTTAGGGCCTCTAGGGTCTCAGTCCTACAACCCCCAGGAACTGAATCCTGCCAACAATCCGTGAGCTTGGAAGAGGACCTTAGACCTCCGGTGAGATTGCAGCTGAACGGCAACTTGATTTGTACCTGGCGAGACCTTGAGGAAGGAACCAGATTAAACCATATCCGGACTCCCGATGCACGGAAACAGGGAGATGATAGGTTTGTGTTGTGTCAAGCCTGCTAAATTTGTGGCCATTTGTTATGCACCAGTAGAAAACTAGTAACTTCCTTAAAGTTCATTTTAACTGAACTTGACTGGTATTACCATCATGAGTGTGGGCGCGCTGGGGAGGAGAGAGGCGATATGTCAGAGTTCTCTAATCTGCTGGCAGTTAACACTGAGTTAACACGGTCAAGTGATTTAACCTCTCGATGCCTCAGTTTCCCCAGCAGGGATGATGATAATAATAGCACCCCCGCCCCGGTCACTATGAAGAGTGGTTGGCACATAGTATGTGCTCAGTAAACGGTAGGCTTGCAGTTATGCTCGAGTCAAAAACATGGCAGGAAACTCGGGCACAACTGGGGGTTCCAGGGGAGAAATCCCATATAAGAAATACCATTTTAATGTCCTGTTTTCTGGTCCTTTTTACTGTTCTTGTCTCTTCATTAGAGTCTTAATTATTAGGTCAAACATTGTCTTTAAAAAGTATTTCTTGCCAAGTGTTTGGCTACCGGCCCAGGCCCCAAGCATCTCTGGGTGGACACTTTTCTTTTTACACCATAATCCTATAGAATATTTGAGGGATTCAGTTGGACCCTCCATCCTCAGAATAAATGCAAACACAGTGTATTCCCACTTGTTCAAAGGGAGAATCAGTGTTCCACCCCCCAGCCCCGGAATGGATGAAGTTTTGACTCATTAGCGCCACCCCAACGAGGCAGGCCGGACAAGTGAAGGCCATCCCAAACGAGGGGATTTCACTGTTCAGTAACGAACTTATCAGAAAGAAAGAGCTTGTTGTCATTTTTCTGTGAAGAAAAGAGGAACTAAAGCACTTGGCTAACAGAAGTTGTCAAAGTTGTGAAACCTGTATGCTGGCCCAGTCTCTGTCCTTCACCAGAGGACAGGTGACTCAGCCTTTCTGGACACGAGCTTCCCCATCTGGAAAATGAGAGGGTTCCCTTCCGGAGAGGTGGGCAAAATGCACGTTTGTGTCACCACTCTCTTTGAAAGCCACCAGAATGAACAAAGGCAAAAAAAAAAAAAAAAAAAAAAAAAAAAAAAAAAAAAAAAAAAAAAAAATTCAACCATAGCAGTATTAGGGAACGATCACAATCTCACACGACAAATTCAAAACCTACTCATTCATTCGTTCGTTCGTTCATTCATTCTTCATCCATTCAACAAATATTTACAGGGGGCCTCTGAGGTGCCAGCAATGTTCTAGACGCCAGGAGTTCTAGCTGCCAGATGTAAAGAAAACTGAGCCCAAGCGAAAGAGAGCACAGAGGTCTAGCACCTTTTCCCTCTAATTCGAAACAGTTACAGAATTAGAAATGTAAATAAGGGTGCTGGTAGGGGCCGCGTGGTAAAGAATCTAATGTCGCCCAAAGAGAGGTTTGATCTTTGCTCTTAGCTTCTGGGAGGTAATCTCTAAAGCCCTCGGAATGCCATGCCTGCTAGGAATGTTTTTGTTTGTCCCCGGGGGCCTTGGGTCACCCCAGATAGACTAACAATGTGAGTTAGGGTGGGGGATTTGGGTCACAAGGTATCAGCTTGACCTCCGGAAGGGCTGGAGATGGAGATTAGTCACATGGGTGGTCAACCATGCCCACGTGACAAAGCCCTAATAAGAACCCTGGGCACTGAAGCTTGCGCGGGTATCATCACACATCATTCCTCGGGAAAGCGACACTGTCCCCAGCACCACTGGGAGGGGACAGCTGGAAGCTCTGTGCTTGGAGCTCTCCTGGACTCTGCCCTATGCACCTCTTCCCTTGGCTGAGATTAACCTGTAACCATAACTCTGACTGTCATGGCTCTCAGTTCTGCGAGGCCTTCTAATGAATTATTGAACCCAAGTTCAGTAAGTTTGGGGACCCCCAAACTTGCGATTGTTGAAGAGAGGTGTCCTGGGGACTGCTGCTCTGTACGGGTAGAGGGTCCCTTACCATGGATACAGAATAGGGGGTGATGAGAAGACCTAGAAGAAAAGGGGCATGTGTCGCTTGGGATCCATTTCCACAGTGGAGAAAGGCCAGTGAGATGGGCCTGAAGGGAAACTGCAAGACTCTTGTCCCTCCTTTTCACTGAATTTCCTAACTGAGAACACCCTTCAGGCTGACTGGCTGGCCCCAAAGTGAGGGAACAGCCCAAACCAGGAAATGGTCCTCTTTCATAGCATGAGCCACGTGCACAAGAGGGGAGACAGGCTTCATGTTCAGGCTCCTTTCTGCTGTCACTCACTTCCCAGCCCTCCCTGTAGGCAGAGGTCACTCTCGGAGGCTGCCCACGGTGCCCTGCACTCCCACTCAAATTCCAAGTACAGGTGGGGAAAAAAGAACAATGAAGCGTGATCCACAAACAGGATTCTCAGGCAGATAATAAGCTGGAATAGAATGTTCCATCCAAAGATGAATAATAGGCTGTCCTCCACCCCGATTCCTGTGCATTGAGACCACAAAGAGAAAAGATCGGAAGGAATGTATCAAGTACAAATTAGATGAAGAGCAAGAGAAGAATTACTACATGGTTTGGGGCACCTGGGGGACTCAGTCGGTTGAGCGACCAACTCTTGGTTTCAGCTCAGGTCATGGTCTTAGGGTTCATGGGACTGAGCCCTGTGTCAGACTCTGCACAAACTCTGTGGAACCTGCTTGGGATCCTCTCTCCCCACCCCCACCCCCACCTCTCTATCTGCCCGCCCCCCCCCCGCCAAATAAATAAATAAATAAACATTTTTAAAAATTTCAAGAAACCCAGGACATGGTTTTAGATTAAACTTGTCTACAATATTAGAACCACAACGTTTTATATAAAACATTCTCAGAAAGATACTACCACGAGATGATAATAATAAAATCTAATATCTATTGAATATTTACTAAAATCTAATATCTATTGAATATATTACTGTAATATTTACTATATTATAATATTTATAACATCTATTGAATACGGAAATATCTATTGAATATTTGCTATGTGTCAGACACTGTTCTGTAATGCCTTATGTGTCTTCGTCATTTCAAAACCATAACAATACTGGGGCGCCTGGGTGGTCCAGTATTTTCTCTCCAAAAAAAGAGAAAGAAAAAAGAAAAAAAGCCTGTGCAGTGAGACTATTGTTATCTCTATATTACAAATCAAAACACTAACTGTCCCAGGTTTGCTGGTTAGTGGTAAAATGGGCTTCAACACCAGATGGTTCATTCTTTTTTCTTTTTTAAGTTATTTATTTATTTATTATGAGAGAGAGAGAGAGAGAATGAACAGATGAGGGGCAGAGAGAGAGAGAGAGAGAGAGAGACAGAATCCAAAGCAGGCTCCACGCTGTCAGCACAGAGCCCCATGTGGGGCTTGAACTCACGAACCAGATGGTTTACTCTTGGCCTCTATGCTGTACTACCTGAGAGATTTGAAAATTTTTTTTACCAAATAGACGGCTGTGAAAACCTAAGTAAATTTTGAGAGGAAGAAGCTAATACTGGCTATATTATCTGATGGTGATGAAATAGTATAAGTGATTCTTATAAGAATGGTTTTTTTACTACTCTATCCTAGTAAATTAAATAATCTGAGCGAGATAGACAACTTTCTCAGAAATGTAAATTATTCGATGTGAATGAATAAAATGAAGGCAAATTCAAATTAGTGACCAGAACAAAAACAATGAGATAAATTGAGAACGAAAGTTGTCAAATTGCCAGGCTGGCGAGTTTTATGGGTGAATACTTCAAGGAACAGATTATTTAAATATTCTAGAATATTCTAAAAAAGAGCAGCGTCCTGCTCTCCTTTTTCCCCCACAATCCAGCATTACAATGATGCTCCGAGCTAATGAATAGGGCAGGTACACATACTTACCTGTGAGCACACCCGGCCTGCCTATCACATGACATGTTCTGAGTTGCAAGTAATAGAATCCTTGAGTAAAAGTGACTTACCCGGGGCACCTGGGTGGCTCAGTTGGTTAAGCGTCCAACTCTTGGTTTCAACTCAGGTCTCCATCTCGCAGTTTCGTGGGTTCGAGCCCCACATCGGGCTCTGTGCTGACACTGCAAAGCCTGCTTGGGATTCTCTCTCTCTCTCTCTCTCTCTTTTTCTGACCCCCCCCCCACACTGTCTCTGTCTCTCTCAAAATAAGTAAATAAACTTTAAAAATTAGAAAAAAAATAGTGACTTACATACCAAGCCATTTATTATCAAACCTTATAGAAGGCTAGGGGTAGGTGTTATCATTATTGGATCAGACATTTCATGAGACCCTCAAGGATCTCAAGTCCCAGGAATCCTGGCCTCAGAGGTGGAAGGAGGGGAGTTGATAAGTAGAAGGGGATCAAAGAGCCAGAGCCAACCCTGGAATAGACCCGTGGGGCCCATGCTGTACCGCTTACCTATACCCACCTATACCCACCCTGTGTTCTGACGTGCTGAGGACCTGTTCCCAGTGACTGGGGGTGTCTGAGTTGCATCTGTTTTTAAATATTTTGAATATCATTCCTGACCATACCCAAGATTTCTGGACATTTGGTGTCTTCTAAAAATGTTATGCATTTTTTTAAATTTATTAAAAAAATTTTTGTAATGTTTATTTTTGAGAGAGAGAGCATGAGCAGGGGAGGGGCAGAAAAAAAAGTGGGGACAGAGGATCAGAAGGGGACTCTGTGCGGACAGAAGCAAGCCTGAGGCTGGGCTCGAACCCACAAACCATGAGATCATGACCTGAGCCGAAGTTGGACACTCAACCAACTGAGCCATCCAGGAGACTCTAAAAATGGTATTTCAAATCAACAGGGAAAATGTGGCTTATACAGATATCTACTTCATTCTTGAGAATAAAATAAAGCTGGTTCCCTGTCTCACCTGTCCTACTGTTCATTATCAATAATTTAAAGATTGAAATGTTAGAGAAGACATAGATTACTAGAGGAAAATGAGAACGACTTATTTTTATTCTCTTTCAGTGAGAAAGGATTTCCAAGCATGATATAAAAAGCACAAGAGATAAAAGAAATGTTTGATAGATCTGACCATTTAAAAAACTTGAACATGTTGTGTGGAAAGAAGAAGAGCATTCTCATAAAGTCAAAAGCCAAAAACATCAAGACACAAAAACACAGCAAAAAACTTACAACACGTTTGACAGATAAGGGGCTAATTTCCTTATACAAAAGTCAATGAAAGCTCTTACAAATCAAGGTCTAATAAAGAAAAAAAAAAGTCTACAAAAAATATAGCAGGCCAGATTTGGTCCATGGACCATATTTTTCCAACCCTTGCTATGAAACTTACACAAATACAAATAAAACAATAATGAGATTGGCTTGGTTGCCCCTAGATAACATCCAATATTGGCTAGGGTATGGGAAAACGGGCACACTTAAATACTTGTTACCATAACTTTTCAAGAGGAAAATTTGTCAAGTCAATGAAAACGTTAGATAGTTATACCTATTGGCAGGATCATTCCTAGCAACATCATTTGCAGCTTCACAAAACGGAAAACAACTCAAACATCTATTTACACGGGATCAATGACACAAATTAGAGTACATTTATTAATTCAACAACGTGTTGACTGTCTGACAGCTGGTGAAGCTTGCATTCTTGTGGGGGCAGCTGCAGATCAAACAAGTGAACAGACAGCCCTCCGAGGTTTGTGGAACACGCTTCAAAGGAAATAAACAGGCTGACGTTTGATAGCGAGGGTTGGCCAACTACGGTCCGTGGGACAAACCTGGCCTGCCGATGTTTTCGTCTTGTTGGAATACAACCACACTTGTCTGCACGTTGTCTATGGTAGCTTCTGTGCTACAAGGGCAGAGTGGAGTCGCTTCTCTAGAGCAAAGCCTAGGATGTTTGTTATCTGGTCTTTTGCTGGAAGAATGTGCTAGCCTCGTTTTAGAGGGAAGGAATAGAGGACTCAAGAGAAATGAAAACATATCCACACAAAAGCTCGTACACAAATGTTCATAACAGCATCGCTCGGAAAAGTCCCAAAGTGGAGACGACACAGATACCCATCCACTACTGCACGGATAAATAAAATGTGATAGTTGCCTACTCGGTATCCGTCCGATATTCTTTACTGACTTAAGCCTGAGCAGCAGTGTGCCTGCGCCTAAAATGCATTTCCCAGCTCCCTCGCTGCAAGGGGTGATCACACAACACAGTTCCTAGCTAGGACACCTAAGTGGAAGTGTGTTAGGAACTTCTGGGAAGGTTTTTGTTTCCTCATCGAGATGACAACCCTTCTCCCTTGTGGCTTCCTTCTTCTTTGTTCTGCCTGGACAGAGGATGGGAGGCAAGAGATGAACAGTCATTTTGCAACCATGACTAACTAAGAAGATGAAAGCCACGTGCTAAGGATAGGAGAGCTTCGAGAAGCTGCCTGGGAGACCGGAGACATTGTAGAGCCACTGCACCAGTCCTGGACTGTTTACTTCTGTACGACTCATGATATAAGAAAAAATGATCTTGGTTAAGTCCTGGTAGTGGGGTTACTGCTTTGTGAAGCTAAGCGTCATTCCTAACTGATGTAGCAAGTTAGAAAACCAGAGAGAGAAAAGGAATGGTCAGGGAGCTCTTTCTAGGAGAACCAGGAAGTGTAGCATCTCAGAGATCAAGGGAATCAGAGTGCCATTTGCTGACAGCCAGAGCAGGGCAGAGGCAGAGAGGGCATTCCAAGGACAAGCTCTCCACAGAGCCAGGGGTGAGAAAGTGAGGCCACCAGGGTGGCTCGCACGGGGCCAGAGGAGCGGTCCGTGGCCCTGAGGAGGCAGAAGTCAACGCATTTGTCAGGTTGTTGACATGAATGTTGAAAGTCACTGGGATGATGGCAGCCATGGAGAGAAAGAGTGAAAGTCTGACGCCAAAGAGTTAGCGAGGAGTTTAGGAGTGGGTCCCAAAGAGCAAGACTGAGTGTTGCGTTTACGGAGAGGAAGAGCCAGCACCGAGATGGGCTTTCACCAGCCAGTCTTGGTCGGGGGTTTCACAGCAACTCAGTTTGTTTCCACTTGTCCATAGTGGTTGGAGGCTCAGGAACAGGCTCACTCTTCATAAAGCTGGACCTAGAAAGCCGTGTGCCTGTTGACTAACTCAGGGGGAAATACACCTTTTCGACTGGCACGCTCAGAGTTCTGTTGTTCTTGGCACCCTTTGCCTGTACCCAGGTAACTAGGACACTGAACCCATAGTCAGAAGATTGACGAGCCCCAAACCAGAATAAAAGCCCTCCTGCTTGAGTTCCATGCTTTCGCAGGAGTGGCAGTGCAGACACCCCCTTCTGCTGCCCTTCATCTGGGCGGCGTGCATGCCTCTCGGCTCCGGTCCCTGAGGCTCTCTTCAGTCATACAGAACCCTCGTGGCTGCCCGGGCTATGGCTTTCCTCGTGCAGTGACCCCAGCATAAGGACATCCCCTGGTCACCTGGGCAGGTCTGATGCAGGCGTGTCCCTTGTCCTTCTGGCAACTGATTTAGAAGCCACGTGCGGCTCGGAGAGACTTCTGTGGTTGGTTGTTCTTATCCGTCACGCACTGATTAGTACCATTTTCACTGTCAAGGAGTGAGAGTTATCTAGCCTCTTCCTCAAAATCAGGAGTGCATTACTTACACCCCTGTGAATGGATGACAAACGCGGATAGTCGTCACTTTGATTCTTTCCAAGTCACTATCATAACTTCAGATCATAGAATCAATACAATTCCTCATGGTGGTCACGCTGTCTTGGCAGAGACAACCCATGAACTTCTTGTTTTTTAAGTTTTATTTGTTTATTAATGAGAGAGAGAGAGAGAGTGAGAGAGAGAGAATGAGCAGGGGAGGGGCAGAAAGAGAGGGAGAGAGAGAATGCCAAGCAGGCTCCACGCTGTCAGCACAGAGCCTGATGTCGGGCTCAGTCCTACAGACCTTCATGGGCTCGTGACCTGAGCTGAGATCAAGAGTCCGACACCTAACTGACTGAGCCACCCAAGTGCCCCAACGCATGAACTTCTAAGAGCAGGGAGCCCTCCAGTTGAGGCACTAGCCCACCTGTTCCTGTGCCTGCTCCTTTCTGCCTGGTGGCTGATGTGTGTGCTTTTTGGCTCAGAAAATATGGCCACTGACCCATGGGTTAACATTTGTCCTGGGTGTTTTCAAAGAAAGTGGAGAAATATTTGGAGAGGATGAGCAAGGTCTCAAGCAATATCCTTTTGTCCTTAGGCATGACTGCCAGTTACTCTGATTAGGCCAGGCCCCCACTGTGTGGCCCACAGGGTCCGAGCATCTCTCTTTCAGACAATATGGCAGCAAGAGACCTGCCCGGGACAGTGGGGGTGTGGATACCCGGGTGCTTCCCGAGAAGGGGACTCTACAGACAAGACCTGAGGTGCCAGGGTAACAGTCATCAGATTCCTGACAGGAAGTCAAGCCTTACCTTTGATATAAGAAGACTATAACCTCCATGGGGGTAGAATGGCTTATTTGGGGAGGAAATGGGATGCCTGGGGAGCTTCCCTCCAGCAGAGGTTATGTGACGCTGTCGGGAAGACCGTGGAAGGGATTCTTTTCTGGGGCAAAAAGTCAGACCATATGACATTTAAAGTCTCTCCGCCACCAAGGCGTGGCCTGATACAGTGACGATTTGCTGGACCCGTACAAGGAGAGCATCCAAAGTGTATGTCCGTGCGTGAGTTTGTATCCTGACCATTAACTGTTAAAATCCTCCCAGCATGAATCTTGCAAGGAATGAAAGAAAACACTTATATTTGGTAGGGAAAATACACAGCTGTCTTGTTACATGTGCTAATGGAGAACAATCGACAAAATACAGCAAGTGAAAACAAAGTGAGCGCGACGGTATAAATAGCACACTTCCATCCACGTTTTAGATGACATATATTTGTACAGAAATATATACACTTGCGTATTCATGGAAAGATACCCAGAAATCTGACAAAAGTAGCTGTGTCTGAGGAAGGGAACTGAGTGTGAGAAAGAATTACTTTCCACTAGATTTTTTGTTTGTTTTTATGGGTTTTTTTGTTTTTACTTCTGTGCAACGTGCTTATATTACCTTTCAAAACAATAACAATAAATTTTAGCTGACTTGCTGAGAAACCCCCCGTTAGTGGCAAGTGCAGGGAAGCTCTGGAAAGGGCAGCCTCCAGGGGATCCCAGGGAGGGGAGAATGCCTGTTTGAATACAATTCAACACGGCCCACAGTTAGCAATCATTTGTGGTGTATTCCTTGTGGGATTAGATTAGTTTGAACTTGAGCTGCCCTCAAATGGATCATAAAAATGAAAAGGTTGTGTCATGACTGTTGGTAAGTAAACAAGCGATATTACCTCGGGTTGTGAGCATTTTGGTCTGATTCTTGTACTCCTGGATGAGGAGTCCAGACACCTGGGTTGGGACTTCATTCTGCCGCCAGCCAACAATGTGACCTTGGGCAAGCCTCTCGTCGCCTCTTGGCCTCCTGGAGAAGTAACAGCGCACAAATACATTATCGAACGCATTCCGTCCGAACCAGGGTGTGTGTGGAAAAGCCACTGCAGAGCAATAAAAACCGAAGGCTGGTCTTGGGAAATCAGAGAGCATATCAAGGAAACCACAGCCGAGTTGGGCTAAGCCTCGAGAGAATTACCATATCCTGTTTTCTGTCAGAGTCTCACCGACTCTTGACCAGGTTCCAGTGAATCACCAAATCTCTGTCCCAGACTGCTCCAGGCACAGCTCACCGTGTAGACGGTGCTGGGAGCCGAGCGAGCCTCGGTAGATGGTACATCTCTAGTTTTAATCCCACCAAGCATATGCTTAATTGGGAAGAGTATGTTGGATTTCCACAGTACAGATGATTGAAAATCAGTGCAGGAGATGGCTCGTTTTCATCTTAAACACACACACACACACACACACACACACTGAAAGATACACATGCGGGTAAAGTGTGACTAAATCAAGAAGGACAACTTTGTTAACTTTTGAATTTTTCTTGTGTGTGCTTAACTATGTGGAAACTGATTTGAACCGAAACGCCACCCTAGATTCTCTTCTGATCTTGTTTAATATGCAAACATCTTTGAAAATATTTATAGTGTTTTTTTATTTCAAAGGTAATGCGTGCTTTTATAGAAAGGTAATTGTATTTCAAAGGCAATGCGTGTTTTTTATAGAAAAAAAGTCAGAAAACACATATATATGATTGAAGACAGTAAACCTTGTGATTGAAAAAAAAGAAGGTACCATCTTAGGGTGATGAATTGCTCAAGTTACACTTAGCTAACAAACTGGTGTTTCATTGTGCTTTGAAAATACTCTGATATCCCTCATGAGCCCTGGATGATGGGAGCCCTGAGATTTGCTGATGAACAGTACTCCCACATCCTCTGGTTTTAAACATGCACTTTATCTTTTTTTAGATTATTTTTATTAATTATTTTTTAAATTTTTATTTAAATTATTTTAATTTACATCCAAGTGAGTCAGCATAGAGTGTAACAATGATCTCAGGAGTAGATTCCTTAATGCCCCTTCCCCATTTAGCCCATCCCCCTCCCACACCCGCTCCAGTAACCCTCTGTTTGTTCTCCATATTTAAGGGTCTCTTATGGTTTTGTCCCCCTCCCTGCTTTTATATTATTTTTGCTTCCCTTCTCTCGTGTTCATCTGTTTTGTGTCTTAAAGTCCTCATGTGAGTGAAGTCACATGGCATTTGTCTTTCTCTGACAAACACGCACTTTAAATTTATAAATTCAAACTTCTCAGAGATCAGTTTCCCGTAAGGTATTGGCTGCTTGGGGACTGGAGTGATGTTACCTGAACCTGGTTCTGCTGAAGGGCACCTGCCCCACCCCCACCCCCACCCCCGGCCTCTTGGGATCATGTGCTAGCCGCCATTGTCCCAGCCATGAGCCAAGCAATCTAGCCCCATCTTGCTTCTGTGGTCCCCTGACCCTGTCAGTGCCATTGCATTCCCCACTAAGGCATTTGGCTTCCTACAGGTCCTTGTCTTGCCGCCAGAAGGCCATGGAGAGCCAGGAGCTCCCAGTTTGTCTAACTGCCCATCTCCTGCCCATCCCACCGCAGAGTCCCTCGGTGCTTGAAGCAGCTGCAGGTAAGTTTTCTCGTACATTGTTTCTGTAGAAATGAGCTCCTAGCTCTAATGGCCTTGGGATTCTCAAGACTTGTCTGGATTTTTTTAAGTTTATTTTGAGAGAGAGAGAAAGAGAGAGATTGTGAGCAGGGGAGGGACAGAGAGAGAGAGGGAGTGAGAGAACCCCAAGCAGACTCTACAATGATAGCGTGGAGCTCGACGCAGGGCTCAGACTCATGAACCATGAGATCATGACCTGAGCCGAAACCAAGAGTCGGCACTTAACGGACTGAACCACTCAGGCGCCCCTGTTGGGACGTTTAAGTGCCTGCCTGGCATGTGTGGAGAGGAGAACAGTCTTTCTCCTGTGTTCGTCCCATCTGAGCAGAACAGGACTGCCTTTGGACTCTCCGCTGTCTCTGTGTCATACCTTCCCTTTCCCTAGGTCAGCAGACCTCAGAGTTTAACCATCATAGGGCAGAGGCAGACGATTCTTCTACAGTGGAAGAAAGTGTGTGCTCTGAGCCTTCTTGGATTAGTTTCTAATCTGGTTAAACAGGAGCTACAGGAATTTAGAAATCCTGTTTTTCCTGACAAAATCTGTCTTTCAAGACCTTTTCCATGGTCTCAAACTCTATTTGGGGTATCAAAAGCAAATTATTAACTCTTCCTTTTTCTTTTTGATTTTTTAAAACTGTTTATTCATATTAGAGAGAGAGACAGTGCATGAGCTGGACAGGGGCAGAGAGAGAGGGAGACACAGACTCCAAAGCAGGGTCCAGGCTCCAAGCTGTCAGCACAGAGCCCCATGTGGGGCTCAAACTCGTGAACCGTGAGATCATGACCTGAGCCAAATTTGGACACTTAACTGAGCCACCCGGGTGCCCCTTCCTTTTTCTTATAGTAAGAATTCTATGTGCCCCTTCTGCCCCCTAGACCCTCACCCCCTCTCCTGTCCCTTCACCTAACACAGTTGGATTTCATAGGCCGATTAAAATCACATGCGTAGGACCATTAAGCAAACATTCATGTTAGCATACTTAGAAATATTACTCTAGTTACAAAATTTTTAATGTGAAATTTTTTGGTGAGTAGTAAGATTGAACATTTTTTAAAAACATTACTTAATGTAACATTTTCGTATAAAATGCATTTGATCTTATAAAATGTTTTATGTAAGGACGCCTGGGTGGCTCAGTCGGTTGAACGTCTGACTTCGGCTCAGGTCACGATCTCACGGTTTGTGGGTTCAAGCCCCATGTCGGGCTCTGTGCTGACAGCTCAGAGCCTGGAGCCTGCTTCGGATTCTGTGTCCCCCTCTCTCTCTGCCCCTCCCCAACTCGCTCTCTGTCTCTCAAAAATAAACATTAAAAACTTAAAATAAAATAATAAAATGTTTTATGTAGACAGATGTATCATTCTTACACTTATGTTTCTTTCACAATTGTCTGCTTAGAAAATCTGGCCCAAGACCACTTAAAATACTGACCTATATTTCTCTCACATTGTTCAATCACCAGCATTTTTATGATTTTATTTTTTCCCTTTAATATTTTGTGAATTTATCTTAAAATGTAGTATAAGGTGAAGATCTAACTTCACTGTTTCTAAGTTGCCAATTTTTCCAGAACCATTTGGTGAATATTCTAGAAACATATATCTCTATTGCTGTATTTGGTGCAGATGCATTAGTTTATGCTTTTCATCACTGAACTTCTTTCGAATGGTAAGCATACACAGCCTCTTATATCCAAATGAGTGGTTCCCCTTCTGAGTAGTTTCTTTAGAAGACTACATAATTATTTCAAGGATGCTTCCATTGCTGAAAAGTTCTTTGCTGATTTCCTTTGGAAATTGTTGTTGAAAATAGCTTTTGAGCCACAGAGAAAACCAGTCTTATAACTTAATAATACTTTTCTTTGGACTCAAAATTGCTTAACTGCAGCTTACCTTATTTGCCAGATAACATGGTTCCAAATTGGTCCCTACTCTATCAAAGGGAAAATAAACTTTTGAAGCACTTTGAAGATGGGGAAAGTTATGCTTTAAAATTAGTCTTATACTGGGGCGCCTGGGTGGCTTAGTCGGTTAAGCTTCTGACTTCAGATCAGGTCATGATCTCGCGGTTCCGTGAGTTCAAGTCCTGTGTCGGGCTCTGTGCTGACAGCTCACAGTCTGGAGCTTGCTTCGGATTCTGTGTCTCCCTCTCTCTCTCTCTGCCCCTCCCCCACTCGTGCTTGCTTACTCGCTCTCTCTCTCACAAAAATAAACATTAAAAAATTTTTAAAAAGTAAAATAAAATTAGTCTTATGACTTTATAGTTGCACTTGATCAGGTTTGTGTATGCAAGTACATAAATAAGGCTACATCTTCCTGCACTACATATTTGACTGTAACTGTAAATTAAAGTCCACTCTGACAAAGAGAAGCCTAAGAAAGGGTCATGTGCACTGAGGAAAGAAGATGGCCCAGTGGTCTTCCTCTCCTTCCAGGAAGAGCCTCTTTGGACCCCGAGCCCCCTAGAGTTAGATTCGCCAATGGGGATAACAAGTGATTCTTGGAACAGGATGAGCTCAGTAGCAAAGCCCATGGTTCCATTTAATTTTTTCTAGGGCCTTACACATTTCTAACAACACTGACTAAAGGGAAGAAATGCCAAAATTGATATCCTTCCGGATTTTATACATTTCCCAATTTTCTAATTGCTACAGCTACTGCCAACAAAACACACTGAAAGAATGCCCCATGAGGAAAGGTCTGAGAACACACCACAGGATAGGATTGCAAATTTCAGTGATTACAAACAATTAAAGTGGGCAGCCAACATGTAATTTTCTTTTTAGGCATGGACATAGAATGAGAAACTACTTACTGCGTTGGAATAGATAGAAACAGAGCTGTTTCCCTTTGTGTAAAAATCATACTCGATCAAGTTGAGATTAGAGCTAATGTGCTCTCCCCCAATTTGCTTTTAAAATTGAGGGATGTGGAAATTAGTGAAATTAAATTCACAGCTGCATTAGTTGCAAGTCACAAAAAATTCTATTTGATCTTGCATGAGCAAAAAAGAGGAATGTTTTGGCTTGTGGGGAAAAAAAAAAAGAGTTTAACGACCAAACAATGAGAGAGGCAGGGACGCAGCGGAGCCTCCAGGAACAATTGGAATCATAGCCCCAAATATGACCAGAACCGTCTCCCTCTGTTCTGCATTTTGGCTTTTTTCCACACACTGACGTCATTCCGTCTCACTGCACACCAGCGTTCTCCATGTGTCAGAGTCAATGTCTGTCCTAAACCCCTGAATGTTATTATCTTTGCTACTGGAAAGACACTGCCTTGTTGTTTTTGGTCTCAAGTTCAAAACTCCTGCCATAGGGAGCCACTGCACAAACCCGGAGGCACCATTCATGCCATAAACATTGTAGATTTCAACAATTTTCTCACGGATGGGCATAAAGTATCTTGAGGAAGGGCACCTTTTCTAATTTCCACAAAGATGCCGTATGGACTGGTGGTGGCCCTGCGTAGGGTTCTGATTGACACAACTTGGGCCAGCCAACTATGGCCATGAGACTGAGGTCATCTAAGCATATGGAAGCCCCTATGGGATCCTTATAAGTGGAAGAGGAGCAGTTTGTGGAGAAGGGAAGTACTGTTTCATGAAGAAAGGGATATGTTGGGGAGGTGATAGCATTAATTTTCCAATACAGCGCTAGAGCAGTTTTGTGAGCCTATTGTACATTTCTCTCTCCCTTGAAAAAGTTCCTTGCTTCTACTTTCCTTCTTTGCTAAATTTAAACTCCGGTAGGCTCTGTGTTCCCAGAGCCAGGGCAAATACTATTTGTTAAAAGGACACATCAAGTCATTTATTACATGGTTAGTCTGAGTATGGAACATTTTCATCGAACTGATTGACCTACTTTCTTTGGCCTTTGTGCCATCCATGCAAGATTTTTTTATTGTTTCTCTTAGAAGAGGCCTAGTTCAACGGACGTGGGCAGGCAGTTGGGTTCTAAGCCTGGCTTCACCTTAGGATGATACCAACTTTAGGTAATTAGATAGCTACCTTAGAATGGGTCCTTCAACTCTCTTAGTCTCTACTCTTCTGAAAAATGGGGAGAATTATATGTGCCCAGATATACTTCAGAAAGGTGTTGAGAAACCCAAAGAGCAAAATTAATGAGTGGGAAAGTGTTGGTAACATAAAAAATGCAATTATCTGTGTTAGAAAATTAAGATTAGTCTTCAAGCATTATTTGGTAACATGACTCCCTTCATCAATCCAAGTAAGATCCCTAATTATAGATGTTTATGCTTTCATCAGTTGACTCTTGTCAGGGAACTGTGATGTAGCCATCATTATGTGGGAATTAAAAACTAAGTGGTTGAATTTGATAATCCTATATCACATCAAAGATGTTCGGCTGGGGAAGAGAAGTACTTTTCTAGTACCAAATCATATTGTGTTTCTGTGGACTTGGGTACATCGAGATACATTTTCCAACAAAATCCTTTGGTCTTTTCTTCATCTTCATTTATGGTAACCCTGCATTATTTTCTACTACTTAATCTTATTAATAATATCTATGGTAATAGTTCACATTTACACGATCCTATAGGTAATATTAATAACCACTTACTGAATATTTTAGATGTGTCCAACACTCTGCTTCATGTATTATTCCAATCATTTCTCCCAATAACCCCATTTGATGAGCACTGTTACTATGTCAGTTTAACAAAGTAGAAAAAAGGCACATAGACAGAAAATGGTAGAGCTGGGTGTGTCCAATACCAAAACATGTGCTTGTTGTCCTAGTGATGAAGCGATGAAGTGAGGGAGCAATACTTGGTAAATTGTTGCCGGACCATTGCTGCCATCTTGCCTCTTTAAAGATGAGTTCTTGGTCGTTGTCTTTGTAATTCTTACAACTACCATCACGCTTTGCACATAGCAGACACTCAATATGGGTAAAGTACCCTGTAAAGTTCGTTACAGACATTAACCAACAACGTGATTTTCATAACAAAACCCAGATGTATATGTGTTACTATTATCTCTATTTTGTAGAGTTTAGGAAAATCAAAATGACTTGCCCAAAGTGGCTCAGTCAAGCCAGAAGTCCCTGTCTTGAGCTTCTACCCCTCTACTAGGTCCCTGCCCTACAGTTGGCACCTCTGGGACTCTGCCCTGGAATTCGGAATCAGTGAGGCCTGGTGTGCTGCCTGAGGATTCCCCATGTCCCAAAGCTCAGGCCTGTGAGTGTTTGCTCTAGTATTCTCCCAACCCAGCCAGCAGGGTTCCTAAATAATCTATTGGGTCATATTTCTTAATACTATTATTTCAAGCTCCTATATTCTTTCTAACATTTTGTCTGCTCCATCTAGCAGTTTCGAAAAGAGGCAGGTTAATGTTTTATACCATGAATGCAGATTTGTCCATTTCTCCTTGTGAATGTATCAGTTTTTAAAGGCTGTGTGGTTAGGTGATCATGGTTAGTATATATTCTTGTTAGGTTGTTACTTTTATCATTATGTGATGTATCCCTATATGGGCTTTATGCCTTAAAATTTATTCTGTTTGATATCATTACTGCTGTCCTCGCATTCTTTTGGATGGTATTGACACAGTATATTTTTTCTGTCCTTTTATTAACCTTTCTATATATAAAAAATATAGATTTTTTTAGGTGGACCTTATAAGCAAGGTATAGATCTATATAGATGGATTTTTAAAATTCAATATGATAATCTCTGCCTTTTAATGTGTAAATTTAATCCTTTTCTATATATTAAATTATTGATATGTTTGAACTCGTTTCTACCCTCTTCATTTGTATTTTGTATTCATGGTATTCTTCTTTGCTTTCTTTCTCCATTCCTTCTGTATGTAGATAAAATCTTCTATCTTAAAATTTTCCCCTTTTATCAAGGTATTATTTTTATTCTTTAAAGTGGTTATTCTAAATGTTTACTTTGTACATATTTAGTTAATTAGCCAATATTTCTATCCTTCTTTAAAGATGATATGGACATGAATACACTTTACCTATTGAACAATGTGTCCCTAAACTTCCTATTATTGTTTAGAAGATCAATTTGCTGTTTATTTTTAAACATATATCATTAGTTATTTTTATTTTTATTACAGTCAGTTTTTTGTTAAATTTATAGAAACATACCTTCTCATTCTGTGCTCACAATTTTTTTCTTGTATCTCAGGCTTTGCTTCTCTTTCCTTCATTTCTTCTTCCTTTTTCCTTTCTCTTCTTTGTTTCTTACTTCCTTAAATTAAAAGGTGCAATTATTCTCTTTGAGTGAGGACTTGTGGGTGTTAAATGCTCAGATTATGTGTATGTGTGTACTTTGCTAGCTCCTGAATCACAGTTTAGCTGGGTATAAAATTCTAGCTTGCCAAATATATTTTCTTGCATTTTGATGATATTATTCCATCGTTTTTTGGTGTGTATTATTGTCAATAAGAAGCCTCTAATTGTCATCTATTTTTAGGTGATCTATCTTTTTCTCTAATAATTCTTAAAGATGTTTCATTTATTTTTGATGTCCTGCAGTCTTACTGTTAAGTATCTACATGTGGATTTAGTTACATTTTTCTTACTTGGTACTTGCAAAAAAGGACATGTAACAACGCTTAATTCTGATAAGTTTTCAACTACTGCCTTTTCAATTATTGCTTCATTTCCTCTATTCTTTCATCTGAAACCCTTTTTACATGTATTGTGTAGTTTCTCAATTTATTCTACATGTCTCTTAACTATTTTTTAACACTTTGTGTTCTGGGTGAATTTTGTGATAAGTCATCTAACTCACTAAGTTGCTCTTTAAAAGTGCCCAGTGACCTATTAAGTTTTTGATTACAAAATCTATTTGTCTAAGTTTGTTTACTTATTTATTTTGAGAGAGAGAGCACAAGCGGGGAGGGGGGCAGAGAGAAAGGGAACGAAAGAATCCCAAGCAGGCTCTATGCTGCCGCACAGAGCCTGATGCGGGGCTCAATCCCATGAACTCATGAGGTCATGACCTGAGCCAAAATCCAGAGTTGTATGCTTAACTGACTGAGCCACCCACGCTCCCCCAAAATCTAATTTTCTTTCAAAATTCTGGATCAATTTCATTGTGTAAAGCTGTTTTTATTTCTGTCTGTCTGCTTTTTTTGTCTTTATTTTTACGAATCTAGTTTTAGCATACTAACCACACTTATGTTTAAGTCTTTTCTTAAAATAACCTCTAAAACTTATTCCTAATGGAACAATTTGTATTTTTAATTCCTGATCTTGATTGTAGTCTTTCTTTATCTTAGATTTCTTCAAATGCAGTCATCTTAATTTTGCAAACTCATTTTGAGAGGGGGATTTGTTCCTATCTCTCTTCTCTGTTTAGTTCATTTGTGAGTGCTTCTTATTAGTTTCCCCCACCTTTTCCCAGGTATCTGAGTCTAGAACCAGATCTTATGTATATGGATGGGGGCTCCTGCCCTATGATGATACTGAGGACGTTTTAGATCCTGTCACCAGGCCAGTGGGCAGCTTGTTTTGCTTTCTGCTTGTGGGATTGTTTCTGTTTCCTACCTCCCTCTGATTCCTTTCTTCCTTTATAAAAGCTGAGAGCTCACACATTAGCCAACAACAGTTGTCTTTTACAGCTTCCCATCATGGTCAGGTAGGTATTTCTGGCTTCAATACTTAATCTCATGTGGAGCGCATTTGGTCCCCATTATTCTGCAGGAACTGACCTCCTAGCCATGGCTGTGCCTCTAGACCAGAAGCCTGGGAAGCCATGGCTTCAGCCCTGTTTACTTTTTGATGTTTTTATTTTTATTTTTTCTGGGTCATGGAAATTTTTATTTTCTTTTTGAACCCAGTTGTGTTATTTTAGTTTTGCTTTGTTATAGTTATCTATTCCTGCTGTATTTTAGAGTAAAGGGATGTATTAGATTTGCCGCCTCCATTGGAAATTTTAACCCCATCGTTTGGCAATAAAGAGGCAAAGGGATATTTCCCAGGTTGAATACAAAGTATGTGTGCTTATTTATTTATTTATACTTTGCTCTATTCTCTAAATGATTTGAGGAAGTTTTATAGAACACTTACAATAGTAAAATATAAGTAAGTCTTAAGGAAAATACAAGTTAAAATAGAATATTAAGATTAGTAGAAAAACATAAAACTCACATATTCACATATAGAGATTATAAGGTCCCAAAAGTTGGGCTGTATTCTTGGCTGTGAGCTTCCAGGTGACCAAAGTGAAGAAACACAATTGATTACTTAGTTCTCTCTTTCCACCAAGAGAACACTTGCCAGTTCTTTGAGAAAAGTAAAGATTTTTGCCCACAAATTCTAAAATAAGCTTCACCTGTGTGCATCATAGAGCAGACACTGAGAGGTGGGGTAGACGACGCTTTCAACAGCTTTGCTACAACGTAAATTAGCAAGGCTGACTCTCACAGAGTCTCCCAATAAGAGGCCAAGGCCTGATGCCCACTCAGCAGGTAAATGGGTGAGTTGAGACAAACTCAGGTACGTGGCTTCCTCAGGTGTTTAAACCTCACAATACTTCCTTCTCTCTAGGCTTGAAAAGATTTCCATGTATGAACTTTGCATTAGAACCCTTTGGCCAGCGTGAGGCAAGAGGTGAACTCCCTTATCAGTTAACTTATTGTTTTTGTCGTTGTAGAAGTGATAGGAACTCAACTCAAACTAGCTTAAGTAAAGCGAAATTAAAGTTTTTACGAAAGTCTTATTGAAACCAAGTGAATGATTGTAGAGAGGTCAGGGTGGATCTGACTGCAGAGACAACCGACTCTAGGGAATCAAACACTGCCAGGATTCTCTCTCCAGCTTCTCTCTCCTTCTGCCTTTGTGTTGCCCCAACTCCTTTGTTCTCTCTGTTGGACAGTCTGGGTAGCCATAGGCGGCTGTAGCTTCCCAACCTTACACCCAAAGAGGAAAGAGAATGCTTCTTCAATGGATTGAGTTATAACAATCCTTGGGAGGGGTTGCTGGTGTGGGTTGGATCATATGCCCACTGTGGACTTCTGCTAACATTTGTTAGGCACTTACTATGTACAGAGCTCTGAACTAGCACCTTTGTGTGGATTAGGTCATTTAACCTTCAGAATAATGTTCTAGGAGAGATAGAAGGCAAACGAGAAACAATCAGCCTTCTATGGGCCATTTTGCCCTCTCCGTTCCTTGTTCTCTCACCTGCAATGATCTTACCCTCCACTTCACCAGTCCTCACTCCCATGGTTATACGCTAAAGTTTACCTTCACCAATAACGGCATAATTCCAATTTCAAGTGTCCCACTCTTCAATCCCTACTTCAAGTACTCTTAACTTCAACATTCTTGGACCTCACTGGGTCTTCCAATCCTTTGATCTTATCACCTTTCACTGTCTTATCAACACTTGCTTTCCCTACCCCGCATCATATTCTTAATTCTCTCCCAACCTGGCTTAAAAACTATGGTTCATCATTGTCCTAGTTTGGTTCTCTCAGAAACGGACTCTGAGACAAGAATCTGAGTGTGAGTAGTTTATTTGGGAGGTGATCCCAGGAAGTGCTGAGGGGAGTATAGGGAAGTCCTACAGGGAAGAAAATGAAGTGAATAAAGGGCATTTATTGAACAGGCATGCAGAATAATCCTCAGAGTTATTTTCCCCTCAGGGGCAAGGAAACAGGGATATCCCATTCATCATTGGCTGTAGGTCATTGCTGGGGACACTGACTTACCAGCATTTCTGGCATGCCAACAACACAGATCAACAGGAAGTCCCCAGATAGAGAGTTGCAGGTGCTTCATGTAAAGAGCCCACATATGTATTGTTATGGGGAGCACTGAGAGTGGGGAAGGCACTGATGACCATTACTGGCCATTATCCCTTAGGATACACTCCTGCCCATAACTCCATCCATTGTACTCCCCTAGTACAATCCCAATCCTAGTGAAACCCAATCCCTTCCTGATCTGAGCAGGTGAAGTCATTGGAGAAAAGCACACAAACATGCTGATGGGTCTCACATTGAAAGGTCCACCAACACCAAGTTCATCCTTAATTAATTCCCTCGACTACCCTCCAACACCATTGGTTTCAAACTTTCTCATCTCTTGCCAAACCTTGAAAGACCCCCTTCCTCATCCTCACATTTGATTCTCCTTGCTCCTTATTTCACAAAAGAAAGAGATGTTATCAGGAGACATCTTCCATGTTTCCTTCCATGTTGCCTACCATGTATTTAGAGAAACACCTACTCATACACTCTACCTTCTCTTCAGTTATAAAAGACAAGTATTTCACAATCATTGGTTTTCATTGCCACCACCCCCCCCTTAGGTAGTCTTTTTAGATAGAGTTTTTGCTAATTGCACAACCTCTCCCATGAGATTTTATTACCACAGATATACTGTATATCTGTTCATCTACTGTAAGTATATGCACTTTACACCCAAAAAGAGGAAGAACCAATTTTCGCGCCCGTTGAGAATGTATGCAACACATGAACCATCCATGCTGCCACCATAGGCTAAAGCTTCCGCTGCGCACTGGGTTCCAGCCCCTCTCACCAACTCAAGGGTATCATTCCCACCATCGTCCCCTCTCTCCTCTGCCATTATTTCCGCCATTCTTCTAGATCATTCCCTTCAGCCTACAAAACTGTTGTATGTTCCATCTATGAAAATCCTCCCTTGAACCTGTGTCTCGCTTCGTCAGCATGTCCCATTTCCCCCGTACCCCTTATAAAAAACTCAGAAGACATGCCTGTCTTTGCTGCTTTTCTTCCTCTCCCTTGTTCTCCCTTCAACCCTTTCTTATCAGACTTTCATTCCCGTGGCTTTACCAAATCTGCCACTGTCACCATGTCACTGTTCTCCACCTTTCCACGTCCAAATGTCACTTCTCAGCATAACCTTCCTGACCTCTCATCAACATTAGGCAGAGTGGATCATTCCCTCTTTCTTGAAACAATCGTCCTGTTCTCCTGGCTTTCCTCCTACCGTCTTGCTCTCGGCGGCTGGATTCTCTTCCTATTTCCTGCTTCTAAATGATGGCGTGTTCTTCCAGGTGTGTTCCTATGGCCTTCCTTCCTCCTTGGATGAGTTCAATTAGTCTTGTACTTGAAACATCATTCTTCTTTGACCCTTCTTCCTTCAAGGGGCGGGGTCTCTCTCCTTCCTCCTTTGTATCTGGGCTCTGCAACCACTTGATCCGTAGCACATCGTGACAATGGCACTGTGCCAGCTTCCAAGCCTAGGCCTTAAGATACGGGCAGTTTCCACCTTCTCTCACTTAGGATGCTCACCTTGGGCGCCTTGAGTGGCCACGTGGGCTGTCTAAGGGCTCTGGGCTGTGGGGAAGCTGGACTGCAAGATGAGACCATGCACCGGGGTATCGGCTGACAGCCAGCATCACTCGCCAGAGGGAAGGTGTCTCCAGACGATGCCAGGGTGAGCTTGAGTCAGCCCACTCTCCAACCTTGAAGTTTCCTAGCTGGGACCCCAGACATCATGGAGCAGAGACAAGCCATCCCCACTGTGTCCTGCCCCAATTCCTGACACACAGAATCCGTGACTGCTTTATGCCATTGTGTTTTGATGTGGCTGGTTACACAACAGGGATAACTGGAATAATCCATCATTGCAATCGCTCCTCAATTTTTTGGCCCCTCTTCCAATTCTTTATTTTCACGTGACAAAATCCTACCCACCTTGGCGAATCCAACTCCCCTGCCTTATTCCACACCTGCAGCTTCATAGCAGAGCATGTTGGAAATGCTCACTCTACCCAGGTCAGGAGGCACAATCCTTAACACAGCCCCCCACCCCCACCCCGTCTCCACTCTCTCTCCCTTACTCTGCCCCTCCTTGCTATGCCTGAACTGGCTTGCCTGGCACGCTTCTGCCACAGGACCTTTGCACTCATTCTTTCCACTTCCTGAGAGCCTCCTTCCCCGGCAAGACATGGCAGGCTCCTTCACCTCCTGCAAGTCTCAGTTCCAATGTTACGTTCTCGGTATGGACTTTTCCAACCCATCTACTGAAAACCGCAGTGGCCCCCCCCCCCCGTTCCTCTTCCCTGTTTTATTTCTCTCTTAACACCCCTTGATGTTTACCGCTCATCTTCTGTATTTTCTATTCCCCACCTCCGCCCCGGCTGGAATGCAAGCCCTGAGAGAATGGAGATTTTTGTCTGTTTCATTTACCGCTATTTGCTGATTTCCAGTATGTAGAATAGCGCCTGACACAAAGTACACGCTTAGTAGGTATTTTGAGTGAGTGACTCTCACTCAGGCCCTGCGGAAATTGTACAATAACAGCTCCCTGGCATCGGCAAGCCTGACTGTCTCACAGTCTTCGGTAACTGCTTGCTGGGGACACTTCCATCCCAGCCCCTCTGGAATGCAGCCCCCTGGCCACGTGGCACCTCTCTCTGGACCCTCTGAGCGACATTCATTGCTCCTCTGTCCAGGCAAAAGCACTCTGCTCCCGGCTGCAACTCTGGTCCCTTCCCCCACCCTCCCCACTCCCTTGTACCCGCACCCCCATCTTGGGGATTCAAACAGGCTTAGTTGGGGGCCGGGGGTGGAACCCCAGCCTGCACAGCAGCGTACCTACCCCTGTGCTTCCCCCGGGCCCAGAGGTCAAACCAAGGCCTTATAGAAACACACCCTCGTTTCCCTGGTGGCTGGCTATCCAAGCCCCAGGTTTTTCCATCGCCTTCCCCGGAACTAAAGAGTAGATATGCAAACGAGACCCCTGAAGGTCAGTTATGAGAGAGCTCAGACCTATTCCTGCCCTGTTGAACTAGGAGTTTGCCCACATGTCTGCACTTGGTGTGGATTTCCTGGTTTTTACCTCGGTTGGAAATGTGTCCACTGTAGCCTATTGATTTTAGGCAGGTTGTTTCACCTCTATGGAGACTTGGTTGCTGGTAAGAAAAATCCCTTCTTTCTGGGATCATTTGAAGGTGAGGTGAAATATGTTAGTTTTAGGAGCCTTGGACAGTGATAGAAGGAACAGTAAAGTTTCACTCTCTTCTTTCCCCGGACCTTCACACTGCCTCCCATATTCTTAGATGAACTGAAGTTCATTGAGAGAAGGAGCCATACCTGCCACTTCTTTATGTTCTCCATGGCCCACGGAGTAGAACGTTTAATAAATTCTTATTTATTGTACTCCCGGTGTGGCCACCCCGAATTGAACCAGAGGATACAAAAATCTCCAAAGCAAAAATTTCTAAATAACTCTTAGTTGAAGGTCTTTTGGTATAGAATTCTTTTTTTAAAAGAATCATGTGAACGAGGCCTCTTGATTTCTGCTCAGGTCATGGTCTCACAGTTCGTGAGTTCGAGCCCCAAGTGGGGATCTGCACTGCCAGTGTGGAGCCTGCTTGGGATTCTGTCTCTCTGTCTCTGTCTCTGTCTCTGTTTCTCTCTCTCTCCCTCTCTCTCTGTGTCTCTCTCAAAATAAAAAAATAAACTTAAGGAAAAAAAAAAGATTCTAGGGGCGCCTGGGTGGCTCAGTCAGTTAAGTGTCCAACTCTTGGTTTCGGCTCAGATCATGATCTCAGGGTTCGTGAGTTCGAACCCTGCATTGGGCTCCATGCTGACAGTTGGGATTCTCTCTCTCTCTCTCTCTCTCTCTCTCTCTCTCCCCCCCCCCCACCCAAATGCTCGTGCTCACACATACACACACCCTCTCTCTCTCAAAATAAATAAAACTTAATTGAATTATAATTGTGCTAAGGAGAGAGATTAGTGCTGGTGCCCTTTGAATTATTGTGTAATGCTTGTTCCTCTAAATAAATAGTTTCTTAAATGTATCCAATATGCAAAATCTCTTTGTGGGTCTTTTTCTTTTTCATGTCTCACTTGATTGACCACTTCTTGCCTGGAAGTTAAGAAACCAGCATTATGAACCATTTGACAGCCTCAGAGACCAGAGTAATAATCTCTTGCACATAAGAGGGTCTAAACACATTTCTTAAAGAATAAGACAATAATTTTAAACATCCCTATTCTTACACATTGACATGAAACCTGAAATTTTTGATTGAAAGAGAAACCTCTTTGCTTCTAATGAGATTACAAATTTGAGCAATCCGTGAGTTCTTTTTCATATTGTACCTTTTTCAATAAACTCTTGTGTTTTTTTAGTTTAATTTAATTTAATTTAATTTAATTGGGGCGCCTGGGTGGCGCAGTCAGTTAGGCGTCCGACTTCAGCCAGGTCACGATCTTGCGGTCCGTGAGTTCGAGCCCCGTGTCGGGCTCTGGGCTGATGGCTCAGAGCCTGGAGCCTGCTTCCGGTTCTGTGTCTCCCTCTCTCTCTACCCCTCCCCCGTTCATGCTCTGTGTCTCTCTGTCCCAAAAATAAATAAACGTTGGAAAAAAAAATTTAATTTAATTTAATTTAATTTAATTTAATTTTTTTAGAGGGCCAACCCTCAGTGAGTGCTTAATTTTGCCGAATTTTGAACGCTTTCGCATCAGGCTATGGGTCTTTTCTATATTGGCATTCAAAGCCCTGAATGGTACGGCTTCACTCTCTTGTTCAGTTTAATCTCTTTCCACCCCTCCGCATGCCCTCCCTTCTCCTTTCTCTTTCCTCTCTCCCATCCACACATGCTCCTCTCACCTCTGGCCCTTTCCGCTCGTGTTTTCTTTTGCTTTCTGCCTTCTTCACCTGGCAAACTCCTAGCTGTATCATCTTAGTTCTAGTTGCTTCTTCTTCGGGGAAGCCTCCCCTGATCACCAGGACCAGGTGAGCTGCCTCCCCCAAGGCTCTGTCCTCTAACAGAATAGAAGATTTTGCAGGGCGAGGATCTCTCTCCCCACACACTGCACATTCCCCAGTATGCAGCAGACTCTCCAGGAACACACAACTCTGTTGAATGAGTGGAAAACCTGGCTTCCTGGCATCCTTGAAAGGAAGTCAGAAAATGTCACTGGAGAGACGATCACTTCATCATTTCATTAAAATATTTTATAGGTTGGCAGCCAACTCCAACAGCGGCCAAGTTATGTGTTTGCCAGCCCTTCAATATACATTAATGATACTTTGTACAAAGCCTGGGAGAATCTTGTAAACCGATAGGCAGTGTATTTAGAGACAAAGCATCAGAATAGGGGAGGAGGGTTTAGAGTACAGTAATTATGATCTAGAAAGTAGTAGAGACACATGAATGTTCATGGCAGCATTAGTCCTAAGAGCCAAAAAGTGGGGATAACTCAAATGGCCATGACTGATGAATGTATTCACAGTGTGGAATGCGCACACACTGGAATATTAGTTGGCCATGAAAAGGGATGAAGTCCTGAGACACATTTCCACATGGATGAGCCTTGATAACAACCAAAGCAAAAGAAGACAGTCACGTAAGGTCACATGCTATATGAGTCCCTTCACATGAGCCGTCCGGAATAGGCAGATTTATAAAGGCAAAAAAAGGACATCAGTGGTTGCCTAGAGCTGGGGTGAGAGGGAGAGTGGGGAGTGAATGCTAGAGGGTTTATTTCTGGGATGCTGAGAGTGTTCTAAAGTTAGATTGTGATGATAGTTACAGGGCTCTGTGAATATACTAAAAACCATTGGATTGTGCAGCCTAAATGGGTGAATTATATGGCGTGTGAATTATAGCTCAATAAAGCTGTTTTTAAAAAGTAGTAGAGAACATTTGTGGCAAAGTTATACCTCAGCAGACCGTAAAAAAAATTATTTTTCTAAATAATCTTTGTTTGGAGTGGTTCTACTCGATGCTTCTTGGTAAGCAAAAAAAAAAAACCCAAATCTCTAAGACTTAGGCCTTGGAAACCCTGGGCCCACAGGCCAGGCCGCCCCACTCACTGTTGACCGGGCAGTTGGTTAGAAGTCACAATTGCAAGGTGCTACAGGTGCCAGCAAAGCTGATGCTGAAATCGGTGGGGAGGGCTGGACGCGAAGAAAGCGGAAAGACTCTTCAGAGGACACAGCGTAATTAGGAAGGACACGGCAAAATTACGCTTATGATGTACAGTATAAACCCATGCCTAGAATCTGACAGCTTGTAGGAAACGGGACTGTTTCAGGGGGGACCCCTTCCTGGCTCGCTGTTACATCTGGGGAGTCTTCCAACTGATCGCCAACTCGGGCGATTGGCCTGGTTGGAAGGAGTGTTGATCCGGGACTCGGGACAGCCACCTTCTCGTCCCGGCTCTGCCACTTATTCACCATGCAGCGAACAACTGTTGGAAGCCCGCCGCATGCCAAGCATTGCACTTTAACCCTGGGGACCCAAAGTTCAAAGACACAGACCCCCCCTCAAGCATCTCACTTTTCAGAGACAGACAATACAAAAGCGTAAGTGTAACAGGAAGGAAGGGACTTATTCCCTCTTGAGGAATGGAGAAAGAAGAGGTAAGGGGTGAGGAAGAGGCTTGCCATGAATTGAAGTCGTATTGTTTCTCCGTTGATTGTTTGCTCTCTGAGGAGCGCGTCAGCCCCTTCAGGAAAAGGGAGACTTTTCGGTCTTACTTGTTATTCAAAGACAGACTTACTGAGACATAATTCACATACCGAGCAATGTATCTGTTTTAGTATGCAATTCAATAGTTTTTAGTATACTTACTGATTTGTACAATCGTCAGCACAATCTAATTTTAGAACGTGTTGACTACCTTGGAAAGAAACCCATTAGCAGTTACTCCCCATTCGCCACCCGCCCCCTCCCCGACCGGATCTCCAGACCTACTTTTTATACATTTCCAAACATTTTGGGATGTTTGACATAAATGGAATCTTTTTTTTTTTTCAAAAATTTTTTTAACGTTTATTTATTTTTGAGACAGGGAGAGACAGCATGAACGGGAGAGGGTCAGAGAGAGAGGGAGACACAGAATCTGAAACAGGCTCCAGGCTCTGAGCTGTCAGCACAGAGCCCGTCGCGGGGCTCGAACTCACGGACCGTGAGATCATGACCTGAGCCGAGGTCGGATGCTTAACCGACTGAGCCACCCAGGCGCCCCTAACATAAATGGAATCTTACAGTATGTGGCCTTTTGTGCCTCCTTTCACTTTGCACAGTCTTTTCAAGATTCATCTAGGGGGCAACCTGTCTCACCACTTCATTCCCTTTTTTTAAATAAAGCTCTTCTTTTTTGAGAAATCTCTATACCCAACATAAGGCTTAAACTCACAACCCCAAGGTCAAGAGTCCCATGCTCTAGCTACTGAGCCAGTCAGGCACCCCAGAACTTCCTTCCTTTTCATGGCTGAATAACATCCTATTGTATGGACGTGCCACAATTTGTCCATTTATCAGCTGATGAGTGTTTGAGTTGTTTCCACTCTTTGGCTCTTATGAATAATGTCACTGTGAACACTTGTGTACAAATGTTTGAGTGGACAAATGTTGCCATTTCTCTCACATGTTGTGTATCTAGGAGTGGAATTGCTGGGTCGTGCGTTTACTCTGTTTAATCTTTGGAAGAGCTACCCGCCTGTTCTCCACAGTGACTGTGCCATTTTACGTTCCTCCCATCAATTTCTCTACATCTTTGCCAAAGCATGTTTTTTGTCTTTTGGGCCATCGATGTCCTCGTGAGCATGAAGCGGTCACCTTATCCATTTTTGCATCCTGAGTGCCTTAAAGAGAACCTGGCACGGGCAGACGCCCAATTTATTTGTTGAGCAAATTTGAGAACATGGTGAACATCAGCCATCCGGGGGCTCTCTAGCATCTGACCCACTTTTCTTTGTTTGGGGTCATCTCATAATTACTGGAAGGAAGCAGATCCCAATTACAATATAGAAGTAAAAAAAAAAAAAAAAAAAATGTCAGCTCCTTGTTGGCCCAGCTCTGCCGGCAACTAGAGCAAGAAACTTACGCTAAGCTTAGTAACCCTGATGGATCTGCCCCAGGCTTCGAAGAGGGAGCTCTGGTGATGCAGAGCAGGGTGGGTGCAGAATCCATTCTGATGACAGTAACAGGCACTGCAGGGACATCTGGTTTCCAGGGGCAACAGCACTGGTAATGCCAGTGGCAGGGGGTCCAGAGTCCAGCGCCATTGACCTGGAAGTGTAAGCTGAGGTATCCTGTGTTGAATGGTGGTGGCAGTGACGGTCACCTCCCGCAACACGTTGTGCTATAATCTTGGCTGTGACCCTAGCTGCTGCCCAGACTTCCTTGTTCTCGCTTATCGTCTGGCCTGCTTCTGCAGCCTTCTTAGCTATTGTGTCAGCCACCCCATAACCTGTCACAAGCGCCCTTTCTCCTAAGTCAGTAATGGCAGTTTCTTCTATGAGTTGCAACTGAAAAACCTGACTGTTAACCATGAATACCGGATGGGGGGCGGGGGAGGATGGGTGGGTGGAGGCATCCACGGCTGAATGGGACTTCGTGGAAATCGTTTTGAAGTATGAGGAGGGGTTCATCAGGCACAAACATATTCCAGGCACAACCAAGAGCACAGCATAGGCACTGAGGAATGAGACGGCCCAGTGTCCTGCTGGGAATTCAGTCTGGCTGAGGTCTAAGGAGCAAGGTAGGGAGTGGGGAGCTGTAAAGATAAAGAGGCTAGCCTGGCACAGATCATGAAGGATCTTACAGGCTATGCTAGAGAGTCTTGATTCTATCCTGAAAAGAAAAAAAAAGGGGGGGGAGGGGAGGGGGGGAAACTATCAATACAGTCAAGATAGTGACATTATCAGCTTTGCATTTGTAAAACATGCTCTAAGGGAAGTAAATGTTGGCAGCGGGGAGAATGAGTTGGAAGGGAGCAAGGGTGGAGACAGGAGGACTATAGTTAAGGAGCTAGAGCAATAATTCCCACGAAAGATGATGTAGCCTGAATCAAGGCAGGGAGCGTGGAGAGGAGGCATTGGTCCGAGATATGTTGAGGAAGTAGAGCCAGGAGGAATTCTGCCCTTGCTTTGATATGTGGGAATTCAGCAAAAAGGACGATCGTGATGACGCCGAAGTTCCAGCTTAAATGAGTCAGTAGATGGTGATGCCATTTATATATGCATCCATTCATTCAACCAAAATTTAATTAGCAGTGAATGAAACAGACCCGACCCTACTGTTACTGTGGTACCCCCTTTGCTCTATATCAGCTCTGTTTACGTCTTAGATTGTCTGAGCCTCTTTTTTTTTTTAATTTTTTTTTCCAACGTTTATTTATTTTTGGGACAGAGAGAGACAGAGCATGAACGGGGGAGGGGCAGAGAGAGAGGGAGACACAGAATCAGAAACAGGCTCCAGGCTCCGAGCCATCAGCCCAGAGCCTGACGCGGGGCTCGAACTCCCGGACCGCGAGATCGTGACCTGGCTGAAGTCGGACGCTTAACCGACTGCGCCACCCAGGCGCCCCTGTCTGAGCCTCTTGCTGTGTCTCAGCTGCCACCACAATTGACTTAGTTAAGTCCCTTCTGGTTTGACTAAGGCCAACCAGCCACATATCCATAGTCTTCTCACACCACTCCTGGACTCCAGGGCAGGTCACCTGGCTTTCTGAGTCGCTATCAGAGAATATGGATCATACGGTGGGAAGTATGGGAAAGTGAGCTCCCTTTGGGACCAGCTTTGACCAATAGGAGACAGGCGACATGCAGATAAATGTCTTCCCTTCCTCAGATTGCTCTAAGGCATGACTTTTCCTTGTTGTCCATCGGAAGATGTCCTGTATGGCCCAGTGGCTGCACCTGTCAAGAGACTGGCTGTATCTTTTCAAGGCTTAGCATGAAGCAGTGTTTAGCACAGTGATGCATCTCTCTGCATTACTCCCCATTCTTCCTTGCTTTTTCTCTTGTGGTCACTGCTCTGGGATAATACCTCCTAAATAAAGCACAGGCATCCTTGCACCAGGCTCTATGTTCCAGGGAACCGGGCTAAGGCACACTCAGAGAGGAAAACAAAAGGGGTTGGTCAACTTTCAGTTGATGTTGAGTTTGAGTGAAACTCATCCAACTATTCAAAAATATCTATTGAGTGCCTCCGTGTATGGTTAAATTAGGGAGAATGTGGTGAACAAGAGAGACGTGCTCGAGTAGGGATACTGTGGCGAACAAAGCAGACACGCTTCCTGCTCTTATAGAGCTCACATTTAGTGGGAAGGAGTGACAAATGATAAATCAGTACAGAAATAAGTGGATGTACTTCTCAATAGAGTTTGGAAGAGAAATTTAAAAAGGTGATAGGATAGTGTGGCTGCTATGCGTGTTTTGGGTGGGTGGTATATGCTAACCTAGACTAGGTGGCCAAGGGAACAGAAGGAAAAGCCTTTTCTAGGAGGAGCAGGTTTTTCACAGGACATGGCTGGAAGGATAGATCCGGAGACAGACATATAGTCTAATGCTAGGGGTTTAGGTGTGGATAGGAAATGTGTCCCTATTTTCACTGTGAAATAGTTGGTCAGGACATGTGCGTAGAAGGTAATGGGAACGGGAGAATTGAAGAGAGCAGCAAAGGCATGGGTGAGGGTAGAGACCAGGAACAGGGATATTAATTAGTGGGCAGTGCCAGATCAGCAAAGGTAGATACTGTGTATAATTTCTGGCGCTAAGTGGCCATCGGACTTTGAAGAAGCTCGGGCCTGGGTTTCTTTATCTGAAAATAAGAGCACTGATCAGGCTCCATGACTGTATGCATACTTCAAGGCAAGCAGGAGCTGATATCAAGCTTCTATGTAGCGATATAATTTACTCCTTGAAATCCACCATTGACGTCTTTAGGACCCAATAGTAGTTGGCCCTTTCCCACCATTAATGATGTTCTGGCCACTCATCAGCTAACCCAATCGTCAGACTTTTTCAGCAAAATGTCTTTTTCGTAGCTGAGGACTGTTTACAGTAAGGACAAACAACTGGGGCTCATTAATTCAATCATTAGGACACTGATTATGCATCTATTGTCTACCCTAGTCAGTAATGTTAAATAAGCTCTTCATTCTTCATCAGAGCAATTATGCTAACATGCTTGAAATTTTCCAAGAGCGTTATACCTTCATACATTAAACCTGCCTAGCAGCAGCCTGGCTCAGTCAATATTGTCACACACAGACAATTATAATCAAGGCATAAAGCCCTACTGTTGACATAGGACTACTAAGTTACCCCTCTTTACAATAGAACTTTAAATAATTTGTACATTGTTCTTTTGGCATTTAGACATGGGCCTTTGTCTAGTTTTCCCCAAACATATAGATCTTAAATAATATTTAAATGCCTTTATGGGCATGCTCGTTGCATCAAAACGGTTTTATAATTTGCCAAGTAATATTTGAGCAGTCATTAGATTAGCTATCCAATAATCAATTGATCCAATGATTATTTACACTTTTAAATGTATAGATAAGAAATATATTAATTATCAGATGCCTGGAGAACGATGAGACATACGTTTTTAATTTTCACTGAATGTTTTTCTCAACCAGTGCCAACTTCTCAAATACTTTCTCCCCTTAAATCTAAAAAACCCTAAACAAATGTCTTTTCTTGAGAAATGTTGGCCATAAAATGAGAATTTTCCACTATGCTTTTATGATAGGCACATAACAGACACCAGATAAATGCCGAATTTAATTCTTTTTTCTTATACATACTTTATTCTCCAGCATTTCCATCAGATGTTAAATTTTTATTTTTGATAAAAACTAGCATGTGAATAAAGACTGTGTGTACACAGCGGCAGGTACACATCTTCAACATGAATTCGTTTAAAAATTCATTTAAAAATTCATTTAAAAAAGTGCTATTTCGTCATATTGAGATAAAAATCCAGCTGGTGTCAGATTTCTTCATCGTCATTTGCAACAAAAGTAACACCATACCTCTGTTCTTTACAATTTCTACTTAGGTTATCTCATTTAATCGGTGTCCTTTTAGTTGTAAATGACTGGATCTTTAAGAGGTAGTAAGCTTGCTGCAATTGCGTTCCACCAGGATGAGCGAGTATACAGACTGGATGCTGATAGGATACTCAAGAGTTGTGTCAAGGGCAACTCAGTAGATTGGACAAAGCTGTGCAGAATGCCTGCAGACCTTTGACACACACAGAACATATTCCTGCTACACAAATGCTCTATTTCACCTTTTTTCAATTACTTAGTAATTTTTTTTTTTTTTTTAATCTGCGAGTGTGGGAAGACAACTGAGAACAAGATGCTGTCCTTGTCCTTCAGGAATTTACAATCTACACGGGGGAGACAAAACACACACATGAAAAGTTAAAAAACTGCTGAAGACTAAACTAACTGATCAAGGCATTAATCAAAGCGAAGTCATGGTATGTAAATCATTTTGACTACGAGAGAAAATTCAGAGGTGAGTGATATCCTTTGGGCTGGAGTAACCAGGAAGGGTTTTATAGATTTATCAGAGGAGATGGAATAGGAGTTATATCTTTTGAAATATCAGCGAAAGGACAGATTTTAAAAAAACTCAAACTGCCTAAGAATTAACGATGGAATTTAAGTTTTCCAACTTGTGACTCCACAGATCTCTTTCCAAAAGCAACCACCATTACTATTTGTCTTCTGTGTCTTTCCAACACATTTAACTACTTTTAAATTGCTTCTGAATTGATTTTTTTAAGTTTATTTATTTTGAGAGAGCGAGAGAGCAGGGGAGGGCCAGAGAGAGAGCGAGAGAGGGAAAGAGAACCCCACGAAGGCTCCGTGCCGTCAGCACAGAGTCCAATGTGGGGCTTGAACCCATGGACCATGAGATCATGATGGGAGCTCAAACCAAGAGTTAGATGCTTAACCGCCTGAGCCACCTAGATGCCCCTGAATTGATTTTGCAACGTCTATTCACTTAAAAATAAGACTCAATACAATTTATACAATAGGGACCTACTGTTAGGTCTGTCTTGAGGTACCCCAGTGGATTTCCAAGCTGGTTGTTGCCACGACAATCTCTGCTCCATCTGCCTTTAGTATCTGTCTTGACCCCCTTTAGTTTAGATGCATTTCTAGCAGAGGGGACAGTAGGCATGCTCCCACTTCTAAGCCCTTTGGGGACATCATTGTAGTCGGGTTTCCCCTCCCCCCCTTTCCTCAATCCCAGCTTCCTAAAGGGAAGAGTTAGGAACCCAGATTCTGACACTTCGGAGAGATGGTCTAATGTAGACCTCAAGCATATTACCCATTTACTTAATGTACCCCAAAGCACCTAACTCCCATATTGGGAGCAGATTCTTCTGGAATCCCAGCCACCCTTGCTTTTGTTTCTACTCCCACTCTCCCACATGGACACCCAAGTGCACGTCCGGGTCACAAAGGAGAAAATATTTGTGTGACCCAGGGTAGCTTTTTATAAGTTATTTCATATTAAAACAGTTGGCTTGTGTTAGCAGGAAGAAGAACCAAAAATCAAAAACAGCCTTCCTACTTCTAAATGGAACAGCCTTTGCCCTAGACTATCCTCCCTGATGTCTCTGGGAAGTGGAAATAGAAATCTTAGGAGGTGGAACAGCTCCACCAATTGGCTTCCCGGGTCTCCTTCACAAGCTAATTTTTAAAAGGGGTGAATATAGCTGTCTCTAAACTGACAATGGTAGAATCCACCCTGGAGGTAAACTTGTGAAGAATTTCTGCCGAGTGCGTTCATCTTAGCACAAACGCATGAAGGCAACAGAAAGGAAGAAATGATAACGACCATTGACTTTCCTTCCACTTCAAAGCCCTATGCTCTTCATGGTCATATTTATTTTATTGAATCACCATGTAACTATTTTTATTAAAAAAAATTTTTTTTAACGTTTATTTTTGAGACAGAGAGCATGAACAGGGGAGGGGCAGAGAGAGAGGGAGACACAGAATCCGAAACAGGCTCCAGGCTCTGAGCTGTCAGCACAGAGCCCGACGCGGGGCTCGAACTCACAGACCGTGAGATCATGACCTGAGCCGAAGTCGGACGCTTAACTGACCAAGCCACCCAAGCGCCCCATCACGTAACTATTTTTAAAGAACTATCATTGCAGGTGAATTCCACTTGTCAAAGCTCACAGACTGGGAACACAGCAGCATTCAAAACTACAATTTGCTTAACTCCAGGGCTTCCATATTGGAGGAGGTGGTAGAAATGAACATCTTGATGGTCTGGAAAACCTGCAGGACACAGAGAATGGCCAACTATCTCTCCAAGTCCATTGGAAGGCACGCTCTTCAGGGAAGCTTTCATTTCTGAAAAGAAAGAGTATGCTTCAAAACTCTTGCTGTTGGAAATGGTCACCTGGCCTGTTAGAAAACAGATGTGCACTACCAAGTGTCTCTTTCCTCGTTTGTCTTGCGCTCCCCGTTGAAGCCACAAAGTAAGGATGGAGGGGGATGAGTGCGGGCCATGGAACCAAGAAAACCGAGTTCCGGTCTTGCTCTGGCACCAACTACCCGTGTAAGACCTGTTCCTTTTCGTCTTTGGTTCTGTGGTGCTCCCCGCCAAACGTAGTAGGTGCTTAATAAATACTTGATGTGATCAGCTGGGTTCATTGTTTCAGCATAGGCTTGGGTGTCCGTAGGGTACAAGCGACAAGATTACTGAAGTGCGGACACCCGCCCACCAGCCTTGGACAGCCAGCAGCTTAGGGTCTTGTATCGCACATGTGCGAAGTTCGGGCCTAAGAACATCGCCTCATCAGTGGAGAATTGAAGAGGAAGGGAAGATAACCCAGCAATTAGGGAGCATCGTGCTAAGCGCTTATCTTTTAGACTTCGCAAGGATCTTTCAGAGCATGCATGACTAGCACCATTTTTAACGAAGACAGAACCAAGATTCCGGTTCTACCTAAATACCTGGCATCCCTTACCCTGGCTCCTAAAGCCCGTAAAAATCCCCTCCTTGGGCTTATTTACATCTCGGACCCCGCCCCGTTTACCACCACGAGGGCCCCGCCCACTCATTCGCCTCTGGGCGGGCCCAGGGTGGGTCGGGTCCTCGGGTTTCTGCGGACCCGTTTTCTGCCCCATCTCGTCCTGTCCCCGAGGCGGACCCCGGGCCCCCTCAAAAGATGAGCACGTGTCCACTCCCGGCTTGAGTACGGAAGGTGGACTAGGCGGCGGCCCCCACAGGCCCCACCCAATGGCGCTGGCAGGAGACCGGGGAGGGGCCCCGGGCCCAGGCGATGAGTGAGGGGTGGTCGGCAGCTCGGCGGGTTCCATGCCTTCCCTTCCCCTGCTCATCTCTCCCCTTCCCCTTCTCTTCCCAGAGCCTCGTGGGAGCGCGCCCTAGACGTAGTCAACCGAAACCGCGGGCGTCCCACTCCGCCTCATCCTCGGCCGCCCGGCAGCCCTCCCGCCCGGCCGCGCCTCGCCTCACGCTCTACGGGGGAGGCGGGACCAATCAGCGAGCGACGTCTCCCTTCCGATTCGAGGCCCCCGACGCGCGGCTCACACCCCGAGCACCGCGCGCGCTGATTGGCTGCGCGCGCCGCCGGTCCGGCCGGGAGGGCGGGGCGGCCAAAGGGAAAGAAGGTGGGGAGGTAGTGGCCCGCGACTCTCCGAACCCCGCTCGCGCCCCGACCCTTCTCGGGTGCTCGGCCTCCTTCCTTCCCTCCTCCGCTCACCCCGTCTTCCGTGCGCGCAGAGCGCTGCGCTCGGCCGGCGTGCCTCGCGCCCTAACGGGCGGCCGGGGGCGCCAATCAGCGGGCGGCAGGGTGCCAGCCCCGGGGCTGCGCCGGCGAATCGGCGGGGCTCGCGGCCCGGGGTGGGAGGCGGGTCTACCGCGCGGCCGCGGCGGCGGCGGAGCAGCTCCCAGCCAGCAGCCAGCGAGCGCCGAGCGAGCCGCCCGGAGGTGGGTGCGCCGCGCCGCTGCGGCCGGCGGCGGAGGGCGCAGGGCGGAAGCGGAGGTGGGCCGGCGGGAGCGGCGGGGGAGGGCCCGGCCGTCCGGGCGGCCCGAGGGGTGGGGGATGCGGGCGGGCGCGCGCCTGAGGGGAGGAGGGGCGGCGGCGGCGGCGGCGGGACGCGCGTCCCCACCCCCTCCCTCCGGCGGGCGGTGGCCGAGCCCGCGCCCCCTCCCCGCGCGCCGGGCCGCGGGCCGGGCAGTGGCTGGGGGGCGGGGCGGGCCGGGCGGCCGCGAGAGTGTTTTCAGTTCCGCCTCCAATCGCCCCTTCCCCTCTCCCCGCCAGCCCCTCATCCCATTCGGAAGAGGAAGGAACAAAAGGTCCCGGACCCCCGGCTCTGACGGGGCGGGACCCGGAGCCTCGGCGCGCAGGTAAAGCGGCGGCGCCCGGCGGGCCCTCGGGGCTAGGGGTGTGTTTGTGTCGGGCTCGGGTCGGCGAGGCTCGCCGCGTCACATGGCCGCGGGGGCTGGGGGCCGGGGTGTGGCGGGGCCGGACGGCCCGGAGGGGAAGGGGTCGGCGCCCGAGCTGCTCCTCCGGGAGCTGGGGCCGGCCGGGGCCCGTCCCCTCCGCCGCGAACGCGCTTGGTAGTTTGTGGTTCTGATTTTCAAAGCCGGAGGGACGGAGCTCTCGTTTCGGGAGTTGTTGGCAAGCCGTGTTAGGAGCGTGCGATACTTCGCTTCCACTTTCCTCCCCCCCCCGCCCCCCTCGCCCCGTAACCTTTGTTAACCATTATAGTCCCGGGGTTCTGAATTGCTTGTGTGTACTCTCACAAGCACGCACACGGCTGATACTCTGCCGAGATCCTTCTGCATTCACTTGTGAAAGTTGCTCTGCGAGCGGAGCCCATTAGTTTTTATCACACGCCTTTAGGAAAGCACGCTAATTGATTCGCGTATTTCAAACTTGGTTTACAAATTGCAACTCTGTTTTGTTTTCTCTTGGGGGATACTGTCCTTGGGTTGGGTACTTTGGGCTTTTACTTAACCTTTTTGTGGTTATGGTTTCCTTTTGATCCCAAACAAAAGGAAAACAATACCTAGGTTGGTTTTGTTGTTCCTTCCTCTTGACCCCTTAAAAGTTAAATACTACCGGTTTCTTGTCAATTAAACCTTTAATTAGAAAAGCATCTCCAGGTAAAACGAGTTTGGAAGCATTTTTCCATCAAAATCGTGTCTTGTTTGTTACAGTTTGGAGTGTCCTAAATTTGGTTGTTTTCAACTTCTGAAGTAACACATGTAAAGTAACTGTTAATGGATAAATAAGTGGTCTCACAAACTTGGGAGTAATTACATCTTTCAAAAGTGCTCCTTGAAATTTGAATTAATTTATAGAATTCTTCATAATTCTGTAATCTTTGTTCCTTTTCATTTTTTTTCCTGGTTTTATATGAATTGAACCTGTATCACTGATCGTAAGGATGTTTTTCCTTGAGCCACATAAAATAATTAATTTGCTATTACTCTGAAAATACATTTGCTTTTCTAGTTTTGACCCCCTTTAAAACGTTTTCTTTAGATAGAAGTGTAAGTTAAGTAGTTAAATGAAGTTTGAGGAGTTTTAATGTAAATACATAAATATGTGAAGCAGATATAACAGAGATGGGAGACATCATGTAAAATAGATTTCATAAATGTATACTAGTTTGAGGATTTTTCTCATTTGCTTTAAAAAAAACCATACAGGATATTGGAGGAATTTTCTCAACCAGACATTTATATTAAATTAGAAAAGTAACACCGATTTTTGTTTTTAAAGTTCCTTAATTTTTGCCATAAAATTAGTCGTGGTAATAAATAAGAATATGTTGAGTCTAAGTGCTCACTTAGTACTCTTAATGTTAAAATTGAGTTTAAAGTAGTTCATTGGCAAGTTTTAATCAATGTGATTGGAAGTATCCATTTCTGGGCTTGTTTAGTAAGAAATTGCTCTCAGAGCTTTGCTTTTATGCGTTGTAGTTGTGTCTTCTAAAGTGCTTTTACATTGTAGGTGTTCAGCAAAAGTTTGCTTTTTCATGGTTGTAACTTACCTGTGCCTAGCCGAAAGTGATCAAATCTACACAATCTGTAAGGTTCGTGTAATAATAGTCCTGTAAGAAACCATGAGGGGTAATTTCCTGTTGTTTGTGGCTTGTCAGGCCTGGTATGTGTTTTAACTAAGTAGGAATTTGGGGTTGGTTTTGTATATTTCAGCAGTCACTCTTTAATAGGAACAAAGGTTATTTCTATTTCAAGATGGCAAAAGGTCCCCTTTTCATTTTCATATTGTAAATATTAGAATCATATTGTTATAATATTCATGTTGAGGGGAGATATGTGGCTGCATAGCCTGCTGATCAAAGAGCCATTTATTAAGTTTTTGTATTTAGGTGATATTTTCAGTTTTGGCTCTTATAAATGCCTGAACGCTCTCCTTATTCTATTGGTTTTGTACTTTAGGACTCCAAAGGCCTTGTTTTAGAGCAGCTTTTTTTTTATACAGGTGTTTTTGTAATGCTTATGAAAGCTGTATTTGGCGCAGTCCGGCAGATGGGGGCTCATTCATGTTCTTGGGACGAGAGTCATTTTTAGAGGGTGGAAAGGGGCATGTCTTTCAGATCCCTTGTCTTTTGATGGGAGGAGAGGAACCGTTGTTAAGCTTTTAGTTTTTGTGAGATGAAAGCTGTTTTCCACTAAGTATTGCAAGGGTATGTCAGAAGTGAGAAATCCAAAGATTTCAAAACCCATTCAGGAGAGGTTATACATTTATTCAACAAATAACTTGTATTTATTGAACAAGTAGCATTTATTCAACAAGTAAAATAGGCTTTGCTGTGTGTCAGACCCTGGACTCGGCAATAAAGTATCTAACAGGGAACAAGTATACCCCTGTTCCTTAATGGAATTAGAAAAGTAGAAACTCCTTCTATCTCCTGCCTTGTCCTCCAGTCTTCAGAGTAAGGAAATCACTTTATTGGACAAATTGAGGGAGCTTGCGATATGTTACTGAGCCAGTTTCTAAAGTATGCTTGCGTTGCATACTTTACCGTAGAGGACATTACCAGGGAAGACAAGTGTTAACTCATAGTGTCACTGGGAACAGTCTGTAGTTTGGGGAGGAGCTTGTCATCAGTTTTTCACTATCTATACAACTGAGGATGTGGCCAGTGTTTCAGAAACACATTTGTTGCTGAACAGGTGAACACTTGTAGAGCTAAACTTCCTTCGGCCTTAGTTTGACTATCCATTGCCCTTTAGTTATAGAAAGTGGCTGGAGAAAGAAAGCAAACCTGCATCAGACACATTCCAGTGAACGAATTGGAAATAAAGTGCAAAGACAATGACCGACATCGAGAATAAGGATTGGGCTACAATCTCATGTAGTAGGACGGCCATGGGTTGTGGCATCAGAGAGACAGGCTAATAGTTGGTTTCTCGGTTACTATGTTGGGCAAATTGCTTAACTCCTGAGCCTTGTTTTTCTGGCTGAAAATGGTTGTAAGGATACCTGCCTCTTCAGGTTATTACGAGGATTAAATGATTGTGGTTGAAGTACCTAGAACATTGCCTCAGACATAGGGTCCTCCCAGGTGATCTGTTGCTCTCTTGTAGCTTTCTTTTTTCTTTTCTTTTTTTTTTTCTTGAGTTTATTTTGAGAGAGTGAGAGCGGAAGCACGAGTTGGGTAGGGGCAGAGAGAAAGACTTCCAAGCAGGCTCCACCCTATCAGTGCAGAGCCCGACATGGGACTTGAACTCATGAACCCGGAGATCATGACCTTAGTGAGCCGAGATCAAGAGTTGGGCCCTTAACCAGCTGAGCCACCCAGGCGCCATGTCTTCTGGCTGTAGCTTTCAGCAGTTCTTTTTAAACTAAAGTTCTAGTGATAGGAGAGCCATCGAGACCCTTAATCGGAACCTGTTGGCATTTATTTCAGGTGTTTCTAACAAAGTTATCTAGCTTCTAAACCCACAGTAGATTAGAAACAAGTAGATTGTGAGTAATGTGGGAGGTTAAGAGGAGTGGAGGGGGGTGGGTGGGGTAGGAGGATGGGGAACTGTTTCAGCCTCTGTGTGTCTCGAAAGAAAAAAAACAGATAACAGCCTGGTGAGGATAATAGAGATAATCTACAGGACACAAAACAAATATTCAGAGCCTAACTAGCATGTCTGGGACCATTCAGTGCAGGACCAGACCTGAAAGCGTAGTAATGAATGTTCATCAATTAGCTTAAGCCATGTTTGGGAAAATCTTTTTAAGAGTGCAGTAATCTACATAATATGCTTTAGATTGTCATTTGGGGTGATTAGCAAATGTTCTTAAAGGGGTAGAACATTGTGCCATATAGAACGACTTGTTTTGTGAAAGATCCACAGGACCTACTATGAGCAAGATGTTTTTCATTTGTTTTGCTATTTAGAGCGCCACTGTTCGTGACTGAGAAGCCTTTCATGCTAGGCCAGTAGTAAAGAAAGGTGATCTAAGTGCTGTAGCACCCCATGCCACCCCCTTTTTTTGGAGTAGGTCATTCCTTGTCAGTCTGCAGGGGTGTCAGCTAAAACATTTCACGCAGGCTTCAAGATAGAGTGTGCTGGAGATTTCGAGGACTGAACAAGTATGGACAGTTGGCTAGCCTGTCTGTTGAGGGCTTCTTGCCTCTTATGCGTGACTTTGACCCAGTATTTAGCCTTAATAATTTTTTTTTTTTTTGATTATTCTCCTTCCTACCCAGGAAGAGTTACTTTCTAAATCTACTCCGTTAAATGCTAATTGGTGACCTTGTAACACATCGCCTTAGCCATTTTTTTTTTTTCCAGTAGTACACAAGTAATTCAATCTTACTCATTTAAAAATGAGTTTGAGGCTTATGGCTTGTCTCTGATCAATTTTGATCATTATTCCAGATTGTTATAATTACGATATATTCAATTAGGGCATATTTCAGTGCTGATTCTAGCTAGTCATGTCAAGGATAGCCCTCCGCTTCAGTTTCTGTAATTTCATGTGGGGAGAATATAATTTTGCCAAGCTAGATGGATTTAGACACTGCCTTTGATTTGGCCAGATAGCCAGAAATATTAAGCTAATTCTGTGACTTACATTCTAGAGTACACAGGGTGTACATTCCTCTTAGATGTAACTGAGCCACAGTAGTAGGGCTGGTGCCTGGTAATTTAGATCTCTTTAGTATGGGCTCTTAAGAAAACAGAGATCCTAGTGAGTGACTTTAATCCCATTAAAATTTGTGAGTTTATTTCATTGTAATATGAAATGGTCACTAATTCTTCTAGGTAGTCCTGTGATTTTTCTTTCTTTTTTTTTTTGTCTTTTTTTTTTTTTTTTTTTTTTTTAGTCCTGTAATTTTTCAAAATCTGGAATTACTTTGGCCTGAGGATGAGAGCAGCGGAAAGTAAGTGTAGACTTTAGTTGCTATCTGTTCAGTACATGTGCCCAGTTTGCGTCTGAAAACCTGCATTTCCTTAAATCTGGTGTCTTCCTCCTAACTCCCTTCCATTTTGGGGGAGGGCATAGTTTCAGGCTTAATGTGTTCAGTTGGTAAGGAAGAATAATCTTGGGGGAGCCATTGGAAGTCCATCAAGTTCGTTACCTTGATTCAAAAAAGATGCCATCTGAGCAAGTAACATGGGAAATCTGTGATCTTGTAATTTGCCTGTGTCTAAGGTAAAGTGCATTTTTGTATGCTGCTTCAGCTCTTCCAAAAATTCTAGAAAGAGATAATGGTTAGGGGCTCCTGGGTGGCTCAGTCAGTTGAGCGTCCTCCTTCGGCTCAGGTCATAATCTCGCGGTCTGTGAGTTCGGGCCCCGCGTTGGGCTCTGTGCTGACAGCTCGGAGCCTGTGGCCTGCTTCAGATTCTGTGTCTCCCTCTCTCTCTGCCCCTCCTCTGCTCATACTCTGTCTCTCTCTGTCTCTCAAAAATAAATAAATGTTAAAAAAAAAAGATAATGGTTAAACTTTTGTGAATATTAAGGAAATGCTCTGTTTTAATCTCATGCTTCTTGACAAAATATGGGGCGGCGAATCTGATTTGCAAAATTCACAGAATAAACTCCTGATAAATGCTACAATGGAAGCAGGGCCGTGAGCTTTCTCCCTTGATTTGAATGACCTATGGAAACTTTTTTGTTGACTAGAGATGTTCTATCTGTGGCAGTGAATGCAAATTTTCCATGCTTAGACCAGCCTTTTACTTCACAGACAGGTGGTTAGGCAGTAGTTCATGTAAACTGGCCATTTAAACTTTTATTTATAAACTGTTTTAAGTATCAGAGGGTTCAGCTTTGGTCTGAGGTTTGTACGTCATTTCTGCTCTAAGCCAGTAGTTTTCAGACTTAACACGTGCACGCGCGCGCGCGCGCACACACACACACACACACACACACCCCCACACACCCCTGTATGCACACAGCAGCACCCAGAACATACAAAACATTATGCAGAATCTCAAAATGTAAGGGGGATGGGCGGTTGCAGAAGTCCTGCCTGCTCAGTTGTCCTCTCCCGTGGGAAACCTTTGAAGCTCCCCCTGAGGACTGATAGATCGCGGAGAAAAACCTTGGCTGTAGACCCGAACTAATATGGTAGACACTAGCCACAGGTGGCTGCTTAGCACTTGAACTGTGACTGCAGTAACTGAGGAAATAAATGTTAAATTTAATTTTAATAGAAAGTTTTGTTGAACAAGCCTACTCTAGACTTTGCTTTGATTGCACTTGCACACCCTGAGGACTGTAAGCGGCTGCTTCAGCAGGTCAAGACTCTGGGAGTTGGAAGGGCATTTGGAGTACTGAATCGTCATGCCGATTTGAGTCTGGGCCAGTGTGGTCTCCTAATAGTTGGATATATGTGTGTGTATATATATATATATATATATATTTTTTTTTTAAATCTGGGAGTGATAAACCAGCATGTAATTTTATGTTTACAAGCTGCTTACAGACATAAAGATTCCATACAACTCTTTCAAGGAGAAAGGAATAGAACTCCAAGAATAGGTAGTCTCTTTACACAGCAGTCCGTATGTAATGTGGCCTTTCACTGAGCCAATGACCTGCTTTCAGGGTTAAATTCATGCTCTCACTTTAGGTTTTAACAGTCCATAAAATTGAACACATGAATGTTTTCTATTTGCTTTCATTTAAAAGACACCCATCGTTCTCTAGTGGGGCCACCTTATGTTTCCAATGGCAGGGTCTTTCCTTTCTGGCTTACAACTTTGGAAAAGAGCATAGTTACAGTGAGAATCGAGAAGTCTGTTTTTCAGTGAGTTGTTGTCTATCTTTATATGTATTTTTTAATACTTTTTTCATCCTCATTTCTTTGACTAAAACCATTGTCAAAATTCAGGTCATTAGTTGTTTTTTGTTTTTGTCTACCTGTGTAGCACATGTTTGAACAGGATTGCCAAAAATCTTATGGTGATTTTGTACTCTTTCTGGAAGGACCTTAGGTGTTTGAGACAGCACTATTACATTTGAAGTATTTTCTGTTGAAAAATCTAGCTTTCTTTTGAAATAAAAATTCATATAGGTATTTGGGGAATATTTTGTATTTGTAATTTGAAGATATTTGAAACCTACATTTGCTTTCTATATTTAATCACTTCCTTTGTTCTACACTTGAACCTTGGAAACGTTTTTGCCACTCTTTCGTATTCGCTTCCTACCTCCCTTTCAGAAGTTACCAGTGAATTCTAAACAGCCAAGTTTAGCAGTCTTTTTTAGTTATCATGCTCCTTTTTCCAGTGTTTGTCATTATTGACTAAACTCTTCTTTACTTAGATTTCTTAAAATCACACAGACATGCCAAAGCAGACACAGATTAGGCCCATTCCACCTGCTATAAATGTTGAATAAGATGTAAGAGTTTTCCTTGGTTATATAAATTTTTTCTCTTATGTATATAGTTGATCTAGAGAGGGAGGGGGAGAGGAAGGGAGGAGAGGGAGAGAGATGCTTCCAGGTACCAGAAACTTGGAAATCAGTCAGTGTTCAGGAAAAGCTGACTTTGGGGACTTTACTAACGAATCCAGTTGCTAGGGATGAAGTTGTAATGATATGACTCTGGGAACTATGTGCTAAGTGTGTGTGTATGTATAAAAACTACTTCAGTGTCATTCAAGTATCTGGCCTCTGGGAAAAACAAGCCTCAAAGCTGTCTATGAAGAAACTAGAAAAACACTAGTCTTTATGGATGAACTTACATATCACATGAAGACCAAACATGGTAAATAAAAAGATACCAGCTAGATGTAGAATGAGGGGCTTTTAAGATAGGTAATACATTATTACCATTCAAAACTCAAAAGGTACAAAAGGATATATGGTGAAAAGTCTCTTTCCGAGCCTGTCCCTTGCCACCCAGTTGCCTTTCCAAAGGCTAGTAACGTTACTAGGTTTTTGTGTAATGTTCCAGTAATTCTGTCCATATATGAGCAACTTTGTGCATATATTACTTTTTAGGACAAAGGGTCACGTATTTTATATAATCATCTTATAGATTATTCCATGTCAGTACATAATGAGTACCCATTTACTTTGGTTTCAGAGTATTATTTTGTATGGGTGCTGTAATGTATTTGACCAGTCTTCTGTTGACGGACATTTAGGTTATTTCCAGTCTCAGGGTATTAAAAACAGTGTCGCAACAAATAAACTTAGTTTATTCATCATTTTACACATACATGAGGTAGGTTTCTAGAAGCAGGTCAGAGGATACCTACGTTTATGTATTTATTCTATGGAATGGACTTTATTCATGTTTTTGAGTAGGTAGTACATGAATATGGTGCAAAATTCAAAAGGAACAAAATAGTAAATAATGAAAAGTAAGTCTCCCTGAAAACTCCCGCCTCCTACTCCCCAGTTCTACTTTCCAGAAAGGGAACCACTGTTATGAGCTTCTTTCTGGTGTATCATTCTAGAGCTGCTGTGTCCCAACATGTGGCCACCGAGCACTTGGAATATAGCGAGTCAGAACTGAGATGGGCAGCAAGTGGAAAATACACAGGAGATTTATAACATTTAGAACAAAAAATAGAATGTAAAGTATTTTATTTTTTAGTACTGATTGTGCATTGAAATAGTAATTTTGGATATAGTGGGATTAAATTATTAAATTATTTAAATGATTAATTTTATATTTTTACTTTAGTTTTTTAATGTGGCTGGTAGAAAATTTACAATTACGTGTGGATGGCATCCTACTTGTGTTGGGCAGCCCTGGTCTAAAGAAATTGCACGTGTATACAGACATGTATGAATACGTGAGAATTTCTCAGGCAGTTTTTTTCTTCTTTTGCATTGTAGTCTGTGGGAGCAGAAATCTCTTGCTAAGGTGGTGGTTAAAAGAGAGGTATCGGGTGGTTCTTTACTGTGTCATTTACTCTTAATCATTTACGATGACCATTGTGGGGCTCATCACAACGCTTCCATTGACTTTTATGATGTTTGTGCACTTTGGAGAGAAGCCTGGCATTATTCTTGGCTGTATATTTTTGAACTTGCTCCAGTTTGCATTGGTTGCCTGTATACCTAGGACACAGCAGTCATCCTGGGATCCCTCTTCATTCTTGGTCATCTTATGAGGTTCCTTCACCTTTTTTCTTTGTTAGATCCCTTATTCTTTTGGCTCTCCTTCCTTTTAATGAAACATGTCTGTCAAGACTTTCCTTGAGAGAGAATGTGTTGGGTAAATATCTGGAGATGTTACATGTCGAAAATACCTTTATTCTACCCTGGTTGGGTAATAGAATTCTCGGTTGGAAGTAGTCCCCCTGCCCCGAATTATGAAGGCATTGCTCTGTTGATCTCACTTACACTGTTACTCTTGAGAAAACCAAAGCTATTGTGATTCTTTTTAAAATAACTTGTTGTTTCTGCCAGGAGACTTCAGACTTTTCTTTGTCATTAGCATTCTGAAGTTTCACAGCCACCAACCTGGATGTATGTGGGTGTGTTCTTTTCTATTGTCCTGAGGTCTTGATTGGCCCTTTAGGTCTTTCGGTTCAGGGAATATTTCTTGATTTCTTTGATTGACCCCTGCCCCGCTGTTATCTCTAATGTCTTTCTGAAGTCCTCTTTGGACATTGGACCTCCTGAATTAAGTCCTTCAGTCCTCTTCACTTTTTCTACTGTTTTTCATCCTACTGTTGTACTTTCTGGATTTCCTCTACCTTTCCAACCCTTCTATTGATGTCTGCCCTTTCTGCTATCAAGAACTCTCAAGCTATCCAAAGCTCTTTAATTTTTTTAATGTTTGTTTTATAAAGCATGCTGCACTTGCTTCAGGGTTGCTCTTGTCTTCCCTCATTTCTCTAGCTATGTTGATGATTTTTACAATGATTTCTTCTCTCTGTATGGCCTCAAATTTCTTGAGTTGCGTTTTTCAGGTTTGGGCCATTTTTTCCTCAGATAATGAGAGTCCTCCTTGATTACGAAGGTAGGGGTCCAAAAAGCCGATTGAAAACTGAGCCTGTGGGTGAGGCTTGTCTCCTTTCAGTTTCAGTGTAGAGTAATCTGTGTGGGCTGTTTGTTGGTAAACTCTCAGTATTAGTATCTGTACGTCTTTTCTCCTCGGTTGGGTCAGGCACCCCAGAGTCTTGATCTGACTAAATGGTAAAGGTCTGGCTGCTAGTATTTTGGGAGCCAGAACCCAGTGGAGGAAGGGATTGGGAGTCTGCGTTCAGCATGCAGTGTACTCGCGTTCATTTACTCCCTCTCTTTTCCCGGTGATCCCCAGGCCATCTCCTAGTCCAGTGAGACTGTTTTACTTTCTGCTGAGAATAAACATTTAGTCTTCTAGAGAGGGAGAGGAACAGGAACAGGTACTTAGTGACATAGATAGAGTTGGAGAGCAGATCTCAGGATCTAATTGCTTCTCAGATATCTCTCACCCAATCCTGCCTTTTTCATCTCCCCTCTCAGAGCCCTCAATTTTTGCTGTGACTAGTGCTGTCTTTTACTTAACCCTTTGAGGATTCTGCTGTGAAAATCAGGATGTTTCCCCATACCTCGCTTAGAGTTAGTAGAGTTAGTAGTCTCTGATCTGTTCATCCATTCATTTTCCAGTTATCAAAATTTTACTTGCTTTCTTTTTTACCCTTCTCTGTTTGCATGAGATTGTCTTTTTCTAATTCCTTTATTATGGTTTTGTAGTAAGCTGTGTTTTCACCTGCAACCTACTGATGAAAGTTTTCCATTAAAAAAATTTTTAAGGGTATCTCCCCACCTCTCCCCCCCCAAAAGAATTGGAATTGAATGTATAACTCCAAATGAAGATGAGGGAGTGGAAATGAAGAAATTTGATCATTCCAACAGAAGGCAAAAAAGGAGGAAAAAGCAAAGAAGATGCAGAAGAATTACAAAACACAAAATAAGATGATAGAAAATTGGCCCAGGTATTTTAATAAAGCTTGCTGGTTAAAGGACAGTGTGGCAACTTAAAACAAACAAACAAAAAAAAACACCTCAAATGCTTTTTATTAGTAGACACAACTAAAAGTATGATGACATAGTTTCAAAGTAAAGGAATAAAAAATATACACTAGGCGTTAGAATTTATGTCTGAATCCATTTTGGTCTGCTGTAACAATTCTATAGACTTGGGTGGCTTATAAAAACAAATTTATTTCTCACAGATCTGGAGGCTTGAAGTCCGAGTTCAGGGCACCAGCAGATTTGGTGTCTGGTGGGGACCTGCTTCCTACTTCTTAGACCGCTGTCTTTGCTGTACCCTCATCTGGTGGAAGGGAACAAGGGGATTCCTAGGGTTTTTGTTTTTGTTCCCCCCTAGGGTTTATTTTATAAGGACACTAATCACATTCACAAGGAAATGTTTGTTACTAAAGAACTAAAGACTAATGCGTTAACTGTACAATGTGATGAGTTAGGAAAAGGAAGGAAATAAAGTTGAGAAACATTAATGAAAAAAAAAAGTTATAATCGGATCGACTGAACCAAAGGTGCCAAGTTGAAAAGACTACGTTTGCCAAGATTGATAGAGGAGGAAAAAAAGGCACAAATGCATTAGAAATCAAAAGGGGATATGACTACAGACAAATTGAGATTTTTAAAGCTGAGAACACGGTGAACAGCTTTTTGCCTTTAAATTTGAAAACAGAATGCACAATTTCTTGTAAAATAAATTACTAAAATTGGCTTAAGAATAAGAAACTTGACTAGATTATAATTTAAAAACTTAGATAACTACCTACACCAAAATAAAATTAAATAAAAACCCAAAACCAAGAAACCAAACCCCAAGTGAAAACCCCAGATGGGCAAGTTGTATAGAACATACGAAGAATCCATGATTTCAGTCTTACACGAAATGTTATAGGAAATAACAGAAAACATGATTTTGTTAGGCTCCTGCAATCTAGATACCCCTGATGGGACGAATGTACTAGGCAAAGGGAAATGAATAGGCCACATCTCACTAATGAACATGGCAATAAAAATTTTAGGTGAAATATTAGTATTTGCTTAAAACAAAAAACCATAGCTAGTCAGGGTGTGTCACAGGAATGTAAAGATGATTAAACGTAAGAAAACCCATAAATGAAATCACATCAAAGGAAAAAAGCCAAATGATAATCTTGATGGGTGAAGGGGAAAATAGCATATGATTAAATTCTGTACTGATTCTTAGAAAACTAGGAGTATAAGAGAACTTGCTTAATTTGAGCAAAGGGTGTTGGTTAAAAAAAAAAAAAAGTGTACATATGACATGATTCCAATTATATGAATTTCTAGAACCGGCACAATTACTTTGATAGAAATCAGATCAGTAACGGGTGAGGAGGGTAAATCGAAAAGGGACACAAGAAAACTTGATGAGATGGTGGAAATGGTTCTATATCTTGATTAGGATGCTGGTTATGTGGATGTATATATTTGTCAGAACTCCTCAAACTATACATTTAGCATCTGTGCATTTCATTGTATGCAAATTAAGCCTCAATAAAGTTGATTTTTAAAGCCAATACATAAGTACCATGCATTTCTGTATACCAGCGACAATTTAAATTTTTAAAAGTCACCATTTAAAATGGCAACACAAACTGTAAAATACCTAGGAAAAAATAAAGCCAAAATGTGTGGGACCTTAATGGAGAAAATTTTAAGGCTCATATAATTATAGGGAGATGTATATACTTGTGTTTATGAATGGAAGACACTATTATATATGTCAGTTTTCTTTCTCGTATATTTGGTGTCATTCCAATTAAAATCCCAGGAGGTGAAAGAAGTCACTTTCTCCAATATCAAGAAATATACTTTCACTTTAGTAGTTAAGACATGATGGTATTTGCCTTAAATCTAGATTAATGGGGAAAAAAAGAAAAGGACCCAGAAACACAAGTAGCATTGTAACTGCTAAGGAAGATTCAATATATAGTACTCGTATACTTGGTTATCTTTGTTGGGGAGGGAAAGATCCCTACCTCACAACATACACCAAAATACACAAAGCAAAACTTGAGACTTTATGACTTTTAAAAGATGACAACATATGGAGGGATTTTTAAGAAGATATCCACGTAGGGGCACCTGTGTGGCTCAGTTTGTTGAGCATCCAACTTCAGCTCAGGTCATGATCTCGTGTTTCATGATTTCAAGTCCCACGTTGAGCTCTGCTCACAGACAGCTCAGAGCCTGGAGCCTGCTTCGGATTCTGTGTTTCCCTTGCTCTCTGTCCCTCCGCTGCTCGCTCGCTTTCGTGCTCTCTCTCTCTCTTTCTCTCTCTCAAACGTTTAAAAAAAAAAAACCCACTTCATTAAAAAAAAAAAAGATACCCGTTTATACGTAATATTTAAAATATTGATTAAATTTGAGCACATTAAAGTGAAATCTTAGTGTAAAAAGCCACCAAAAGTCACTTGCTGGGGGAAGAGATGTGGCAGGTGTAATTAACAAAAGGTTATTATCCAGAATCTGTAAATCAATCCCGTGATTTAAGAAAAAGGTGGTATGAACAAATGATTCAAAGGAATTGAATCCTGAAAAGTCAATAAACATGAAAATATCCTGAGACGACTTAGTAGTCAGGGAAGTGCAAAACATTAGCAACCCTCCGTGTCACACCCATCCTTTTGGCAAAAGTTCCAAGGGACTAAATAATGTCAAATGTTGGTGACGTGGGGCTAAAGAGGAACTCCTACTTCCCTGGTGGGAGTGACAGTTGCTAGAACCATGTTGACAGTATTCGTAGAGTCTGTGTGCATGGCCTACTCTGCAGCCTTTCAGCTCCTCGGCATATGTCCCAAGGCAGTGGCTTTCGTATGTTTTTCACAGACACTCTTGGAAAATGTATCTTACGTGTGATAAGAACAATTAAAATTTTAAAATAATTAAATGTACTGTTTTCTATTTTATTGTCTCTACTTTTTATACTTAATTTTTGTCTATTTTTTCTTTTGCTTTTTAAAAGGAATTTTTCAGAACCAACCAAATTGATTTCACGTTCACCAGTGGTTCACGACACTCAATTTAGAGAAATAGCAGAGGGTGACGTACAGTAAAATGTCTGTTTTAATTGAGAGAGACTGATGTATTTCTCACTGCAGGTGTGCTCTTTTGATCAAGAAGTTTGAAAGTTTCTGCCCCTGAACAGCTCTCACATACGTGTAAGAAGGTACACAGACTACTCCTGGCAGCTTGTAAGAGTGGAGAATTGGAAACGATCTAAATAGGAATCAAAAGGAGAATGGACAGTGAGCTGTAATAGTGACACAGTGGCATGCTCTATGACAGCTGAAATGAATCAGCTAGAGTTCAGGATTATATATGTATCAATGTGGATAGTAATAGTGCAAAAAGCAAAGTGACATGAGCGGTATTAACGTGTCATAGAAATTTATAAAATGTGCAAGAATTTAGGGGTACAGTATGTACCCAAACCATTTAAGTGACAACAGGGGAAAATCAGGATGACGATGATCTCTGGGAAGCAAGGAGGAGGGGAATGGAAGTGGAAAGGGGTAGCTAGGGGGATTTGAGCTCTATCCATCTAGCATGTCTTATTTCTTCTATCTGGTCAGAATACCCCAGAATGCTAAGAGTTGACAGAGCTGGGTGGGAGGCCCAAGGGTGTTTCCATATTTTTTTTGGTATGACTGAAATATTTAATTTTTTAGATAAGACACCCATTCAGAATGAAACCCAAGTACTTGGAAGAATAAACAAATTAAACAAGATGTGTGAGACCTTTCCGGAGAAAATTCTGCAACTTACTGATGGATCATAGGTTCAAAATAAATAGAAATAGCTCATTTGCATAAATAGGGATACTCAATATTATAGACCTGTTGGTTCTCCACAAAGTGATGTAATCTCAATCCTGTGGGACTTTAAAGATAACTAACATACGTTTGAAAAACGAGGAGAGAGGGACTCACCCTGCAGATGATCAGCTTCCTAGAGAGCCGTAGGAAGTAAAACATTGGGATTCTGGTGTAGGTGTGAACAAGTACAATAAATAGAATACAAAGCCTGCAGTCAGATGTTGGTTTCTAGGGATTTGCTTTGTGACAAAAGCCACGTGGATTATTAAAGGAAAGATAAACTAATGGCCCTGATAAAGTAGGCTGTCCTACAGGAGATGTTTGGTCATTATCTCACGCCTTAACCAAAAGCAAATTCTTGGTATGTTGGAAACTTAAATGTGAAAAGCAGTACTAAATCATCCACAAGAATTATCTAGGGAGGGATATCGTTACATCAGGGGCCTTCACGCCTCAGATTCTTCATTCGTGAGTAATGGTAGGATGCTTAGAATTGAGTTAATGCTTAATTACCTGATTCTGAGACTAACCTGTTGTGTCATAGAGTAAGCACTAGGTGCTTGGGGGCAGAAAGGAATTTCTTTAGAAAGAAGCAAAATGTGTCCTAAAAGAGTCTAAAGTAAACATTTGTGTACTCTAGAAGACAGTATAGGAAGATGAGAAAACATTCTCAGGATTTGGAGGTTTTTTTTAAATCGATATTAAGTGATCAGGTTTATATCAGAATAAAAACAATAAGCAAAGAGCAGCGTTGAAGGCTCAAAGAAATGAACTATAGTTTAATAAAATACGTAGAGAGTCCTATTTGTAAAACTATGTTATACAGTGATTAATAACTTGAAGGCTTCATTTTTGAGTTCAGGATAATCAGACCTTTTACTTAACTGAAACTTTCCAGTGAGTAATCTTCGAATCCTAGTTTTACTGATCTATCACTTGATAAGGTTTCTTATTGAGCTGTACAGATAAAGCCTTCCTGTTGTAATGAATCCTGCTTTGTAAGTCTCATTTATTGCTGGAATTAGGGACAGAATTAGTATCTGAACTTGTTTTTCACTTCTTGCAGATGTTAAAAAAAAAATCTAATTTCAGTACAGAGCTTGCTGCCACACTATGGAAGGAAATCTGTATATTCCGTAAATGACTCATTTTTCAATAACTTGATCATAAATCTAGTTTTCTTATTCCATTTTGTCTTCAACTTGGAGCATATTGACATGGATACCTTGTAAAAACCTAAATTCAGTCCATTAACATTTCATTTCAAGACTGTTGGCTAAATATATCTTAGCTATTTAAAACGTGCAACCGGTTGAAATGTATTATCAGCATTCCTGAAAAATATTTTACCGAATACTTTAAAAATTCTCTGGAGATAATTAGCCAGGTGTCAGCCAGCCCTGGTTACAAAGACATGACGACTGAAGGCTGTTAATGTTCGGTGGTTACATTGTTCCAAAGTGCTCATAACTGTTTTTCTAAGACATGGGACTCGGAGATTGTGTGGTTCTACTAGGCCATGAGGTCTCACAGATGACCCAGAATAGGCTTAAACTTTTCGGGTATTTATTCCCATGAAGAAATAAAATTAGAAAGGTTTCACAGAAAACTTTTAGATTCCCAAGAATACATCTGACCTCAGAAACATTTCTCCCAGAAGGGTTTCTGTTACTACCTGTTACTACCACTGAGAATCCCTTTCAGTTTTGCTGATGATACAGTTTAATTTTTATTCGTTTTCTTAGGCTGAATTCTCATAAGTGGATTAACCAAGTTCAAGTGGATTAACCTTGAACCAAAGGTATAGATCCTTTCAGACAAATTCTTGTTATATTTTCTTCTGTCAGTTTTTCGCAAGGAACAGGGACCCCCTCATGGAACTCAGAGTTTTGTTCTAAGGGTAAAATGGGTGTGGGGCTGGGACGGACCCGGAGAGTCTTCAGAAACCGAGCCTCGAGACTGGCTGCATCTGCTTTTTTCAGCAGGGACGGTTGTCTGCCTTGCTTGGGCACACTCTTGTCTGTGTGCCGACTACCCTCTCCTGAGCCTCTGCGGTCTTCGGTGCTGCCTTCTGGTCACGTGGGGGGCACGGTGACTTACACTAAGGCCTGTGTAGTAGTGACCCCGTAAACCGTAGCCTTCAGACTTGCTTCTCTTTCTGGGTTCCAGACAGCCACTCGTGTGCCACTACACGCTCTTCAGTTTGGTTGGTTAGTGGCAGTTGTCTGAGTCCTCCTTTTCCGGGGAATGTCCTCATCGGGGTGGTGAAGTGTCTTGGGAATAATTGAAGGAGGAGACTCTCTTTGGCTCTGTGCTCTGGGCTGGCCTTCCCCTCCCCTGCGGCATGCCTACCACATTGTTTCCTTCTACCCCATATTGTAGCGATACCTGCGGATTTTGTAACTCCTGGAAACTCTTTGGAAACATGCTGAACTTTCTGCCTAATGTTCTCTCTCTCCTCTTAGGCTTCTGCTCTGGTGTCCCTTTTGTGATCCCTCTCCCTTCTGAAGGTTGAATTAATCAGCATGTTCTCTGTGCTCCAAAAAGACTATGTCACATGGTCCTGAGGTTTACACAGCTGGCTCCCCTTTAGCATGCTTTGTGGCAGAGGAGGAATTCAGCAGAAGCCACAGATAGGCAGGTATACCTTTGGCTGCCTGGTAGTCCCAAACATCTGCTTCGGTGGATTATTACATGTGTTTGATGGAATTTTGTGTGTTTGCTTTATTTTTCAAGTTGTAGTTTTGTGTACTGGCATGCTTATTTATGGGTAGTATATAGAGTCAACTACTGTAGACAGCTTAACCGTGCTACTCAAGTTCTCGCTGTTCTTTACTTACCTTACAAATCCCTAGCTCTGGGCAAACCTCACCTTCTCGCCATGTCTGCTGTATTGCTAAAGAAAGTCACAGAATCCTGCTTATTGGCTCCCTTCACATTTTTAGTGTCTAAACCACAGCTGGACTTTCAAGAGTGCCAGGGCAGCACTGTTACATGGTTCCAGGAGATGTCCTTAAAGAAATGTACCCATTGGCCGGATAAATTTATGAAATTTGGCATACGGTATTGGCTCTTCTGGGAGACCCTTGGGACAGTGTCCTGAATTGGGGCTGGGGACCTTAACCTCATTAATTGTTCTTCCCCTTTGAGGGAATGAGTAGGATTATTTATTAGGTTGTGACCGTTATTTTCTAGCAAACTGTCCCAAGGCCCAAGTGTCTTCAGTTGGAAGACCATTTTGAGAATGGTCTTTTGAGAATCCAAAGTCCTTTTTTGAGAATTACATTTCTTTTTTTTAGCAAATGTATACCTTTATCACAGCAACCTTACCACCATGCAGATTCCATGCAGTTTTCCATGGAGACAGTCATATCACCAGAGAATATGCTTCTTTCTTTCCAGTCTTTTATTTTATTTTACTTTATTTTATTTTATTTTATTTTATTTTATTTTATTTTATTTTATTTTATTTTATTTTATTTTATTTTATTTTATTTTATTTTATTTTATTTTATTTTATTTTATTTTATTTTTTTTTTTTATTTTATTTTATTTTTTATTTTATTTTATTTTATTTTATTTTATTTTATTTTTGTCTCTTGCCCTACTTGGCTGGCGAGAACATCCAGGGCTTTATTAAGTAGAAGTGGCAACAGTGGACGTCCTTGTCTTATTTCCAGTCATAAGGAAAAGAGATTTAATGTTTCATCATTACATATGTTGCTAACTCTAGGTTTTTCATGGATGTCCTTTTTCACAATAAAGAACTTCTTCCTCTTTTCTGTTTCCAGTTTGCTGAAACTTTTTAATTGCGGATGGATATTAAATTAACATACCAAATGCTTTCTTTTTTTCTGCATCAGTTAAGAGAATCGTAAAGTGTTTCTTTTTTATTACGATAAATGAGGTGCTTTATTTATTTGTTTATTATTTTACCGTTGAGCCAGTTTTGCTCCGTGCGGTAAACCCTGCATGGTAATGATGTGTTACCTTTTCTGTATGTATAACTGAACGTGACTTGCTGATACTTGTTACAGATTTCCCCATCTAGGAACAGCAGACCTTTGCTTTGTGTTAGTTCAGGATCTTGAGTCCCAGGCCAGTTTCTTGCTCCTGTGCCAGTGTCCGATAGCTTTTTCTTCTCCTTATTTCTCAGCATCAGTGTATCCTTGTCTGGGACTGGTGGTGACAGTGTTTCCTGCCTTCTTGTAGCACTAGACTGTGGTTATCGTTCCAGGGGGAAAGGCTGGTGTGTGTGTAGCAGGTGGGCAAGCAGGTTCTGCCCCGTCCCCCAGTAGTACCGTGGCTTTTGCTCTGCTCTTCCTCTTGAGGCACGCTCTTTCCCTGGGCCCTAGGTGTGGGAGGTTTTCCTGATTCTCTCCTCCTAGTTGAAGGCTTTTGTTTCATTTGAGTTGCTGCCAAGGCGGAAGAGCTCTCTCCCATCTTTCGCCCCATGCGAGTCTTTTTCAAGAGATCTCAGTTGAAGCCCTTGGAGAAGAGCTTATGAATGAGTGCAGGTTCCCCTTCTGTCTGGATCTTCAGTGAAGTTTTCGCTGTCATCCTAGCTGACACTCAGCCTTTGTCTTTACTTCTGTCTTTAACATTCCGCCCATTGACTGTGACTGTTTCCTTTGCACTTATGGGTTGATATCTGCCATCATTTCCAATAAGTTCTTGACCATTATCTCTTCGTGTATTTTTTTTCTGTCCCATTTTCTCTTTCATCTCCTTCTGGGACTCCAGTTAAACTCCAGTTAATAGATATTTGGTCTCAGATATTCAGGGTTTTGCTTTTTTTTTTTTTTTTTTTCCCTCTTTGATTTTCAATTTGGGTACTGTTTGGCCTGTTTTCAAGTTCACTGTTCGTTACTGTCTTTTATTAAATTCATCTAAAGGAATATTTAATTTCTGTTACTATAGTTTTCATTTCTAACATTTCCCTGTGATTGTTTCTTTTCTAGCTTTAGTTCTGTAATGAAGTTCCCCGTTTCTTTAGTGTTTTTGTCATAGCCATTTTAGTCTGTTTGATAATTCTAACATCTGGGCCCTGTCTAATCTGATTATATTAATAAATTCATCTTTTGCCTGTGGTTTGCTATTCCCTGGATCTTCTAATTTTTTTTTTAAGTTTATTTTTGAGAGAGAGAGCGAGCTAGTGTGTGGGAGCAGGGGAGGGGCAGAGGGAGAGGGGGAGAGAGAATCCCAAGCAGACTCTGCACTGTCAGCGTGGAGCCTGATGTGGGGCTCCCTACCACAGCTGCAAGATCATGACCTGAGCTGAAGTCAAGAGCCGGACACTTAGCCACCGAGGCTAAGAGCCGACTGGGCCACCCAGGCACCCCTGTATCTTGTAATTTTTTACTGAAAGCTGAATATTTATGCAAAAACAGTACGGATTGAAGTAAATACTCTTTACTTCCAGAAAACTGCCTGTTATTTCTCATGTTAGTTTAATAGACAGGTTAAATCCATAAGCTGTGTTGTCGGGCTAGTTCAGGGTTTTTTGCAACTTTAGTTTGTTAGTTCCAGTGTTTTGAGAGCAGATTGAGACTTGACCTTCTGCAAGATTTGTTGTCTGAGTGTGATTTCAGTTATCTCTTTGTGCTTTATATATGAGCCTTCAGCTTTCTTGAACCTTGGGTGATTTCTCTGCTTTACAGCCCAATTGTCTGTCCCTTAGTCATTCTGCAGTTCTTTTTGCTCTCGTCCTGCCCCAGGCTTTTGTGCGTGGCGAGGTATCTCCGTGCTAGTAACACCATTTCTTTTAGCAGTCCTTCCCTTGGTAGTTCAGTGTCCAGAGTATCTGGGTGGAAGTTTTGGTCTTAGCTCTCCTGTCTCACCTTGGCCCTTGGCAGCTGAACGGCTGAAATCTCTGGGGTTGATTTCTCTCCTTTCTGTCCATTCTTTCCCCCTCCTTGTCAGAGGACAGATTACTTGCATTTGAGGGTATCTCTCAGCTTTCCAGGCCTGTCTCCCAGCCTTCAGCATAATTTGGCAAGCCTGCAGTGGGGCCCAGTGGGAGTGAGTGGCTGGGTGGTACAGGTTTGCTCTGTGAAATCCTTGGAATTTTTCTAGATCTTGTCAGCACACATGTTGCTGTTAAAATTTATGAAAGGGTAAGTTGGTTTCTCCTTACCCTCCTCTGTGGTGGGATGATTCCTCCTTAGCCACTCCACCAGGAAGGAAACCATGGGGGCGGGGGGGGAGGGCTCTCTTTCACGGCTCAACACTTTCTGGAATTTAGTTCCACTTAGGTGGAACTTTTTTTTTTTTTTGCATCCTGAGCTTTGACAGGTTCAGAAAAACCATGATTTTATAGCTTTTATCTGGCTTGTTTTGCTAGTTAAGGTGAAAATGATCGTCTGTTGTCATTTCTTCATCCTGATTAGAAGTGGGGCTCCTCCGAAGGAATACTTTTTACTGTGTAGCCTGGCAAATACCTGATCAAGTGTGCCGCCATCATTCTAGCTGGTTTTCTGTAGATGTTTCTTAGAGCTACGTTTCTAAATCTTCATTCTTCTCAAGTCCCAAGTCTCCAGTTCTGTCCTCAAGTGGTAAATGATCTTGTCTCTTATTTTGAGATTAAAGTCATCCGCATTAAAATTTAATTATGGGGCTTATGAGGAGTGTGGGGAGAATTTATGGTAGGTGCAGAGAAAAACTAAGCACATGACAAACTGAGATAAGAAAGAGTTGTACAAAAAGGGAAACATGGTTATATAGTAGTTTACTACCGGTCTCATCAGGTGCTAAACTCCTTTGGGAGATAATTGTTAAGGCTGGAGGAAAGTGAGTGGTTGTGGTGTAAATCCTCACGTTCCGTAACCGGTAGATAATACTACCCTGGATGTTTCAGGGGATACCATCATGAGCCCGTTACTTGAGATATAAATAGCAAGAATAAAGGGTAAAGATTTGAGGAATTGTACCTCAGTGTGAGAAGAGGAAATGTATTTGACTTTAGTCACGATGCATATTGTTACTTAGACAAAAATGAAAAAATATTTTTACAAAGAGGCCTAATTGAAAGTCTTCTTAAGGGATGGTAAAAGTGAACCAGACCTTGTCTTCACAGACTCTGTTTGTTTACCTTTATTTTCTAATTCTTGTTGGTTTACTTCACACTTGATGCCTTTTCCCTTCTTACAACTTTAGGTTTTACTTTATGATACTATGACGTTTTGTTTTTTAAGTTTGTTTCTACCGTTCATTTAAAGTAGTAAAGACCTTTTCGTAGGAGAAAAAGATCACTTCCGGAAGTTCCTGATTTGATTTCCTGCCTCCTTTTCACGATCGCTTTAGATACAACATTGAAGTTATTACTGGAGTTTGAAGTTAGCCTCTAAACCATCCTTTCCGTATCTCTTCTAGGTTAGATAGAGAAGCGTCTTTTCTCAGTGTGGGTTGCGGCCTTTGGTAAGAGCATGTCGTCCATCTTGCCCTTCACTCCGCCAGTCGTGAAGAGACTGCTGGGATGGAAGAAATCGGCCGGTGGCTCTGGAGGAGCGGGTGGAGGAGAGCAGAACGGACAAGAAGAAAAGTGGTGTGAGAAAGCGGTTAAAAGTTTGGTGAAGAAGCTAAAGAAAACAGGACGATTAGATGAGCTTGAGAAAGCCATCACCACTCAAAATTGTAATACTAAATGTGTTACCATACCAAGGTAAGTGTCGTTAGAGCAGAAGTTCGATGGTCACACTGTTAAGTTGCTTAGAGGAATCCGAAGGAACGTCACTGAGATTTTGTTACCTTCAAGTCCCCTGTAAATCGTGATTTTATTAAAAGATGACAGCTATCTTTAACCTGTCGTTTCAGTTTTGTGTGACTAGTTAAGACTGGTTTATGTTACAGATCCTTTTCTTGAACAATGAGGTTTGACCAAGCAAAATAAAATACTTAGTTGTAGTGTTTCAATCTTCACTGCGTTCATTGCCTAAATGCTTCACTGTAGCTTAGCCTCGTGTCTGATTGCATGACGTTTGAATGAAGAGTCAGAAAGCTTTTTCTCTCACTAGCGCAGCAGTGACTGACCGTTTTTTCTCCCCTTGGTCAAAAATATGGTCAGTAAAGAGTTAACGGAAGCTGCCAACACAGTGATGAATTTTACTTCCATAATTTTTGCTCGAGTTGCAGCATGGCTTCTTAGAACAGTCTAGGAGGCAGCTTCTTAGATGTCTAGGGAGTCCGAACCTCACTCAGAGACCTACCTGCCTCTCGTACTGGAAGGGCCTGTTACTTAAGAGGGTGAAGTTTTATCAGCGTAAATCTAATTACTCGATAAGTACCACTGTCAGAAGTACTGTTTCTTTGACAGAGAGGGTGTTTTTTAAGTGTTGCACTACCCTCGTATGCCTTGCAGGGTTTGGGGAGTGGCAGCATACAGCATTTTCTAAAATGACTTGTGGCAGTGTCCTACGTGTAGGCTAGCATAAATAACGTGACCTCGTTCTACTTCACAGGTTTCCCGTGAGCTGTGTGTGGCAAATGCAGTCAAATGCTTGTTGATAATAGATCCCAGTAACACCAGCCTCTCTACTTGCAGATACTAACAGTAGGATGTTTCCTGCCTTATTTAGTCGATTAATTAATTACCCGTTTCTTTTACTTTACCTGTTTCATGTATATCTTCCAAAGAGTCACTCTTTTGGTTTATGCTTCTGGGTGCCTGCTGAGTGCAGGGCACTGTTTCTAGACCCATGGGGATACGATACAGTGTGACCAAAACAAAGTTCCTGCTCTTCTGAGGGATAGGTCCACGCAGAAAGCAAGTGGACAAATTGTAGAACTTGAGACGGTAATGAGTGCAAAGAAGACAATGACTGAGGGATAAAAATTATAGCTGCTTTTGATTGGCTTGTGAGCCTCAAACCGGGCTTTGAGAAGTAGCATCTAGCTGGAGGAAGAGTCTTCTGGGAGAGGAAGGAGCCAGTGTAAAGACACCCAGCTGAGAAATCGCGGATTGTATTGGAGGATTTAAAAGGAGCCCCGTGGAAATGGAGGAATACAAAATGAGTACAAGACGTAGAAGGGGTCAGATTATATAGGGCATTGTAAGGCACTGTGGAAGTGTGGAGTTTAGTCTAAATACAACAGAAAGCAAATGAGGACTTTGAAGCCTGGTTTCTAATTTAAAGTGTGTGTGTGTGTGTGTGTGTGTGTGTGTGTGTGTGTGTGTGTGTGATTGGACAGTGGGTCTGGAAGGAAGGAGATCAAGAGGCTAGTGAAGTGGTCTAAATTCGAGATGCTGGCGGCTGGACTGGCATGGTGGCTGTGCCGACACGTGAAGTGGACAGATTTGGATGGAGTAGACCTGAAGGGACTTGGTAATGAATTGGCTTGGCTGAGGGTAATTAGCCAGTTAGGACAAGTCAAGCTACATTTGTTAATTTTTCATCGTATGGTGTCTGGTATTTCAGTTCAGTAAACATTTAGTAAACAACCCACTACGTGTGTGATAGGCTCTTCCTCACTGGAGTAAAAATTCAGTCTTTGCTTTTCAGTTGTTTCTAGAAAGGGGGATAAACTTGACAAAATAAAGAAGATAATCTCATGAGGTGTCATAGGTGTTAAGAAAGATGTTTGCTCAGGGAGTTATGTCCGGAGGGGAGGAATTTTGCCTACTCTGCAGCTTGTGGAAGTTTGCTTCTGGACTAGAATCGGTGCCAGAGTTGAATCTTGATGGGTGTAAGGGAGGGATTTAGTCAAGAGAGGCCCGGTTTGTCCAGAGTGGCGCTGTGGTCTTGAGAGGGACGGTAAGGGGGCTCTAGTTGAAGGATTTTGCGCCAACTAGTGAGTGTTCTGGGAGGCTCTAGATCGGGGGTGGGATGTGGTTGGGCTGAGGCTGTGTGAGGAATAAGGAACCACAACGTGAACCTGAACCTGAGTGGGTGAGGGTGGTGGAGTCGCTGAAGAGTCTTAGCACAGCATCGGGCTGCGGTGAGGAGAATGCTCGTGACAGTGGCGGGAGTGGAGGCAGGGAGGCTGGTGAGTAGGTTCTCTTGCTCCTCCAAGGGAGCGTGTGTGCGGGAAGACCTGGCGCCATGGTTTTGTGCGCCATCACTGGAGGCTGAAGTGGCCGGTGCGGGGCAGTCTTGACAGGGCCGAGCCTGAGTAGAGCTCGCGCAGTCCCTTCCTTTCAGGAGATACGGTGGATGGTGAGCTGGTGATTGAAATGTGTGGAGGTCACCTTGGAATTCTTTTCCTATTTCCCATTCTTCTTTTGATAGCCTCTTTGAAAGATCCTTCTAGGGTTCTTCTAGGGTTTATCATCATTAAAAAAACATTTATTTTACTCTTTTACCTGAATAGGGAAAGTGGAGTGGTGGTGGTTCATTGTCCTGTCTCTTTTACTGTCCAGAGTTCTTTGAAGCTCACAAATTTGACGTGTCTAATTTGGTGGCTTTTGGTTTTTGCTTTTGGAAGACATGTAGATTTGTTAATATCGGTTGTTGTCATCAAGAAGTCTAAGTTTCTAATACTGTGGTTTGATGCCGTGTATTTTATAGAGTTTGCCTCATTTTTTAGTAGGAGAACACTTCAGTTATATCAGATTATTAGCTATTTCTTAACGAAGTGTCCTTAAACGTTCAGGCAACTCTTTACTTATCTAGACTGTAATGTTTGAGGAATAGGAGTGAGAAAGTTCTATTATGGATAAATCCAAACCATAGTTTAGGCAGAATTATTGAAAATACGGCACAAAATGGTTTTACTGTGTAAGTTGATGTACTTAAAATTGCAAGGAAATTGTTAACAAAAACACGAGGGTTTTACAAGCCTAAAAATACCAACAAGTTCCTCTGATGAACAGGAAACAAATCCCTTAATTTTTAAAAACAGCAAATGTTTTCTGTTAAGATACCTGTTTTGTTGACTGTTCATACTTTTCCCCCTCGACCCCTCTTCTTTTAACGTTAGAGTGGACCAAAGTTAGGGCGGAAACCGTCCTGGCTTCATGTCCCTCCCACCCCTCACGCAATTACTCTGCCTCCATGGCTTTGTCTCTGGAGGGATAGAAGCTGTGGTTAGGTATGTATGTCACTGCCTCTTCCCTGTTGTTGAAGGTGGTGGTACAAAGTGATTCATTGGGAGAACGTCACCTTCCCAAGCTGCAAGGAGCTGAATAGTATAAAAGTAAAGTTTTGTGAGGTTTTTGTATCTCAAACACTTTTGAGACCAAGGAATGGAAGACAACTCCGTTGTAAAATTCAAATGGCATTTGATATTTGGGTAATGAATCAATCAGAAGAAAAAAAAAAAAAAAGGCTTCCAATGCATATTCTCTACAATAAAGCAAAATCTAAACTGGTGTAGGGTTGGGAACTCTGAAGTTGAAGGAAAGGGGCTGTGAGGTCTAAAAGGGCCATTTTATAATATCCATTATATGTAAATGTGTAGGAATGAAGAATTCATTTTCATAGACGTGCATTATAAGGCTTTCCTACAGTGGTGCTTTGACCATATAATCACATTTTTGATCTGTCATCCTAAGAAAATAGGAATATGGTCAGAGGTTGCTGGTGTTCATTTCAGTTTTGTTGGTAATAGCAAAGAATTAGAAAAATCCCAATCCTGATCCTTCATTTTCTTACCTCTGATTGTAAAGAAAACTTACCAACCCATTTTTATACCAGAATTGAACATGAATAGTACAAGAAAAGTTTATTATACCAGTGTTACTTATAAAAACAGTTGCAAAAATTGTAAATAAATATCAGAAAATAGATTTATTGGGACGCCTGCATGGCTCATTCGGTTAAGCGTTCAACTTTGGCTCAGGTCATGATCTTGAGGTTTGTGGGTTCCGGCCCCGTATCAGGCTCTGTGGTGACAGCCCGGAGCCTGAGCCTGCTTGGGATTCTGTGTCTCTCTCCCTTTCTGTCCCCCCGCCCCCACCTCAAAAATAAGTAAACATTAAAAGAAAAAAATAGGGTTACTAAAAACAAAATCACAAAATCATGACTAGGAAAGGTTTATTGCAGGAAGGCAAATACGATTCAACTGCAGGAAACCTATTAATATGAGATACTCCACAGTCATTTTTAAGACAACTCTGAGGCACCTGGGTGGCTCAGTTGGTTAAGTGTCCAACTCTTTGTTTTGGTTCAGGTCATGATCTCATGGTTTGTGAGATCAAGCCCTGCGTTGGGCTCTGCACTGACAGCATGGAACCTGCTTGGGATTCATTCATTCATTCATTCTCTCTCTCTCTTTCTCTCTCTGCCTTTCCCCGCTCACACACATGCACACTCTCTAAATAAATAAATATTAAAAAAAATAATAACACTGATCATCTTGATGGATCTAGAAAGAGATTTTTATCAAATTCTGTATTTATGCAAGTTAACAAATTAGAAATAGGAATTTCTTTAACTTGATAAAGTATACTTGTAAAAGTGTTAACACTTAACCATGAATCTTTAGAGAGAATATACCAAGTTATTTATGGATACTCTAAAAAAAGGAATGTCCTATAATCTTTTCCTAATATTTATATATAAAAATGTGTTTTATTTTTATAGCCAGCATAATGAAATGTTTAAATAGGACTTTTGGGCAATACATAAACTATTTACTTTTTTTTAACCCTTAGAAGTCAATTTTTCTGTTAAAGGGTAATTGTATTTTTATTTTGTTAACAGTCTTTAGAAACATATACATTTATATCTGTATTTTCCTTCAAAAAGTATATTTCTTAAAAACAAAAAGTACGTTCCTAAAAAACAAAATATAAGGTGTACATGATTCAGAATTCACCCCTGTATGATAGGGTGGGAAAGGTCTCCCCTACCCAAGTGTCCCCATCTCCTCACCCACTTTCCCTCTTCAGAAATCATTGTATTACTGGGTCTCCTGTATCCTTCCAGGATAATGTGCTTCTTTTTAATGCTGTTATTGATTTTTGGTTTTGTTTTCCATCTTCTAAAGTTGTAAACATCAGAGTACTTTAAATGTGGATTGTCCACTTTGATTTCTAACTTCGTATTCCTACCCTTTTACTTCTCTGTATAACCCAGGAAGAATTTTTAAAGAGAAGTCTTTTGAACCCGAGCAATGGGTTCTTCTTAAACTAGTCCTTCAGTTCTTCTTAAACTAGTTCCTTTTAATTTTTTAGAAGAGAGTAAGAATAACCCTCTTTTCCTCGTTCATACATAAGATATATGCAGCTTGTCAGCGTGTGTGTGTGTGTGTGTGTGTGTGTGTGTGTGTGTGTGTGTGTGTATCAGCCATAATATGTGTGAGAGAACTCTGAATTTGAAGTCTGGTAACCCATTGAGTCGGCTTCAGTACTGGATGAATGTGGATCCTGAGGCATGTGACTTACTTTTTACTGTTTCTTCACCTGTGAAAAGGGGTGGTAGATACTACCTGAGTACTCCCTCGGTACGATTTTTGGGTCCTTTGAAATAACGTGAGTTTGGTTTGTGAATTGTGAAACGCTGTAACCACATGAATGTGATTTATTTGTAATATTCACAGATAATCCGCGTCTTCATTTTCCTTCCATTTTTTCCTAAGAGGACTTTACACTGAGTTGTAGACATTAACTTGTATTGTCTATACTTAGACAAAGTTTCTGCCAGGTGACATTGCATTATGTATAATTTAGTTTATTCACACTATAGCATTTAGTCGTAAAATCAATCAGTCAGAACAATGAAGCTTTTCATAGATGCGAATTAGAACTTGGAAATTATGGGTAATAGCTACCTTTTATCAGCCTCAGCATCCAATTTGTCATTTTCCATGTGTTCTGTGTCTAAGTTGTGAAAGCACTTCTGATGAGGGGCAGGGTCCTGTGAAACGCAGTTGGAAATACGCTTTGCCTTTATCCGGTACCTACGTTTACAGTTAGGATTTTTGAGGGAGCTCCTGCTGCGGGACACTGGTATTCAGAGCTCTTCTGTGTACATGATATATTCTCACATGGACATTTTTATCACTTACCTTATCAGGGAAAACAGCCACCTGCTCTGGGACTTTTGTCTCTTCATAAAATCACTGAGTTGCACCCAGACTAATTAACGTCTGTAAATATAACATTTAACACCTGATGCAGTAAGCATTGTCTCCACTTGTTTTTTGTCCCATTAATGTAATGGCTCGGCTTTAAAGAATACATTTATCAACCTGGCTAAAATAATAGGCATTTAAGAAATTACAACCACCTTTGGTTTTGCCGGCATCCTTGGTCTGTTTCCAGTTGTACCTGGAGCCATTCCAGCTTTGCTCAGACCATTTCTGTGTCACTAACCACATTCTGGGAGGATTGTAATTATTGGGGATGTTTAACCATACTGTTTACTCCTTCTCTTTCCTGTCCTGTGGTAGAGTGTTTCCAGGCTGATGTGATCCCCACTAGTGGTACACAAGAAAACGTACGACCATCTAAGGGACCTGAAATAGAAAGCGCCACACATGGACTGTGGAGATGGAAAATAATAGTAAAACGCCAGTTTAGGATATCCTGCAATCTTGTTTTAAATCCTCGCTGGTACTTGGGCTCAAACGACTAGATGCCACATATTTCTTATGCTCTGTTCTTTTTGTTCTTTTTGTTTTCTTTTGTTTTCCCTTTTTCAGTTTGGATACTCTCTGTTGACCTAACTTTGTGTTTACTGATCCTGTTTTATGCTCTGTTTAGTCTGCTGTTAAACACATTTAATAAGTTCTTAATTTAAAATACCTTATTTTTCTGTTTTATTATATGTTCCTTTGATATTGTAAATCCCAACTCTCATTTGAAATTCTTCATCCATTTCTGTTGTCCTTAATCTTCTTTAATATTATTTATAATTCTTAATTTTTTTTTTTTTTTGAGAAAGAGAGACAGTGCAAGTGCACATGAGATCATAACCAGAGCCGAAGTCGGATGCTTAACCAACTGAGCGACCCGAGCGCCCCTGTATTATTTATAATAGTTATTTTAAAGTTTGTTTGTCAGCTCTAATATCTGGATCATCTCTCGGTCTGCTTTCATCATTGTCTGTTCATTCTTGTGATTATTACATTTTCCGGCCTTTTACGTGCCATGTAATTTTGATCGTGTGCCATATATCGCACGTCAGGGCATTATAGGTGCTGCAAATGATGGTTTTCACAAAAAGTGTTTGACCTTTCCTATGTCAGGTGGATGGAGGGGCTGATCGCTTTAATCTGATCGGGGTTGAGCAGGGTTGGGGCTCGGTTGCCATTTATTTGGATTCAGTCTAGCACTGGCTCGTACCTTTTCCTTGAATAGTGCTCTCCTGGGATTTTCACTGAAAGCCTGGCAGGTCTCTGTCACCTACTCCCTCAAACACTGCGGGAGATTCACATCTTTCTTCCATGGTTTGAGTTTGGCTAATGAGCCTCCTATTGATTGCATCTTTAAAATCTGGCAGACACCTTTGAGGGAGGAGAATCCTGTGACTGTCCAAAGTTCTGTTATTCAGTAGAGTTTCTCTTCCCAGACCGAGCCTGACCCTTACCCTATTCCTGGAATCTGCAGATGAGCCCTGGGAAGGGATGGCTCACAGTCCTCAGCTCACCTAGATGGGTTCCTTCTTACAACTTTAGTTCCTCCCGATCTCATTACTTCAGTAGCTTTCCAGTGTCTTTGCACAATTTTTTGTGGTTGTGGTTATCTTTTTCCCCCTAGTTGTTGCAACAGTAACATTAGCCTTCCGTGACCTGCTTATATCTTAACTGGAAGTAGAATTGTAACAGTATGTTCAAATGAGAATTCTTTGGTATGTTTTCAGAGACTCCCCATCTGAGATCAATAGATTGCAAGTAACCTACGTTCAAACCTGAGGTGCTATCTACCATTCAGATGTAGGACTTGCACAAGGGGTTCCATGAGACAGGTGTTGCTCTAGTTAACCCATCACTCATCTCTAGGCGATATTCAAAAAATGCAGGAGTTTGTAAGAGGGATCCCATATGAGAACTTCTTTGGAGAGAATAGTATGTGCTGTGGCATTCCCCCTTTCTTTCATCCATATTGAGAGACTTCAGGGCAACTCACTCCTTTGACTTACTGAGGTTTGGGAAATAGACTGGTACCTGACTTCCTCCTGAAAATGGCCAACCAAGTGGGAGACCAGAGGGAGCTGCCTCTGCATCAGTAGAATGAAGAGTAGGCCCGGTGAGAACGGCCTGCATGTTCAGGGTTTGATGGATCAGAGATGCGTGAGTTTTCCCAGGGTCCAGGTAGACTTTACTAAGGTAGTGGAAGTTGTCTGGAAGTGATCAAGAGGCCCAGCCTAGAGAGTCAGAGTGACCCGGGCAGATGGGCCGGGGAAGTGCCTTCACTAGGAACTAGCCGCAGGTAAGAGGCAGCCCTGGGTTTCTGACCTTCAAGGGACCTGACCACCACGTTACCATCACATCAGATTTCAGTCTGATCAGCCCCATGAGACTGTTCCCTTTTCCTCAAAGATTCCCTCTTCCTGCTGCTACGGGGCCCTTAACAACGACCGCTGGGGAGTCCCGGAGGAGGTGGAGTTAGCAAAATTGGTAGGATGAAGTTTTCACTTAGATCGAGGTAAAACGTTAGTTTATGAAAAGAGATCTGTTGTTACTCCATATATCTGGGTATGACTACAACAGCCCCGGGTTCTTTCTGAACTGTCATGCAGGAGCCTGGAGAGCAGATGGATGACGGCTTGTTGGGGGTGAAACGATGTGAGAGAGGGCGGAGTCCACCTAGTCTGGCTTGTCAGGCAAGCGCTCTATGTTCTTGTGGTGAACACTGGGGAATACAAGTTTAGTGGTGCTGGCGATGGGTAGAATGTATGAGGAGAATGGAGGGGCATTGTATGCCATTTGCACAAAACATAGAACGTCTTTTCCAAACACAGAATATTTGACCATGATACCAGTCAGCTTATCCAATGAGGCTTTATTTCCAAAGAGACTGTTATTATGATTCAAATTTTCTTCTTTCACCATCTGCCCCCCTCCCCAAACAGTTAGATTAGTCTTTCAGAATCCAACTTTAGCTCTGCTTTTGGGTGGTTATGGGAAGCCCTGTGCAGTGGTGGTCTTCAGGCTCTTCGAAAATTGAGATCCTGAATAATGCTTACATCAGAACAGAAGTATGTAAGACTTTTGACTAGCCCCCTCACCCTGTACCTTTTTCTTTTCTGAATTTGGTTTATTTGTAATGGCTTTATATGGCTGTAAGAGGATATAATTTCTCCCTGATTTGATTTACTCCCAAGTTTGCCAGGCCAGTGCCAGAGGGGGTGAAGGGAGGCTATATTTGTGTTCAGGACAATGTGAAAGTTCAGAAGTAGATACCGAACAAAAATTTCTGAGGCAAAATAATTTAAGTAACTAGAAAGAACTTTTTCCTCATAGTTTTTATGTGATGGCTTGTATAATTTGCATTAACACTTATAAATAATACATTTATCTTTATTACCTACGCATTTTAACTTCTACATGTAAAAGCATATTGTCAACTTCAAAGTGTGATACAAATGTGACTTGATTTTTATTTTGTAGAATGCTAATTTTTTTAATTGTCAAATGAAAAAAGCTTTCTTTACACCCGAATACAAGCATCACAAAAATGTATGACTTAGAAAGTTGAGTTTTTACAGAATTCTATTCTGTATTGCAATCCTCGTTTTATGCATTTAATCTTTTAAAAGATTGGAATGGTATGTACTTACATCTTCTGTTGGGATTTTTTTTTTTTTTGTCATTTATGATACTTTTTTAAATTGTTAAAAGCAACATATATATTAAAATGAATTTAGAAAATCCATCAGCTACATTATTTAAATGAATACTTCCGAGCCCACTTTATCGTTAGTTTTTTTTTTTTTTAAGTGAAAAGTTTGGTTTTGGATGAACTTGAAATATGTGAGCGACTATTTTTAGAATTGATATTTAAATCATTTGTAGGGACTTCTGTGGTGGGGACTGTTTTCTTTGTGTGGGAGACGGTGTTCAAAGGCAGTTGAAACATGTGGCAGAGTCTCAAAGTAGTGTTCTAAACATAACATTTAGAGGTAAAGGTGAAGTAATTTTCCAATCCTTACCTGGTCCTTCTTCTAAGAAGAGCGCTACCAAAACCAGAGAAGAAGAAGAGTATCAACTTTGATTCTAGGGATTCTTTTGTCTCCTTCTATGTTGATTTGTGAGTGGCTGTGCCAATTTACTTGTCTAAAGAATTCTTTTTTCTTGAGAAAGTAACTCTTGGCGCAAAATGTCTAGTTTTTATAATTACGGATAACTACGAATGTTTTCCTTCTCTGGGATACTGTACCAAAGTTGTTGTTATTTTAGTTTTGTCTTGCTATGTTTTTATTACTTCTTTTTAATAACTATATAAGAAGCAGACTAGCGTCGATAATTAAGAATACAACTGGCTGTCTGACATGTTCCTTTTTCTTGGTGCTTCTGTTGCCTCCTTTGTCCAGCGGGGTTAACAGGGCCTAATTCGTGGGTTGTTGGAAGCTTAAGTGATATATGTGTCAGGTCTTCATGCTGATATGTACATTGTAAAATGACATCTCTGAAGTGCTGACATCAAGAAGCCATAAATGTAAACGTGTAGCTGTCTAATAAAAAAGCTTCGTGATACACATAGTAAAACTTGATAGAATTAATGGATCAGAATCACAAATCCGCACTTACAGTGGAGAGTTCAGTTAGGCCAAAAAAAAACAAAAAACAAAAAAAAAAAACAGTAAAGACACAGAAGATCTAAGTTACACTATTAACTACTGACTTGATATTTGTAGACTACTGAATCTAATATCGGTGTGATGCACCATCTTCTCAAGTGCTCATGGTAACCTCACCAGAAAGACTATTTGCAGGGCACAAGTCTCAGTAAATTTTGAAAGATTGAAATCGACAGAATATATTCTCTGCCAACAACAGAATGAAATTAGAAATCAATACTGATAAAACATCTATTAAAATATGGAGATTAAACAACACAGTTCTTTGACCGATGGGTTATTTAGAAGAAAACCCTGAGAGAAGTTAGAATATAATTCAAATTAAATGATAATGAAATTACAGCATATCTGTTATGTGGGATGCAGCTGAAACAGTGCTTAAAGGGAAATTTCTAGCTTTAAATAACTACTAGAAAAGTTACCTAAGACTTTATCTAAGAAAGTATAAAAAAAGGTCAAAGAACATGGAGAGTAAGTAGAAGGGGAAGATAATAAAAATAAGAAATTGGTGACTAGAAAAGGGACAGAATTAATTATCAACACCAAAAGCTGGTTCTGTAGAAAGATCAAAAGTTGGCAACCCCCTCTTTGACTAATGACGAGAAAGATGGGAGAGGCCATGAACATAAATGACCTGTTGGAAATGAGAGGGGTATCTTTCTGCTACGTCCTACAGACATTTTTAAAAGCACAATATGCATACACTTTAGTAAATAACTTTATGCTATTAAATTTGTATGGTCAACTTCCTTAAAAAATGTTACCCCAGCTGATGGAAGAAGAAGTGGAAAATTTGGGTAGCCTTATATCAATTAAAGAAACTGAATTCGTAATTGAAATCTTTATCACAAAGAAAACTCCTGGTATAGGTGGTTTTACTGGTAATTTCAAACACCGGAGCAAGAAATAACCTCAGTCTTACAGGAGCTCAGAAAAAAAGTTATTTTATGAGGCCATCATAACCCCGGTGCCAAAACCTGACAGATACGGTGCCACCATAATTAAGAAAGAAGAAAATTGATAGATTAATATTTGTCAGGAACTTAGATGGGAAAAAACCACAAAATACACTCCAGCAATATACAAAAAGAATACATCATGGGTGAGATGTATCCCCAAAATGCAAAGTTGATTTCTAAATTTCAAAAATTAGTGTAATTCACTGCACTAACAAAGGATCAAAAACCTATCACCTCACTTGGTAAAAAGTAATTGACAGAATTCATCCATTCATGATAAACACGCCCACCAAACTAAAATGTAAAGAGTTTTCCTCAGTCTGATAAAGGTCATTGAAGAAAAACTGACAGCTAAGAATACACTTAATCATAAAGTAGGGTTTTTTCCCAAGATCAGAAACAGGACAAGGATGTCCACTCTTGTGTCTTCATTTCATTTCATTATTTTAGTGGAGGACCTAGCCAGTGGAATATGAAATGGAAAAGGCATAAAGATCTGAAAGATTGGGTCAAAACTCTTGCATTTTGTAGATGACATGATTATGTAAGAAACCTTTTAAAAGGAATCTGTTTAAAAAACAGCTACTGAAGCAGATGAGTAAATTTAGCAAGGCTGCACTTTACAGGTCCCATGTATAAAAATCAATCTTTTTCGTAAATATTAATAGCAAACAAATGGAAGTGATATTAAAACAATGCTATGAATAGTTGCAGACTTAAAAGTAGTATCATTAAAAAATAAAATACACTTCTTTTAAAAGACACAAGATCTCTACACTGAAATTTCAAAACCCTGAGGGAAATTAAAGACAAATTGAGAATTCTTGTATAGGCAGGTATACTTTTACCAGAATGACACTCCCTCAGATAACAATTACAAACTGCACAAGATAAAAAGAAAAACATAAGGCACTAGAAAGTAAACAAAAACACATATTTTGGAGGGGATTTGACTGTTACAAGAACAGGTGAATTTTCTGTTTTTAATAAGCTTTTTATATCCATGCAGAATGTGCAGGATAGCCAAAATGTCAATCGAAAACCCGCTGTGGGTTTGTTTTTTGTTTTTTTTTTTTTGTCCTGAAAAACCAGAGGTCAGAGTTTGGAACAACCACAATGACTGAAGAGTAAGGGGAGAATCCTAGCAAGGAGAAAGCTACGGAACAGAGCAAGAATCCCAGATTCTGCTTAAGAACTTCACCAGAATCACTAGGCTGACCCTTAAACCCTCACATATGTGGGGTAGACTTAGTGCAGCCTAGCTAATGGTAAAAAACTGATTTGACTTCTTCAAAGACATAATTTGCAGTTTGAGTGCCAACAAATCACTGCCTGCTGGAACAAAACCAGGTAAGACTTACTGGAGAAATAAAACAGAATCTAGCATCTTTATCACACCAATAACAGTGTCCAGCATACGGTCCCAAATTACTCAACATATGAAGAACAAAGAAAATGTGATGTTGTTTCAACAGGAAACCGGTGGAGACCAGCTCTGAGATGACCTACATGTTGGAATTGACAGACATATTTATGAGTTGGAACACTCAGTAACATCGTCAGTTTCTTCCAATTTAGTGTGATTCAAATTCATCTCCTAAAAAAGGTGTTTTTGTTTTTGTGGAAATGTAGAAACTTACCCTAACGTTTACGTAGAAATGCACAGGGCCTAGAATATTCAAAGCAATCATGAAAAAGAAAAACCAAGTTAGAGGACTTAAATTCTCTTACTTCAAGACTTTCCATGAAGCCACAGTAATCAGTACAGGGTGGTTCTGGCATAAAAACGTAGATAAATGGGATAGCATAGATAACTCCAAAGAGAAACATGGTTATTTGATTTTTGCAAAATGCCACAGCATTCTATGCCAACGTATAATGCTGGAAGAACTGGATATCCATATGGAAGAATGAACTTTGACCCCACCCATACACCATTCAAAAAATCAATTCTAGATGGATCATAGTTCTCATCTAAAAGCTTCTACTGGAAAATATATTTGAGTTGGGGATAGGCAAAGGTTAGTGTTTTTTTTTTTTTTAAGGGTATAGAAAGCTGTGGGAGGAATTTGATAAATTAGTCTTCAGTACTAAAGGGATCTCCTCAAAAAAAACACTTAAATGAATAAGCAAATCACAAAGTAGAACAAAATATTTGAGAAACATATTTCTGACAAGAGGATTGTATCCAGGATTTATAAAGAATTTCTGTAACTCAACAGTTAAAAAAAAAAAAAGAAAAAGATAAAAACCTAATTTTGAAAATGGGCAAAAGATTCAGCTACTTCACCAAAGAAGATATACAAAGGGCCAGTAAACCAGTGGAAAGTGCAATATTGTTAATCATCAGGAAAGTGAAAATTGAAACATTCTGAAATACCACTGCAGAACCATCAGAATGGTTGTAATTAAGTCAACTGGCCACACCAAATGTTGGTGAGGCTGTGGAACAACCAGAAACTCATAGATCGAAGGAGGGAATATAAAATGGTACTACCCACTTGGGAGGAAAGGTCTGGTAGTTTCTTCTAAAACTAAACACACATCTACCCAGTGACCTCTAAGAATTTCACTTCTAGGTATTTACTCAAGACAAAGCACATGTCCACAAAAAAGCACATACTTCTTGAATGTTCAGAGCAACTTTTATTCATAATATCCCGGATCTGGCAGCAAGTCCGAACCATCAGTAAAAAATGACTTTAAAAATTGATTATGTAATGAAAAACTCAGCACCAAAAGAGTAGACTGCTGTCACATGGGTGAATCTCAAAATCGTTAATGCTGAGTCAGAAAAGCCAGATCCAAAGGGGAATATACTGTATGATTCCATATATAAAAGTTCTGGAAGAGATTAAAGCTATGGCAAAAAATATCCACAGATCCATGATTGCCTCTGAGGATGCTAAAGGGGATGGCAGGGAATGACTGATAAAAGAGCCTGAGGAACATTCTGGACGGATGTTCTTGACAGGGTTGAGGGTTAACCCATTTATACAATTGATAAAACAAGATGGCACTCTTAACATGAGTTTCACGTTCCATAAATATTACCTCAAAAAAGCCCACAAGGGAGCAATGAATTCTAGTTAACGTATGCATGTTTAAGTGTCTAGATTTGAAATATCTGCAACTTAATTTTTAATATATCAAAAAATAAGATGGGTTGATAAATAGAGGGGCAAGGACTGAGGACAGCCCAGAACTGTTGTTGGAGTTTTCCAGGGAAGTAATGAGCAATGCCAGGTAGGTATGCTGAGTGAGATTAGGATTGGATAGTTTGAATAGTTTTGGCAGGCTCTGGACTGTAGGGCTCATTCCTAGCTGTCCAGTACCTAGCCCTAGGGTGATTTAGGGCAGGAGGAATATTGGCATGATGTGTGAGAGTTTGAAAGAACAGTTATGGGTATGGTCCCTGGAATGGTTAGTTTTTATGTAAGAGAGGTGCACTCACTAGAGAGTCTCTTGTTACCTCTAAGAGTTAGCTGTGTAATTAGCAGCTTCCCCATCAAGGCCCCCAATGCCAGGGTATTGATACAGAAAATAAGAAAATACAGTCAATACATAGTCCTCTAAAAGACTGAGGTTGTTCATTTATACCATCATCGTGCAGAAATGTGTACCATGAAAAATTTAGGCTCTTAAGCCAGCCAGGGATGGATGTAAGTCCTGGTCCTTATTTCAATAGCTCTGTGACCTTTTGGCTTATTTAACTGTTCACAATTTTTTATTTGAAAAATAATGGTGATGTTAACTTTATAGGGTTGATAGGAGTATAAATCAGATAGTATATGTAAAGTTCTTTGAATATGCCAGGTACATAGTAAGTACTTAAAATAAGTGTTGGTAATGTCTTAAGTTTTCTGTAGCCAATGAAAATTTCTTAATTGTTTACTTGGACCTTTCGCTGATTTGTTAAGGACAAGAGTGTTCCTAATGCTCCTTTCTTGGTGATAGAAGGAAGGCAAAAGACCTATCTGGAGGTAGGCATTTTCTTTTTTTCTGTTTCTCAGCTCTTCACTGTATAGTGATGATGACGTACACAGAGAGGTATAGCATGTGTAATTATAGACACTTTATTTAAAAAAAATTTTTTTAACTTTTTTAGTTTATTGTAGAGAGAGAGCATGAGTTGGGGAGGGGCAGAGAGAGGGAAACGCAGACTCCGAAGCAGGCTCCACAGACTCTGAGCCATCAGCACAAAACCCGACGCGGGGCTCGAACACACAGACTGGATGCAAGATCATGACCTGAGCTGATTGAGCCACCCAGGCGCCCCAAGACTTTATTTATTTATTTTTTTTGTTACAATGATCAGTTCTTGATTCCTGAGCTATTTAAAAACACACACTTTAGTCTTCGCTAGTCCTATATGAAATGAAAGGGGTGTTGTGTTGTAAGTAGAAATAATTATGGATGGGTAGTTTCTGATTTTTCCGTGGAAGTCCGTATTTCATGAGTACATCTGTAAACAAGAGCTGGAGCCTCGAGTGAAGTTTCTTTTGTTGATATCATACGCCTAATTTGTTACCCCCTTTAATGTCACTCAGTGTGTTCAGCATGCCTTGTAGTCTTTCCACTATGACAACCTGGATTCTTCCTCTTGATTTGTAGAAGAAATACACTCTTTAGGCAAGAAGGTAATGAAAAATAATAAATTGGTAAAACAGTGAGGTTTATTGCTTTTGACAGTGGTAGTTGAGCTGCATCAGTAAATCATGCAAATAAGGCAAGAACAGTAATACTTCATGGTATATGAATCAATAAATATACATGTCCTTAATACAGTAAGTTAATTAACAAACATAATGTCTTTTGGAACCAAAGTGGTAAATTGTTAACAGAGATGTGCACCTAAAATACTTCTGCATGTATATAGTTGGTAAATTGTACACTAGATTTCAATTTTTAACTTCAGTTTTCAAAGGCTGGTTTATTCTTAGGTGAAGAAAAGCTTCAGTGTGTTAATTTTACTGATATTTACGGTAAAAGTTTACTAGGGAAATTCTGGGAATTTCTGCCGTGTTTACTAACAAGTAAACCTAGCTAATCTGGCTGTTCTGTGATCATTGATACATTGTACGTCACACGACTTTTTTGGCACTTTAGCGTCCTAATGATTTTAATAACTTTTCCAACTTATTTTTTTTTAATTCAATCTGTAGAAGCAGGAAGTTCACACAGGTGATAGGGGATAATCTGCCTTTAAGAAATTGTGTTGCATACAAAGGACTGCAGGACTTGCATGAGATTCTTACATGGGCACGCTTGCTCATCTGTCTGTGTATTGATGCAGGGACAGCATTGTAGATGATTTACGGTCTATTACATCCAATTTCAACATAGTTTGCAACAGTCTATGTTAATTGCTTTAGTGAACAATATCAAACTTTGGTCAGGCAGAATTTATCTGAGATGTTCATGTTTTTAGCCACTTAGCTTGGTATTTTTTAATACTTAAGAGTTTTTAGAGTGTCTTGAAGTCAGATGGTCAAATAAATTAAGGAAATGTTGAGGGGATGTGTCTGGGATAGTGCTGTCATAATGATAATAATAAAAGTCTATACTTTTTTGGGGTATATGACTTCAAGTCGGTTTATTAGTTTAGCATTCTCGGATCTATCCTGTATTATTATTACTCCTAAATAGTTTAATGTTGTGCCAGTAGATGCTTTTCACATTCAGGTACTGTACAGACATTTCTTGTGGCTTCCCTTAATATTGTTTAAATATATAGAAACAGAATGTAGTGTAAACTTAAGCCTATCAAAGAAGGCTTACGTATACCGAGCTCTGTAACCAAGAAAATTCTGATGTCGGTTCAATGAATGATGCTGTTTTTCTGTTGATACTGGTTTTCTGTTTCCATTGTGGTTGTGGTGCCGCACGCCACCCGTGACTAAAGTTCTCAGGAGGTCAGTGTACTGCCACGTGCCCAGTGTTGCTACATTCTCCTACTTCTTTTCTCTACAACTGCTGTGAAACATAATTTAAGTAGAACACACCCTGATACCATTTGGCCTTTCTGGTGTGATGTCATCATTTGCACATTAAGTTGATCTATTTACCCTTGGTGCTGAGGTGCTTGTAACAGATCCAAACCCAGACGTTGAGGTGATAAAGCAATAAAGACTGGGGCTTATCCTGGTGACCCATATCCCAGGGTATGTGGATATGGAAGTTACTATTATCTCAGAATAAAAATGTAACTTAAAAAGTTACTGTGGGAACCAGACACACCCTTGCAAGTACTGTAGTTGAGATGCCCCGGTATCCGTAGGCTTTAGTCCTAGAAATGCTGATGTAAGTTGGTATTAAAGTAAAAGCTTAGAAAGCTCTTGGTAGAGTGAGAGCGTTGTTTGGTAAGATGTGGACTAGAATCCTGGCCCTGTCTCTTGTTAGGTGTATGACCTTGTTATTTTATTTTCCCTCTGAGGCTGAGTTTTTTGTTTTTTTTTTTTTTAATTTAAAATGAAATGGCAATACATAGCTTGCAGGTTATTATAAGGTCCATAATATTAAAAGTCTTACCTGTACCTGACATGCAGTAGCTAACTCAGGAAGGTAATTGTTAGTCCATATTTCATGGATTCCAAGATGACCATGTTTTCACCTTGGGATGGATCTTGTAAGTAAAATTAGAAGAGTTTTTTCTTTTTCACGGAACACAAAATAATGTATTTTAAATAGGTGACATTCTAGATTTATTGAAATAGGGAATGTGTAAAAGATCTTTTATGTAGTTGTTACCGTCAGTGCTATTTCTTTAACATTTTTCCTGCATTTGTTTCTTTTCACATTTTTATAGGAACTGTCTATACTTGCAATTACAAGTTGCCACTCCTTATTAACAAACTGAAAATCTGAGAGAGCCATTTTTCTGCACTGTTACTTAAAATAGATGTTTTAGTATGATTAGGAGTTTGGTGATCCAGTTTTTAATTTTTTTGTTTTTTTAATTTTTTTTTTTTATTTTTGAGAGAGAGACAGAGCGTGAGCAGGGGAGGGACAGAGAGAGAGGGAGACACACAATCCAAAGCAGCTCCAGGCTCTGAGCTGTCAGAGCGGGGCTCAAACTCACAAACCACGAGATCATGACCTGAGCCGAAGTCTGATGCTCAGACTGAGCCACCCAGGCACCCCTGTGATCCAGTTTTTATGCTATAAAAATACTAATTTAGTCACCAGTACCTTGTTACTAGCTGGTAGGTATGCAGAGATCTTTGGGAGCTCAGGGTCTTATGGGCAAAAATAACATGTGGTTATAAAGAACCAATGTTTAAGGAAAGGGGGTGATTAAAACTTGCCTGACTTAAATCCCCTAGACTCCGGTTGGTCTTAAAAATTGACCTGGTTTGGTAGGCAAACCGAAAGAATTAATAGTGAAGTCAAAAGGAGGCTAGGAAGGGGCTGTTGATATAAATGCATGTAGAAGAAAATGGGTTCCAAAGGTCCATGTTAGAGAGAGAAGACATTGTGCCAGAAGAGAATCAACAGGGCTCCAGCTGGCACTTTATCATCTCCTGCAGCGATGCCCAAAGTGAGCTGAAATGACACAGAATAGGAAATAACAATCTGTACTTACGCTTAGTTAACTAAGGTTAGAAGCAGATCTTTTTATAGAAATGTCAAGATGACTTGACTTGCATTTAATTCTGTGGCAGTATTTTCTTTTGTTTCATTTGTTTCATCATAAAAGGCAGTATATTCAGTGGTTTAAAAATTCGTATACATTTATACATACACATACATGCATGCATACCTACAAACAGCAAACATTGAAAAGCCTTCATTCTCACCTCAGATAACCTCTGTTCGTGTGTGTGTGTGTGTGTGTGTGTTTCCTGTATGTGTACACAAATACTTATAGATATTTCTATTTGTCCTTTTTTTTTTAACAGATACCTTACTATACATACTGTATTTGCTTTTTTGCACTTAATATGTATGATATTTTAGAGAGTTTTCCCTGTCAGTTCATAGGGAGCTTTATCATATACTAAATTACTGTATGAATATTTGTGTGTTGTTACTTTCCATTTTGAGTTTCATTGAGTTCTTTTGGGATTTTTCTTTGGTTTGTTGTTTTTGTAGGTTCAGTTTTCGAATGGCAAAGTACATAAATCATAAGTGCTAAATAAGATTAGATTTGACAAATGCATGTACAGGGTATCAAGATAAAGAATATTTTCATCACCCAGAACATTCTTTCATACTCTTTCCCAGTGGTTTTTCTGAGGCAACCACTATTTGAATTTTTTTTTTTTTTTTTTTTTTTTTTTTTTTTACTTTCAGTTTGGTTTTTTCCCCCCTTCTAGAACTTCATGTGAATGGAATCATTCAGTGTCTAGTCTTTTATGTTCATCTTCTTTCAGCCAACTAAGTCTTCCCGAGATAAATAAATCTCATCCATGTTGTATCAGTAATTCTTTTTCAGGATTGTTTTGCTATTTGAGATCCTTTGCACTTCTGATCAGCTTGTCAATTGTTATAAAAGTATCTTGCTGAAATCGTGATTGGGATGGATTTGAAAAAACATAGACCAATATTATCAGGGAATTAGGGAAAATAGACATCTTAATATTGGGTCATTTGATCTTTAGAGACAGGGTAGGTCTTTGTATACTTAGGTTTCTTTAAAGTTTTTAGATGTTAGTGTACAGGCCTTATATATCTTGCATTAAACCTTTTGTCTAAATATTTTGGTTTTTGACACTATCATAAATGGAATTAAATTTTTTAATTTTCAAATTGTTTATTGCTAGCATATAGAAATATAATGGATTTTTATAAGTTGCCCTTATATTCTGTAACATTGCTAAATTTACTAATGAGTTCTAGAAGTTGCTTCAGAGATTTTCCATATAAATAATTATATTGTCCACAAAAGCAGGGTTTCTGTTCCAACTTTCTTGAGATTATTGCCATATAACATGTAAGTTTAAGGTTTACAGTGTGATAGTTTGATGCACATTTACTGCAAAATGATTACCTCAATAAAGTTAGCTAACACTTCCATCCCCTCACATTACCTTTTTTTGTGGAGGGAGAGAGAACTTTGTAAGATCTGTTCTCTTAACAGTTTTCAATATATAGTACAGTATTGTTAAGTATAGTCACCATGCTGTACATTAGATCCGCAGAATTTATTCATCTTATAGCTGAAAGTTTGTATCCTTTGACCAGCATATCTCCATTTTTCCCACTCTCCAGCCCCTGGTAACCAACATTCTGCTCTCTGTTTCTTTGAATTTGGCTTTAAAAAAAAGTGGTTTTATTTCTTCCCTTCCAGTATTTTGTTTTTACTTTTTCTTGCCGTATTGCACTGGCTAAGACCTCCAGTACAGTGCTGATTAGAACTATATCATTGTTGATTACGTCATTAAAGTATTTCTTCCTTCTAACATAGTTTTTAAGCAGTAAGTTTCCCTTTAATCATTACTTTAGATTTAGCACCCCCTCTCCAATTTCTTATACTGTAGATTCATTGTCATGTATTTTCTAATTTATTTTGTGATTTCTTCTTTGACCCATGGGTTATTTAGAAGTGTGTTGTTAATTTCCAAATTAATTGACCCTTCAAAAATTTTTTTGAAAGAGCGAGTGTGCAGCAAGCAGGGGAGGGGCAGAGGGAAAGAAGGGAGAGAATTTTACACAGGCTCCACACCCAGCATGGAGCCCAACTTGGGACTCAGTCTCATGACTGAGATCACCACCTGAGCCAAAGTCAAGAGTCAGCTGCTTAACTGACTAAGCCACCTCCATGCCCCTAATTGACCTTTTTTTTTATGGCCCTAGCATACAATCTCTTTTTCTTATTGTTCCCTGTACACTTGAAAAGGATTCTGTACATGTCACTTAGATCAAATGGTTGGTTGATAGGATTGTGCAGCTCTTCTGTGATATATGGCTTTTTTTTTTTTTCTTTTTGGCAGCCTATCCAAAGAGTTACTGAAATTTCTGATTGTCGATGTGTTTATTTCTTCCTTTAGGTCTGTTAGTTTTTGCTTCATGCATTTTAAAACTGTATTTATATTTGTATTTGTATTTATATTTATTTAGAGAGGGCACAAGTGGAGGAGGGGCAGAGAGAGAGGAGAGAGAGAGAGAGAGAGAGAGAGAGAGAGAGAGAGAGAGAGAGAGAGAATACCAAGCAGGCTCCACTCTGCCAGTGCAGAGCCCAATCTGGGGCTCAAACCCATGAAGCCATGAGATCATGACCTGAGCCAAAACCAAGTCGGACACTTAACTGACTGAGCCACCCAGGCGCCCCTAACACTGTATTCTTAGATGCACATAGGATTGTTAATGTCTTCTTATGAATTGACCTTATTATGAAATATGTTGTTATCTCTGATAATATTCTTAGTGTTAAAGTGTTATATTTCTGATATTCTGTTTTATTAAGCTTATTGCTTGCATGAATTGTGTATTTCCATTCTGATATTTTCAGCTTATCGGTATACATCTTTTTTGTAGATGTTTTATATCTTGTATTCATTCTGACAAGTGTCTGCTGCTTATTGGAATGTGTGGTGTATTTATCTATTGTTACTGATATGGTTGGATTTACCCTTTTACCCATTACACTTTATTCTTTGTTTTCTATTATCATCTGGTCCTCTTTTCTTCCTTCCTTCCTTTGAGGTTAATTATTTTTTAGTGTTTCATTTTAATTTTCTATATGCATTTTTTCTCTGTCTCTTCCCTTTTCAGGGGCAAGGGTTGCTTTCCCAATGACAGTAGGAATCCTTAGCTTTGTGACAGTATAGCTGTTTCTAACACGTCCTTTTGTTTCTGTTGCTGTTGTCCTACAAATTGCATCCACATACTTTTAGAGTTACAATTTTTGCTGTAACCAGTCATCTCCTTTTTGTAGAAATTAAGAGAAAAATAATCGTCTTTTACATTTTCCTGCATACTTAATACTTTCTAGTTCTCTTAATTTTTCTCAGTGATTGAGAGTTTTCATCTGTTGCTGTTTCTCTTTATCCTGAAGAACTTTCCTTTAGCATTTCTTTGGGCAAAGTCTGCTACAAATGAGTTCTCAATTTTTGTTTACCTGAACATATTTTTGTTTTGGCTTACTATATGAAGAATATTTTTGTGGGGTATAGATTTTAGGTTGAGTTTGTTTTTCCGTTCAGCTCTTTAAAGATGTCCCATTGTCTTTTGGCTTCTGTTTCTGATGAGAAATTGTTACTCATGTGCTCATGGCTCTGTGTATGTGGATTGTTCTACTCCAGCTGCTGTCAGAGTTAAAGCCAGGTACTGTTTCAAGGTGGTAAAAACAGATTTTATTCAGTAATCACAATAGTAGGAGAAGAGCTGAGCTCAGTTTTGATTTGCACAGAGGTGACTGGGAGAATAGGAGAGTAGGCAGCGGGAATTAATAGAGGCTTGAACGGAGTTAGGGAACTGAAAAGTCACCAAAAAAAAAAAAATGGGTTAGTGGGTTGGTTGGTCAGTGTCAGTGTGGCCATCTGTGTCTGCTAAATGGCATTTCTCAAGTTAGGCTTCTACCCTCTCTCTGAGGGTAGCCTGGGATACAGAGGCCTTGTCCTTTCTGGTGACTGATTACATTTCAAAGGAATGGATTTCAGGTCCTTGAGAAAGACACTCCTGAGTTGTAGGAGACACATAATACATCTCAAAGAGACAGGAAAAGGATTGACAAGTGCAAGTTTTCAAAATAAATGCTCTAAGGAAAGGAAGTCAGGGGCCTATGGACAAGTGTTGGTTGGAACAAATGGTAACTTCTTTTGGCCACCTTGACCTTTTCCAAACAGGAGCTCAAAAGGGTCTGGGTCCTATGAGGGACTTGGCCTTAGGCTCCTAGAAGCCATGCTAGAGCTTAGTTAAGTGTCTTAGTGCAGGAGTTTAGATGGAGTCCTTGTGCCAAGAGTTTTGTAATTCTTACCACTTTGAAGATTTTCTTTTTATCTTTTAAGTATTTTGACAGTGATGTGCCCAAGTGTGATTTTCTTTGTAGTTAAACTGCTTGTTATTCACTGAATTTCTTAGAAGTATCAGTTTAATTTTTCACTGAAGTTGAAGATGTTTTAGGCATTATCATTTCAGGTATTTTTTTCCGGTTTTTCTTGTTTCCTCTCAGAACTGCACGTGTTATTGAGACTATCCTTTTTGTTATTCAGTCTTTTTTATTTTGGTTCTTCTGCTTTGACAATTTCTATTGACTCATCTTCAAACTGACTGACTGTTGTGTCTTCTCCAACCATCAGGTTCATTTTTTATTTTTGATTTTGTAGTTTTCAGTTCTAGAATTGCCTTTTGATTCATTTTGATAGTTTTCATCACCAAGCGAGATTCCTGTCTGTTCATTAAGTCTGTGAACATGTTCACAGTAGTTACTTTAAAATCCTGGTCTTTTAGGATTTTGAGGATCTATTTCTATTGGCTATTCTTTCTCTTGACTAGGGGTAACATTTTCCTATTTCTTCATATGTTTAGTAATTTGTGCTTTTTATACTGGATATTTGGGATGAAATACTGTAGAGACTAAATTTTGTTATCTTCCTCTGAAGAGTTTTGATTTTTGTTCTAGCAGATAGTTTTGGTCGGCCTCATAGTCCAGACTGTCTGCCTCTGATGTAAAAGCAACGGTTGAGGTTTTAGCACTTGGTGTTTCCGGACTTCCAAATGCAGGTTTTCGGCAGGCCACATAGTCTCCCCCATGTATATAGTTGACAAATCAGTCGAGGATTTGGGCAGAGTTCACATTCATATTTTGATTCCCCCCCCCCCTCCCCCGCATGACTCCTTCTTTATAGGATTTTTCCTCTTCTTTTTTCAGCCTCTCTGGCAGCCCCAGATCCATTCTCTGATTATTTGTGCAAGTCAGTAAAACTGTGGTTTTCTGCTTAAGGTCTAGTTGCCCTGCCTAGCTTAGACTGTGGGGCTATCCTTGGATACAGGGCCACATAAATGCATCTCATTCACTTTCCCCTCTCGCAAAGGTTTGACTTCCCTTTGATGTTGTCCTTTTGGTCCCTCTCTACCATTTTCAAATGGTTGATTTTATTATATTTTGTTCAGAGGCTGTCGTCATTGTCTGAAGGAGGGTTTGCCTAATTAAGGCTACTCTACAGACAGAACCTCTATTTTGTTTTATTCGTGTACTCTTTTGCTAATTGTGTACAGTTTCCATTGAGAATTTATATTGTGTTTCAGAGTTCTCTACTCTTCTTTGTTAAAGGTTTCCTGATCATTCTTACTTATTTTGGTATGTTATATTTGGAGGAATTTTGTCTGAGCTTTTTACTGAGATTGTATCAAATAATAAATTCGGCAGAATTGATGTCACTATGATGTTGTCTTCCTGAATAGGAAGATAATGCGTTTTTCTCTTTGCTTAGTTTCCTTTGTGTTCTTCAGTAATAATGAAAATGTTTCTTTGTATAGTTTTGCCACATTTGTACTTACATTTATTCCAGGTGCTTTTGTGTTTTGTTATAAGTTGATGCTTTTAAAAAATACTTTTTCTTATATAAGCAAGCAAAAATTTTGCTAGCTAGAAGGAGATTTATTATTTTTAAGTAAACCTTCCAATCGTGGAGAGAGATGTTACCATAAACAGTAGAACTGAGGCTTAAATATACCTTAATATGCAAGTTGGAAAGTGGCAGAGTTAGGCTTGGGATCTAGGTTGGCCTGCCTGTTGATTGATTGCATGTTCTGAACATAATGTTGATTATTTTCTGATTTATTTCAAGGCTTGAATAAAAGCACAACTTAAGCTTTTCTCTCTTTTAGATTCTGGTTCTGTGTCAGTGTCAGAATTACTTTAGTGAAATCTTCATTCTACTCTCATAGGAGCAGAGTTGCCTCTCAATCTAATCTCTTGTTAATAATTTTCCTTGGATTATTTTCAAAGGCTGAAGAGTAAGCTGTATACCTTTCCTTCTGAGGTTTAAATTCAGATTCGTAACACTCTAGAATGTAGGTGATTTTGTTCGTGATTTAAGCTACATGGTGGTATATGTTCTCAGTAGACACTTGATAAATATCTTAGAAGAACCATGTGTGGTCATGGGTTTTATTTATAGTCAGGACGTCTTTGGGGGAAAAAGATTAAATTATTTTCCAGTTGCTTGGCTTTTTCTGACTTTTGTCTTTTGGAAAATGAAAGATCGATTTCTGAAGCCTGAAAAGCAAGAGAATCTGTTAAGTATCTTAAAAGGGTGCTGGGGAGTATCAAAAAATGCATTTGTAAAAGCCAACCAGTATAGTTGCTGTGGCCCCCAAGGCATGGCCTGAAAAGTGTCTGGAGGCCCTGGGAGAGGCCCTGGAGCCCTAGAGCCCAGCAGCCGGGATGTGTGTTTTCGGGCCACAGGAAGACGGCACTTCTCACCATTGTCCTTTGAAATGTTGATTCAGTTAGCTCTTTAGCAGTGTGTGCACCTGGAGTTTAATCAGTTGTTTGATTTTATTTTCAAATATTGTTTTGAAACGATTCTTCCTCCTCTTTGAAATTTTGATGATTTTGTAATATGAGAGAAATGGAGTTTGAGTTTGTTTCAGAAATTACCTTTTGACTCTGATTGTAAAAGTACAGCTTCTGACTTGAGACACGTTGACAGGCACAAGTTCCCATTCCAGACTGCCTTTGAAGGTCTCCTTCCCTCCTCCCACAGATAAGAAGTTACTTTGAAATTGTGGCAGGGAAAATAGGGAGAATTATCTCTGGGCATGCCGATGTTCTGGAAGGAGATGTGGAAGAAAAAGTTTGAGACCTTTCTGGTCTGTGTCTTTCAGGTGCATTGATTTTTGAAAACGAGACACAGCACATCTTTTATATTCATCCTGCCATTTTAGAATTTGGTACTTTGACATATCCTCACAGCAGTTTCTCAGAACTTTTAAGGTGGTTATGCTTTGTTAGAATGACTTCAAAATGCACTTCCTTCTCCATCGTAGCAATAAGAGAGCAGTAATAACTTCCAGTAGAACTGAACGTGTGAGTTTCTCAAACAAATAATGTGAAAATATTAACTTTGGGTATGTATCTAATTTAAGTGAAATTTTTCCTGTATTAAAAAGACCAGTCGACATCCATTTTTAGCTAAGTTTTGAAACTAGATTATAAAACGACGCACTGTTAGTAAGGCTGATGGCATAGGGGTTAGATCTTTTGCTGTGAGTAGTGGAAATTGGAAGGGGCATTATAGGTATGATTTCATTAAGCTAGAGAGCATTGGTGTTCACATTTTTAAAACATAATCATAACTTATCTGGAGTCACATGTTCCATTTTATTGGCTTCCTTCATATAGAAAATATAGAAACCAGCACTAAAAGCCCGTGAAAAAGTGAAGCAATGTATATATATTTTCTGGGTGAAGGAAGTATTCTGTACATTTTCCATGTTTTACATCATGGTATTTTGAATAACCATGCTTCCATGTTCACATCAATTTTTTGTTTTTCAATTTATGCACAGCACTTGCTCTGAAATTTGGGGACTGAGTACACCAAATACGATAGATCAGTGGGATACAGCAGGCCTTTACAGCTTCTCTGAACAAACCAGGTGAATATTCTGCCCTCTATGGAATCCTAGCAATCTTGGGGCGGGGGGGCTGTTTTGGAAGACCTGTAAGGGGTTGCTCAGTATCATTTTGCCTAGGATGTTTCCTTAATGTAAATAAGGCATGGCATTTAAAATACCTGCTTGCCAGTATTAATGATATATTAAATGTGTCAGCTGCTGTTTTGATCAATGAAATTCTACTTTTGAATCTTCTTTAAATTACTGCATCCCCTAAAGAATAGGAACTTCGATAATAACTCTATTCTCATTTGATTTTGAGACTAGATTATAATCTGTTGTTGGCCTAATTTTCAAGTAGATACCTAACCAGTTTTTGCTAAATTTCTTGCTATCATCTAAACTCATCTTCTTTATACTAATAAGTACGTAGTTATTTACCAAGCCCCTCCTATCACAATTCACGCTAGGCTAACTCATTTTTATGTTCTCTTTTTTTTAAAGTCACCTTATTCTCTTTTTGAGCATTTTGGTATATGTCCATTTCATCTCATCATACTCATCACCATCTGCATTTATGTGTGAGCTGTAGGAATATACCTCGGTCCTCAAAACAGTCACAACTGGGTAATGAGTTACATTAGATTGAGTAAGTTACTTTACATCATTGTTGGTACTTCCCATTCCTCACACTAGTTCCTTTTTTTTGATAACTCAGTCACCTACAATATCAGTGCCCTTCAAAGTATCCCTAAATAAGAGTTTGATTTACTCAAGATAGAAGTTGACAAAAAGTTTTTCGAGCAGACTCTATGATCTTTTTTTTAAAAAACTCAATTTCTTCCCAAGTGGTTAGCCATTCATTGACATCTGAGTCATTTACGTAGCCTATTTATGAGAAACATCTGTAGCGTGGTGCTGCTTGCTTTTATATCCGACCCATTAAATAGTACATTTTTCTTCCTTGTACTCACTAAAACTAACTAAATGTCTGTCATTCCTTTCTTTATGCTCGTACTGTATTAATTTAGCCCAGTCAGCTGCGCCTGTTTTTTTTTTTTTTTTTAAAGTTCCCACGTTTCTTTCCCCTTGCTTCTCGACAGGTCTCTGGATGGCCGTCTGCAAGTGTCTCATCGAAAAGGACTGCCACATGTGATATATTGCCGATTGTGGCGTTGGCCTGACCTTCACAGTCACCATGAACTCAAAGCCATTGAAAACTGCGAATATGCTTTCAATCTTAAAAAGGATGAAGTATGTGTAAATCCTTACCACTACCAGAGAGTTGAAACACCAGGTAGAAATATTAGATTTGTTTCCTTGTTTTAAATTAAATGCTTGAACTTAAGTAAATGAGGCACTGCTATGTAATTGCTCCTGGGAAATCTTGGTGTAAAATTGCAATAAATTACCTGAAATTTAGTGTATTATTTGGTAATAATTAAAACTACTTTTAAAACGTTTTAAATATGGGAAAATAAACTTGAGAGGATAAGAGATGTCAGTTTCTTGGGATAGCATACTATTTGACCTCAAAATTACATATCCAGAAAATTCTTTTTTTTTTTTGTAATGTTTATTTTTTTTGAGAGAGAGAGAGTGCACGTGCATGGGATTATGAGGGAGGGAGGGGCAGAGAGAGAGAGGGAGACACAGAATCTGAAGCAGGCTCCAGGCTCTGAGTTGTCAGCACAGAGCCTGACGCAGGCCTCGAACCCACGAACTGTGAGATCATGACCTGAGCTGAAGTCTGATGCTTAACCGACTGAGCCACCCAGGAGCCCCTATTCAGGAAGTTCTAATCTCCGGATTCACAGTCTGGCTGGAACTAAACTGATACACCTCTGTACCTGTCTGCTGCCTGAGCTGTTTTCAGTCATTTTATTCTTTAGTATTTTCTTTGAAGCACTTTAATGGTATCATCTGTATCTAAGCAGATTGTGAAATCCACAGCAAGACTTTTAGTTTACTTAGTTAGCTGCATACTTGAAAATTTTTAAATTTTCAATTTCAGTACAGCTATGTTTCTAGAAATGGCCTAAGTCCGACTTCACAGATCTTCCTGCAACTTTTCCAATGGGGGTATATGAACTCTTACGGTAATATTACAGTATTACCAGAATGTCCTTGTTCCTCAAAGTACAGGATAAATTGAAACTTGAAAATTTAGATTCTGGACTCCATGGCAAATTAAGACCAGTCAGATTTGTCAATTTCTTAGGAACTGATACAAGGCCAAATGGATGGACCCTAAATTTTAAAAATGAAGCAGGCTACTTCCTTTTGTGTGTGTGTGAATTTTTTTAATAAAGGTCTGGTCTGTCCCCCTTCCCTGGTGCCCATCCTGTGCTCTTTGCCATTAACCTGGGTTCCTTTTACTCTTTCAGTTTTGCCTCCGGTATTGGTGCCACGGCACACCGAGATCCTGACCGAACTGCCTCCCCTGGATGATTACACCCACTCCATTCCAGAAAACACTAATTTCCCAGCGGGAATTGAGCCACAGAGTAATTACATCCCAGGTAGTTTCACCTTCTGAATCTCCTGAAAATTGGGATAGATAAACAGATTTTGTTCATAAATATTCACATGCTAGTAAGATGTGATTTGACTTAAAAAAAAAAATGCTTCTGGATTTTGAATAGAAAAATCTGCTTTGTTGGTTGATTATTTTGTGAAATGTATAAGCCTCGTACTTTAAACACTTTTGTCTGGAGAAAAGTTTTACTTTATATTTCATTTTCTTTTGCAGTGGCTTTAATCAAAGTACTGTGAGAAGCAGAAAAGAAAAGATCTTAGTAAGTTTGTCTTAGTTGTTGAAGCTAAGAGAGATGCAGAATGTAAGCAAAATAACTTGTTCAGGAAAAAGGTATTCCTGAAGCAAGTGTAACTAAAAACCACCCAAATAATCATTTTCATAGATAGCTCGATAATGTTAAAGAGAAAAGTACTATGCCTATAGAAGATAAAATATTTGAGTTCCTACAGATGGAGCAACACTGCTGTACTGAAAATCATAAATCCTCTAATTCAGTTCTTTTTCATCTGGGCCCCAGTCACCTCTGCTGGGAAGTGAATGAATTTAACTACATGGTTCTCAAATCCTGCTCAGATTATTGTAGTAGGTGATCTAGTAATACACCACAACGCACTTTTAGTTTTCACTGTTCTTTTAGGAGAACAACTAATATTTTCTTACTTTCTTACTTTGTGTTTCCCTTTTTTGTTTTTTGGGGTTCCCCCCCCCCAGCAGAAATTAAAGGTACCATATTCAAATGGGGATGAAGCTACCCATTGGATATTTTAGTGTCTCATTTTTTTTCTCCTTTTGTAACAGCGTCTCCATTCCACTCTTATTTTCAGTATACAACAGAAAATACATAAGGAAGTTAGTTTCCAGTACATTTAAAAAAAGATCTCTTTAATATGTCTCATGGAAGAAATGCTTGTTCGTTGACAATTTAAAGACATAAAAAGGATTTTTAAAAATAGCTAAATTTAAGGTAGAAAGTGTTTCCTGATTGTTTTAATGTGCATACTTTTTTTTTTTTTTTTTTACAATTATTTTGTTCCAAAAGAGAGCTTAAGACTGCCTTTTAGGTTGCTGGGAAACACACTTTTTGAGAAGTTAAGAGGGCAGGGCCTAGAGCCGGGTGGAATTCGAGGACCAGCAGGGGAGGGCAGGACTGAAACAGGTCACTCGCCAGGGAAGACTTGGCCGGACATGGTTGTGTGTGGTGTGGGGGGCACATTTTAAGTCTTTGATGTGGGAATTTGTATTATTCAACAATACTAGGAAACCGAGACGTAAGCATACAGTCTTGTAAGACACCTACCCGGTAATTATTTGGAAGGCTGTTAATCAAAACGGTTAGTGGTTTTTCCTTGTGGAGATGCTTGGGTTTATTTTCCTTTCTTTCTTTGTTTAGATTTGGTTTATTTTACAAAGTAGCAAATCAAAAGTGGATCACACCTATTCGCCTTTCTGAACAATGGGGCTTTACCCAGCTCCAGCTGACAGTGAAAGTTAAGGGTTCGCTTTTTGTTCCACTTCAAAGGAAATTTTAGTATTTTCTCCAAAATGATAATAGCTTTATTATTTATTATTTTATACATAATAATGGAGAAAAGCAAAACAGGATAAAGTATTTAAAAGTTCTGTATTTCTTCCTGTTTAGACCTTTGAGACATGGATGGTTAAACTGGCAAAGCGTAGCTCTGTTTAATTTTATTAGCTTTAACCTTTAAGGTAGTGCATATGCACATAAGGATGTGCATTAGTCTTATTTTTGTGTTCTTTATTGCTTGAGCATTTGAAGGTATTTTATTCTGAGAATTTCATCAGTAACACTTTTAAGGTATTGACACTTAATGAAGAGTTTGAAACTTCAGATTTGCAGTTAGCGTGTTGAAGGGAGAGTGTAAAGGGCTAAACAAAGAAGCCCTTTAACCCACATTTTCTCCCTCTCCCTTTTGATAATTACATTATCTTGAATTGCTTAAAACTATCCAGCCATCTAAATGTTAAACTGTTGATAATCCCTTAAACTTAGTTTTCCTCCTTGAAATTATAGTTGGTAAAATTATAGAAATGTATTTATCTTACACGGAGCCTATTCAGCTATTCAGATGCCTCCTGAATGTAAACATCTTGTTCATAAAGCATCTTGGAAATGGCACATTAGAATCTTACTTTTCTTACCTTCAGGGAGTATTTTACCTCAGGTTTGTGCAGTAGTCTGTTTGGATTTAAATTTCTGCTTCAGACACTCAGGATTTACTGGTTAGAAATCCCTGGAGAAGTAAGTATACTTTGTAGGTGAAACTCAAGTGAGACCAGGCCTGAACCATATTACCCTATTTTACCCATAGAACCTAATGTGAGCCCGTAGTACTTTGTAATCTGAAATTTCGTACGTGTGGTGTGTCCTTTAATCACCTCTTAGGTGTAACCCATCGATGATGGCCATTAGTTTAAAAAAAAAAAAAATTGTAGGTACTAATGTCTTTGAAGCATACTGATTCAGTACTGAGGCATCTTTGAAGTTCTATTTTTGGCTCTTGCCCCAGAAAATATACATATGGGAATGAGCCAGATATGTAAATAATAGCTAAGAAAATATGCCTAGAGAGCTTGATCATATTACAAGTAGGCTTTAAGGATTCACCTATAAGATTTGGATCAAAACCTGAATTTTAAGCCCTTAGTCCCAAATATTGCTTTTTATAATAATGTTATATAATATTCAGAGTGATTCTTTAGTTATCTTTGGTAGTAGGACAAAGGTGGTGAGATGAAATTGCAACTGTGCTTGATTTGTTCTGAACTTTTGTAGAAACGCCACCTCCTGGATATATCAGTGAGGATGGAGAAACGAGTGATCAACAGTTGAACCAAAGTATGGATACAGGTAAAACTTACCTTTCAAAATTCCTCAACAATGAGATAATATGTTTTTGTCCTGTTTGGAATCCACAAGAATTATTTACAGCTCTTTTTTTTTTTTTTTTTTTTAATGTTTACTTTTGAGAGAGAAACAGCACAGGTGGGGGAGGGGCAGAGAAAAAGGGAGACACAGAATTTGAAGCAGGCTTCAGGCTCTGAGCCATCAGCACAGAGCCCGATGAGGGGCTTGAACTCATGAATAGTGAGATCCCAACCTGAGCCGAAGTTGGATGCTTCACCAACTGAGCCACCCAGGTGCCCCTTATTTATAACTCTTAAATTTAGAGAAGTGGGGATATGCATCAAAAAAAGAACCTTCTATATTGATATAATCATATTTGAACCATTGAAGGGAGGGCCCTCTTGTCAATGAAAAATTAACACATGCTGCTGTGCAGAATAATTGTTACCGGTTTCTCTCCTTAGATTGAATGAAAATTTAGAAACTCTCAAATACTTTTCTTTTTAAGTATTCTGTACTTCTGTTTAAAGTTTTAGTTACCCGATGAAAAAACGTGTTTGTGATGAAAAACCATAATGAACCCAGTAACAGATTTTCTGAGGAATTTGCAGATGGGGGATGAGGATCAGCTTTTCAGTACTCCATTTTTTTTTTTAAAGTTTTTAAAATGTTTATTTTTGAGAGCGAGTGAGCATGAGTGGGGGAGGGGCAGAGCGAAGGAGACAGAATCCGAAGCAGGCTCCAAGGTCTGAGCTGTCAGCACAGAGCCCAAAGTGGGGCTCAAACTCATGAACTGTGAGACTGTGACCTGAACCGAAGTTGGACACTTACCCGACTGAGCCACCCAGGTGCCCCATTGTGCTCCTTTAACTTAATAGTGAGTTCTGAATGATAGTAGGTTGTTTACACAAAACACCTTGTACCTGACCAGATTCAGTTAATTCTTAATCTTTAGCTCTCCGCTCCAGATGCAGTGGAGAAAAAGTTTCAGCATGTAATAAATATTACGTGTCAAAGCCTTAAAACAGTTCTTCTGCAATACAATGTATAATCCATCAGAACTAATTAGGTTGCCAGTGAGGTAGTTGTGGTGACATGGTAATTGTCTGATTTCCTCTGTTTCTCCCTGTCTGCAGTCTTAAGGATTGGATACTTTAGTATCACAGCCTGTCAAATTACACCATCAGTTTTTCTACACAGTTTATACTAAAGCATTCTGTAGTTATGATAATCTAAGTTATTTTTACATGAATTAGCATTGACGGGAGTGGGGGGCTGGGGACTGGCTTTCACAATGATTCTGTTGTTCACATCTTTCCATTATTTAGACTCCCAGATGAAGAAGCTTCTCCTGTAGCAGATCATACTTGTAACTGTTCAGAGTAGTAGATAACCAAGAAATGTAGATAATCTAATGACCACTGGAAATAACAGTGCATCTTAATGCACACTGTCTTACTGCACACATTATATGGCTTTCCAAACACATCTTCCTGTCACGCCTGTATGCCAAAGATCTGTATTCTTGAACCGGTCGTGTTCCTTTTTGCCCCATGATGGACAACTGCCACTGTGACATTTAAAAGTGAATGCCAGGAAAAGATGCTCAACATCATTAGTCATCAGGGACATGCAAATCAACAGCACGGTACCATCCCACTTTACACCATTACATTGGCTAAATCAGAAAGAGACGATAACAAGTGTTGGTGAGGATTCGGACAAGTCGGGAGTCTTCATTTGTTGCTGGTGAGAATGTAAAGTGGTTTGGTTGCTTTGGAAAAGTTTGTTGTTCTTTAAAAAGTTAAATGTAGAATAACAATGTGACCCAGCAATTTCACTCCTAGGTATATACCCAAGAAAATTGAAAACACGTTCACACTAAACTTGTGCACAAATGTTCACTTAGGTATTACCCATAGTAGTGCAAAAGCGGAGGCCACCCAATTGTCCATCAAATGATGAATGGATAAATTAAATGAGGTGTGTCTGTATGTTGAAATATTATTCAACCGTATAAAAGAATGATGTACTGATCCATGGTACAACGAAGATGAACCTTGGAAGCGTTATATTAAGTGAAAGAAGCCAGACACAGAAGGTCACAAGGATTCCAGTGAGTGCATGAATCCCTATTTGATCATAGGGCTGACACAGGGGAGGAGTGATGAGGTGCAGATAATCATTGGTTATGATAAAGGTCCAGTTTGAGAAGGAGAGAAGAAGTGAAATCAACTACAACGGATTCAGTGTTTTGGGGTCTTGCTTTGAACCGAGGCTAATATTTCTAATTCCGTTACAGTGGGGAGATGGTACTTTTTCCAAATGATACATGTAAGTTATTTCTCGTAATGACAGTGTACATACTTGATGCATGAGGTGTTAAAAGTTGGTTCAACCACCAGGCTTCTACCCGCTATCTACTCCTCTCTCAGCACTGTAGTGAGTTCTGACTGGCGCAGGACCCCAATTTAGAGCAAAATTGAACTCTCTTTAAACTCTGGTTTTTTAGAATTGTGGGAGTTTTCTAGATACTTCCTAGATTTCTAACTTAATTCTGTTACGGCCCAAAAGAACATGCACGATTTCAGTCTTTGGAAATTTACTAAAATTGTTTTATGCCACAGCGTGGCTCATTTGTAGAGATAAGAGTTTCATGTATAATTGAAAAGAAGGTCTGTTCTGCACATGTGATGTTCTCTACGTCATTTCGGGCATGCTCAGTGGTGGTGTTTAGATCTTCCTAATCCCCTCTCATTTTTCTCTACTTGTACTGTCAGTAATGGAGAGGAGCGTTAATGTCTCCAACTCAGATATTGGATTTGCCCTTCTCTTCCTGTAGGCCTGTCAGTTTTTGCTTCGTGTATTTTGAATCTCAGTCATTGACAGGTGCACGTTTAAAATTATTATGTCCTTCTGATGAATTCGACCCTCATTATAAAATGTGTCTCCTGTTAACATCACCATTTCTTATTTATTTCATTGGTTGTATGGTAGATTTTTCATCCTTTGAGTTTGTTTGTATCGTTGTGTTTAAAATGTGTCCCTTGTGGACAGCATTGTATGTCCTACTGTGTCAGTCTTCGTCTTTTAATTGGAATATTTACTCTCTTTTTATTTCATGTAATTAGTACTGTCATTGGGTTTGGGTTACCAGTTTGCTGTTTCTTTTCTATTTGTCCCATCTGTTTTTTGTTCCTCTGTTTATAATTTGCCTGCCTTCTTTCAAATTCGTCAAATATATTTATGTTTGAATCCATTCTATTCACTCTCTTGACTTGTTAACAGTAGCACTTAGTAGTATTCTCTCAGTGTTCTAGTGATTACAGTGCCAGTTTGGTCACCTTCTCCTTAGATTGTTAAGTTGTAATATTTTACAGCTTCCTGTGCGGTGTAAGCATTTTACAACACTAATTCCATTCACCTACCTCTGTTATTTGTGCTTCTGTCATCCTTTATTTTACTTACACATGTGTATAATCCCCGAAGGGTGTTATTTTTGCTTTAGACTTTGAGGTGGTGGTTTCTTTAAAGGGTTAAAAAGTAACTTTTTGTGTTTACCTACATATTTACCATCTCTGCCCACCCTTCCATTTCCCTGGACACTTGTCCAGTCATTCTGGTGCCATTTGTTGAAGAGACATTTCTTTCTCCTGTTGATTCACCTTGGCACCTTTGTTGGGAGTCAAGTGGTGTATAAGAGGGTCTAACTTTTGGTCTGCTGTTAAGCCAATTCAGTGAATTCATTTCAGATCATCTATTTTTCAGTTTTACAGTTTCCAGTTTAAAGTCTTGATCTGGTAATTCCAGTATCTGCTTCACATGTAGGTCTGCTTCTGTTGTCTTCTATCTTTTCATTAAGGGTCAGTCTTTCCTGCTACCTTGTATGTCTCATGTGTTCTTTTAATTGGATGCTGAAATAATACTAGAGAGTCCCGTAGATCACATTCTCCCTTGGAAAGCATTCCCCTTTTCTCTCTCTCGTTGCTAAGTTGAGGAGCTAATCTCTTCCACACGATTAGGAGTTGAGTTGGATGCATGATGATTTAATGTTTTAATCAGATCAGATCACCACAGGCTTGAAAGTAGGGGCAGCCTCCTCCCTCGGCAGGTTTTCAGATAGGAGTGTGGCAAGACTGCAGGACCTCTCACTGCTTTCCAGCCCCGCCCACAACTCCCCCTGCTACGCTGTCCTCAGCTAAAGACCTGTGGGTTAACACTGACTGGCGAAGAGGACTACGTCCGTGCTTGGTCTTTCAGATTCCATTTGCCTGTGCGTGGCCATTAAAATGTTACTTGGTTTTTCCTTTGGCAAGCCCAGTCCTGTGTGTGTCTGTGTCCCGACTTGGCGGATGCTCTCAGTGATGAAAATGGTTCCTACTCTCTGCTTACATAGGAAGAGTTCATCCGCCTCTGTAAACTAGTTCACTTAGGCTTCATAAATAGATCTCCAGCTTTTTGGTAGCTCTAAAGAAAAGTATAGTTTTTTGTGTGTTTCCAGTATTTTCTTCTGGTTAATTAGGATCCAGGGTTTTTCTCCATCTTCTACATTCTAATTATAAGGGAAACCCTGTAGAAGTTATTAATAAAACAAAAGAAAAGCACCTTTATTCTCATCATAAACAGAATTCATTCTCATTGAAAATTTGAAAATGCATATAACATAATAAAGAAGCACATTTTTGAGCTGGAATTGACATATTACAAGTGTCTTTTTTCTCTTTTTGCCTTATCTAATGTCTCTACCATTTTGTGTCAAATACAGGAGAATATTTTACAGATGAACTTATGCTGCAACATTTTGAATTCTGCAAGTGGGTGTTCATTATAAAAAATTAAAGATAGGTTAAAAAAAAGAAAATACAGACATTCCATGTAATTTACATCATCCAGCAATAATTATTCTCTTAATTTTAAAAGGTTCAGTGTTTACAAAGAATAAAAATAAAACAAGATTGCAGTGAACGTCATAGAAAAAGAGCTAAAAAGTGAGAGAAATATGCACCTAGGATGTCAGATTCTAGACACCTCATTCTTGACTGCTGCTCTAGACTTCTCTGGGCTGGTTTCATGACATAGGGAGAAATGAGATTAATGGCTGAGGTACGACTTGCTTGGTAATGAGGTGTAGAGCTAAGGTTGAAGGAGTTACCCCGACATGATTCCCAGTTTCCTGAAAGGTTTGTGAAAGTGATTAGTCTGTATTCAGTAAATTAGGTCCTTTTAAAGCTTGCTTTTCAGCAGGTGTGGTATAAAAACAAAAGAGTAGATAATTTTAGTTCTTCATGGTTTTCACTGTAATATAAAAGCAAAGACATTCAGGTGAAATGGCCTTAAGACCTTTAACTGTCCTTTTGTGTATGCCTTTTGAAAGAATAATTCTATTTTTGTTGTTTCATTTGAGATCTGTTCATTTATGGTTGACTAATACACTTGAACTTACTAATATAGCTTCAGCCATTAATTTTGCTCAAGAAATCCAAACTAATACTCCTCAAAAGAAATTGCAAGATAACCCTGAACAGGTAATTCATCTCATACCAAATGAATTCCATTTGGAGCAAACACTTAAATGTTAAAGATGAAACCCTCTGAGTTTTAGTACATGACACTGAGGAATTTCCTAAATAATCTGAACGAGAAATACACAAGGTTTAAAACCATCAGAGACAATATCGACAAGTTTAAATAAATAAAATTTAAAATGTTACTACCACACACCTATGAGAATGGCCAGAATCCAGACACTGGTGACGCCAAGCGCTGGTGACAGTGTGGAGCACCAGGAACTCTCATGCACGGCTGGTGGGAATGCAAAATGGGACAATCCCTTTGGAAGACACATTGTGGCAGCTTCTTACAAAGCTAAACATACTCTTACCTTATGATCCAGCAGTCCCGCTCCATGGTGTTTCCCAAAAGAGTTCAAAATGTATGGGCACACAGAAACATGCATATGGATGTGTATAGCAGCTTTATTCACAATTGCCAGAACTTGGAAACAACTAAGAGGTTCTTCAGTAGGTGAATGGATAAACAGACTGTGGTACATCCAGAGAAAGGAGTATTACACAGCGCTAAAAAGTAATGGGCTACCAAGTCATGAAAAGACGTAGAGGAACCTTAAATTCGCAATGCAAGTGAAAGAATCCAAAGTGTAAGGGCTACATACTTTATGATTGCAACTCCATGACGTTCTGGAAAAGGGAGAACTGTAGAGACAAGAAAAAGATATGTGATATCTCAGGGGCTCGTGGGGAAGAAGAGATGAATAGACAGAGCACAGGGGATTTTTATTTTTTAGATTATTACATGGTGAATATATGTTATATTCTTGTTAAAACCCATAGAATGTACAACTCCAACAATGAAACCCTAGTGTAAACTGTGCGCTTTGGGTGATAACGGTGTGTCGGCGTCGTTTCTTTGATGGCAACGAATGAGCCATTGTGCGAGGTGCTCGTTGCAGAGGAGTTTGTCCGTGTGTGTGTACATGGGTATATGGGAGTTCTTTGTACTTCATTGTACTCACTTTTGCTGTGAACCTACTGCTCTAAAAAAGTAATGTCTGACTTAAAGAATTAATGTTACCTTGCAAGCTATGTCAAAAGAAACCAGAAATGTGGGGAAATAGTTGCAAATGAATGACCAGTCTTAATAACTGACTTCAAAATTCATTTATTTTTTTCTAAAGTTTATTTACTTAGAGTGCACGCACGTGGGGGCTGGGGGAGTACAGAGAGAGAGGGGGAGAGAGAGAATCCCAAGCAGGCTCCTCTCTGTGCAGAGCCCGACGCAGGGCTTGATGGCACAAATTGGGAAGTTATGATCTGAACCCAAATCAAGAGTCGGATGCTTAAGCCGACTGAGCCACCCAGGTGCCCCTGATTTTGAAATTTAAAACCACTTATAAATCAAGAAGAAAAAGATGGTAGGTAATAGGAAAATGGACAAAAGTACACGAACGTGCTATTTCTAACAAAAATGAAAATGAAAAAATAGAGTAGCCTCTTTAACCCTATCAAATAGGCAGGCGTCAGAAGGTAGAGGCGCAGAATGAAGATACGCTAGCTTGTAACTTGTGGGACCAATCATTTGGGGAGGTACTTTGGCACTTGTAAAAATGTAACATGCGTTCCTTTTGATCTAAAATTTCATCATTGAAAAATGTATCCTACACCTACAGGCAAACTTGTATGCAAAGATACACAGGTATTCCTCTAGATGCTTCGGCTTCCAGTACTACTAGAAACCACTGCCTGAATACTGAAGATACTCTCGTTACTGGAAGTCGCAGACTTTAGTGGCAGTGTGAATATATGAGTAGCTAATTGGTTAATTATCCGTTAATCTGCATCTTTAAAAAAAGTTTCTAATAAATCGTTAGCTTACATTTACACATTTTACGAGTGATTACAGTGAGCCATTCTTTCTAGATCTGGTCGCTTTTGATAAGTGACAAGTACTTAATAGAGGAATCAATAGCTGAAAGATAAGAATACTTGGGCAGTTTCTTCCATTTCTCATGGTAGCTTTGTTTATTTTATACCAGCTTCAGGAAACGGTGAGTTTTAGTTCATTGTTCTAAATATATTTTGACCTTTCTTAGTTGGACCTGTTGTGACTTGCCAGCAGATTTTTCAAACTGAAGAACAAAAAAAGAACTCAAGAACTTAATTTTTTGTTTGGGAAGACGGTTCTGTCTTCAGAAAAATAATTGTCACCTGTTCTCTATTTTTGGTTCATCGGTTTCTTTGGGGGTTGCCATCTCACCTGTTGCCGCCTGGTATTTTGTCCTGGTTAAAATGGCGTGGGGGAGGGGAGACCTGCGCGAGGCTGGGGTCTCACCTGTCTTATTCTGCATCTGCACTGTTGCTGTGTTGTTTGAAGTGTGGGGGCTGTGGGTCGTGCTTTTTAGCATAACTTTCCCCAAACGTGAAGAGAAGATGACCAGAAAACACAACGTATTCTGTAATTATAAGATTGCTTAACAGCGTTTACGACAAATGCGCTTTAAAATGTAATTGCATGGAATTGGGTGAAGTAGTCTCTGAAAGGTTCTGGGTTTTTTCTTCTGTGTTTGTGTATTTTATGTATCAGTGCCCCCTCTCCTTATTGTCTTGATTAGGTTCAACCTGTTTGCCTAAAACAGGAAGAAATGGATCGTTTTCTAAGAAAATGTAATTTACCAAAACTGACTTGAGAAAATAGAGCTGTCTTAACAGTGAACTTTCATGGAAGGAAAAGAGAAATGTCTTAGGGTAAACCCTAGAAAATTGTTAGCTACAGACAATTTTACACAGGCATTCTATATTTTACACAGCTATTAAAAATGCTTTATTACAATGCTATGTAAACTGTTACAGAGCTTAAAAAAGACATAAAGCTTCTAGATTGTCTCCATGAGGCAGTATAACATTGCAGTTAGAATGTAAATCCACAGACCAGTATTGTTTGAGATTATTGATGCAAAAATGCTAAATAAGGAATTTTATCTCTCATCCCCAAATCAGCGTCCTACTTAATGGGAAAATATTAGAAGTATCCCCTGAAGGTTAAGAGTAAGTCAGGAATATCCAACTGTCACACCTGTTTTATCGAAGTGTGACATATCCCAAAATGATTCACGAATTAAAACACATGATCGTTTTTAAAAATTCTGCTTAATCAAAATTAGGAAGAGTCAGTCTTAAGACAGATGACCAAATATTTACAACCCATATCATGAAAGGACTAATATCCCTAGTACATAAAGACCCTTGTATAAATCAGTGAGGGTGATCAACACCACTGTAGAAACATGAGCAAAAGAAGAGGCTGTTCACAGAAAGGAAATGCAATATAAAAAAGTTTAATAAAGCTGTTCCATGCCACTTATAAGAGAAATACAAATTAGAACTCTACTTGTTAAAACCATGTTTTCACCTGTCAGTGATAACACATCAGCATCCTCCTCTCACCATTTATGTTGCCACCGGGAGTGTAAACTGGTACCACCTCTATAGATGACAGTTTTGGCAAAATCTATCAAAATTGTGGATGTATAACCCTTTGACCTGGCGGATTCTCTTAAGAGAATGATATGATTGGAAGTATGCAAGACGTACAAGATTAGTCATTGCAGTCTTGGTTCATAAATCAGAAGATCGAAAATAGTCTGAGTATCCATCAATATGGGATCATAATACACCATAATGTAAGATTATGCAGCTTATGTTGAGAGAGAGAGAGAAGGAGGAAGGGAGAGCGATAAATAAGGAAACATCGACATCCTTGATAAAGTTCGGTAGTGAAAAAGCAAAGTTCAGAATGGTTACCATTTGTGTATAAAAATCAGGGTGGAAGGGCACAAAACAGTATATATTTGCTTGTGTGGCTCATAGACTGTTTCTGGAAAGGTGCACAAAGAACTGGCAACACTGGATGCCTTTGGGAAGGAGAACTGGGCGGCTAGAAGCTAGGGCTGCTCATACGCTCGTACCTTTTATATAGTGAAGCCTCCAAAATTAAATTCACATATCGCAGTTGCCTATTTTGAATTGTTAGGATGTAAACTGTCTGTATTATTTGTGGTAGTTACAACCAGATGCAACCGGTTTTATAGTTATTTGGTCAGAAGTTCTGGGAGTACTTGCAGATCTGTTACAAAATTGACTCCTTTTGTTTCAGGATCTCCAGCAGAACTGTCTCCTACTACTCTTTCCCCTGTTAATCATAGTTTGGGTAAGTGGCAAATACTTCCTCTCCCCCCCACGCCCCCCCCCCCACATTTTATAATATATCCATTAATCAAATGTCTTCTCTGAAAATTATTTTTCCTATACCTGAGAAACAGATCTCAATGAATAATCAAATGATTGTTCAAATTAGTGCTTTTTAAAAATGATAATTTGCCTTAATACTATTAAAACTCAATACTATTAAAACATCAATACTATTAAAACTGTATCAAGCCGAATAAATCTTTCTATCCATGGAAATCATATTCTTTATGGAAAGTTTTATGATATATTATGGCTAGATTTATATGGGTATGTTTATTTTACGATATTTTGTAATAGCAATTACTAATATAAAAAGGTGTGTGTCTGTATATATACACAGACACAGTCACAAATCTGCATGGGGTATGGAAGATTGCGTGCGTGTGTACATCGTGTAGTTTACCCTTGGCCTTCGTTTTACCTCAGTATTGCCCAATTTCTCTGCAGTTTCTACACATGAGGAGTTTATTCTACAAAATGTTCATGATACTCCTTGGGTCTTTTAATCAAAATTACAGAAGTTAAATTCATGTGGTCCATGAAATACGTAGATTCTTTTGATTCCATATTCTGTTTCTACTTACTTGCCTTTTGTGTTTTATTACTTTCTGTTTCTTGTATATGCATGGGTTTTCTATTTGTGTAACTAGGGTAACTCACCGAGAATCTCATGTTAAAATAGACAATGTCAAAAATACGTCGTATTTTGTGTTCTATGATTATGATAGAATTTTTCTTCTTGTGGCGTTTGACTCAGTCCTTGCTCCAGCTTTATTCCACATTATCCTACGAAAAATTAGTTTTATTATGTAAGTTGATTTACTTTACCCGTGATGGTTTTATATTTGAACAGGAACTAGGATAAAACTACTAGTAGAACATGACCCCCCAGAAAGTCTAAAAAAGATGTTTGAAGATTAGATGACCGAATGAGATGGGGGAAATTTGAAACATTGAAAATCTGGTATGATCTAATGGAGACTGGAGTCTGTGGTGTAGATGTTAAGTCTGCTTCCTGAGCTGCAGCCAGTTTAGGCTGGCATAGAGCACGTACAGATATCTGATGATATTCAATCTTTTCTTGGCTTGAACTGTTCACACAACATTTCTTGCTTTTATGGGTTTGGTTTTTTTCCCCAGATTTGCAGCCAGTTACTTACTCAGAACCTGCATTTTGGTGTTCAATAGCATATTATGAATTAAACCAGAGGGTTGGAGAGACCTTCCACGCATCACAGCCCTCACTCACTGTAGACGGTTTCACAGATCCATCCAATTCAGAGAGGTTCTGCCTAGGGTTGCTCTCCAACGTCAACCGAAATGCCACCGTAGAAATGACAAGAAGACATATAGGTATGTGTTTTTACCTTGTGTCAAGAACCAGTGCCATATACTCATAATGTGAGCATCGTGCAGTTTGCCACATCAGAAGATTGTGTGCAGAAACGCCTGCCTTGTCTCTTGTCAGTGTGAGTGCACAGCTTCGCTGCTTTAATAGATCTGCAGACTCTGACCTTCGGCTTCTCTTTATTTGGCACCCTTGGTTCCGGGAAGTCCTTCGATAAATGCATGTTAAAATTACTTTGCTGCACCTCTGCCAGCCGTAAAAGTGTCCTGTTCAGATTTTCGAATTACAATTTTAACAAACCATGACTTTTTTCCAGTCCCCTAGTATTTCCCCCTTCAGGGAATTAATATACTAAATAATTAAATCTGCTCACCCTTAATCTAAAGCAAGATACTTCATTATTAAAAAAATTTTTTAGTGTTTATTTTTGAAAGAGAGAGTGCGAGTGGGGGTGGGGGAGGGAAGAGAGAGAGGGAGACACAGAAACCAAAGCAGGTTCCAGGCTCTGAGCTGTCAGCACAGAGCCCAGTGGGGGCTCGAACCCATGAACCTTGAAATCATGACCTGAGCTGAAGTTGGACGCTCAACCGACTGAGCCACCCAGGTGCCCCCGAAGCAGGATATTATAAATAAAAACTACTATTTAGTACGTAGGTCAAAAAATAGTTCAGAGGTTCTCAAAATGTGGTAGTCCCAGACACCCTTTCAGCAGGTTCGTGAGGTCAAAACTTCTTTCATAATGGTACTAAGATGCTATTTGCCTTTTTTTCACTCTCATTCACTCATGAATGTACAGTGAAATATTCCAGAAGCTACAAGGCATGTGATTTTGCAAGAGATTACATGTAGAATCTGATAAGATTCCAACTTTCTTCTCTTAAGCCAGACATTAGAGAGATTTGCAAAAATGTAAAACATTGCTGTTCTCACCAATTCGGGGTGGGGGTGGGGAGGGGAAATAGTTATTTTTCATAAATGTTATTTATATTAGTATTTAATAGATGTATTATTTAGAACTTTAAATGAATTATAAATTTTTTTGAATCTCAGTTTTAATATCTAATGTGCTAAGTTTCCATAGATGCAATCCACATAAACAGCAACTCTTTGAGTCTCCAGTATTTTTTTTGGCAATGAGGTAGAAAAAGTTTGACTAATATAACTGAACATAGTTCTCATTTCCTTAAAGTAACCTCTTTTAACAATAGTTTGCTTCAGTTTCTAATGAATTAACTCTGACCTCTTGTGAGAAATAATGCTGGTCACTAAAGAGCGAGTATCATTCCGCAAACGTGCTGTAACTTAAAGAGGTCTGTTCATGTTGCTTTGTGTGGAATTTCTCAAATCTTGCTTGATGTTTAAATTTTGTGTAATCTTAGGTGTCTTGTGGGTAAGGAAGGCTTCTGAGTACCCACCCTACATTAACTAAAATAATTCTGGTTTTGCCTGTGTTTTAATTGGGGTTCTGCATAAAAATTCAACAGGTTCCCTCTACCGTATTTACTTCTCTACATAATTTTAGGTTGCCGTAATTATTGGATCTTTTTACTTTCAATTTCTAACTTATTGGGTGGTTTTGATGAGAGACTATAGCTTGGAAAATCTCTGCTTTTTGGATTTAATCTTTTCCTGGTGGTCAAGTGTATGTTTGGTTGTTTTACAAATATTCTGTGGTCACACGAGCAGGGCATCAGGTTCTGTGTTTATGTATTAAATGTTTTCTTAGTTTTCATTTGCTGTGTAACATGTTACCACACGCTTGCCAGCCTGAAACAACACGGATTTATGATCTCACAGTGTCTGCAGGTCAGGAGTCCAGGCATGGGTTAGGAGTCTCCTCAGGATCTCACGAGGGGAAATCATGGCATTGACTTTGTCGTGTCCTCCTCTGGAGCTTGGAGGGCCTCTTCCAAGCTCACATGATTGTCACAGGGTTCACTTCCTTCAAGTTACAGCGGCGAGGTCTTCATTTCCTGCAGACTGACAGCTAGAAGCTGTTCTCAACAAGTGGGTGTCCCCTCCATTCCTTGCCTCGCGGGCCCTCTGTCTTCACGGTCAGCAGCCGAGAATCTCTGGTGTTGAACCCTCTCGCTCACACTTTGAATCACTTTCACCAGGGACAGCCCCGTCCTTTTTAAGGGCTAGCACCTGATTAAGTCAGGCCTGCCAAAAGAGGACCTCCCTTTCTTGAGGTCAGCAGATTTGAGGCCTTAATTACATCCGAAAAATTCCTTAACGGCAGCACCTAGATTCGTGTTTGACTGAATAATAGAAAAGATGTCTGCACACCAGGAGTGAGAACCTTAGGTGCTGTCTGAGATCTCTACCTTTCACAGTTGGTTTTTTAAATCCTTCTATCTCTAATATTTTGTGTGTATTTGTCCGATTCTGAAAAAAGTATATTAAAATCTTCCAGCATAATTTTTTCTCCCCTAGTTCTGCTTATCTACCTAGGGATTTGGTGGTCACCTTAATATAATTGTAAAAATGGCAAATGACACTAACTTCTTGATGATTTTATTCACTTTTTTCTTAACCTTAGTGGCATCTTTAAGGAAATACTGTCTATTATAACGAAGGTGTATTTATCCAAACACTTAATTCCTTTAGACTTAACTCCATTTATTTTACGTGTTTTAAAATAATATATAATTTGTATGGAATTCTTTACATGTACTTTTTTACATCGTTTACGTACTTTTGACAAGCGTGTATTTTTTCAAATCAATAAAATCATTGTTAAAAAATCCTTGGAAAAATACAGAGTGGTATGTTTCAATGTTAGACCTCAGAAAAGCATTGCTATGGAAAAGGTTATCAAAATACCTTCTATCATTTTAATCCTCCTCCAAGAAGACTCTCCCAAAGTCATACTGAAACAGGAGATGTTATGAAACTAATCCCATATGTATTTTGTTTTAGGAAGAGGAGTACGCTTATATTACATAGGTGGAGAAGTTTTTGCAGAGTGCCTAAGCGATAGTGCAATCTTTGTGCAGAGCCCCAACTGTAATCAGAGATACGGCTGGCACCCGGCAACAGTGTGTAAAATCCCACCAGGTATGGATGCATCTGTGTCAGCAGACCTGTTGTGTCAGCGCGCTGAGCTTCTCTAGTTGCTATTAATTTTAGGAATCAGGAGATGATTGGCATCCTTGCATTTTAAGATCTGTAGCCCCTTTAAAATTATTTTCTTGATCATGATATTCTTTTCACACAATTTTTTTTCTTTTTTTTCTTTTTTTTTACTTTTTTCAATCGTAGGCTGTAATCTGAAGATCTTCAACAACCAGGAATTTGCTGCTCTTCTGGCTCAGTCTGTCAATCAGGGTTTTGAAGCCGTGTATCAACTAACTAGAATGTGCACCATAAGAATGAGTTTTGTGAAAGGGTGGGGAGCAGAATACCGGTATGAAATACATATTCAGTTCTTCAGTTTCCATAATGTTTGATTCTTTTCTCCCCCATTCTTTGTATCTTCTGGAGTTCACACGGATCTATTTTCCTTAAGGTTATGGAGTCAGCAGAGCATATGCAAAATCACAAAAGGGAGTTGGAGGTCTCTACGTTCAAAACTACTGCCAGTTCCTATGCCGGCAGTGTAGAAGACAGAATTAGAACCTGTGCAGACATGCGCTGTAACGTCATGCAGGGTGTTAAATACCATAAAAGGGGTATATTTGAAGGCTATGTCAGTTCGTGGAAGGAGAGGCGCTTTCACTGAGGCTCTGGGAAGGCTTCTTCTGATAGAGATGCCACATGGTCTGGATTCTGAAAGATGCGTAGGATTTCAGTTAGGGGTTGAAGGGTTGGGCCACAGTGATCCTGGCAACAGAATCCAGTTCCGTGTCACTGGAGTATGGAAGGTAAAGGAGAAGGCGGCTGGACAGACAAGTTGACCAGTTGAATATAAGGTTAAGAGGTAGAACTTTATTCAGTAATAGAAGGGGGTACTTGTTAGGGGCCAGGCACTGTGCTGTGGTTTTTGTTTTTGTTTTTTAATTTTATTTATTTGTTTGTTTGTTTATTATATAATTTATTGTCAGGTTAGCTAACACCTAGTGTATACGGTGTGCTCTTAGCTTCAGGAGTAGATTCCCGTGATTCATCACTTACTTTATAAAACACCCAGTGCTCATCCCAACAAATGCCCCCCTCGATGCCCATCTCCACACACACCCGCTCCCCGACCCCCGCCACTCCCTTGATCCTCAGTTTGTTCTCTGTATTTAAACGTCTCTTATGGTTTGGCTCCCTCCCTGTTTGTAACTGTATTATTTATATTTATATTTATATTTATATTTATATAAATATTTTTCCCCTTCCCCATGGTCTTGTCCTCTGTTTTAAATGCAATATCTCACTCATTTCAGCATGGCTAAGAATTAACTGTTTCTGTTCCCTTTTTTTTTTTTTTTTTTTTTTTTAAATAAGGTTGCAAAAAGCGGTTCAAACGAATGCTTATTTGGAAATAGGCTTAGAAAAGATTTGATAATTTGCCCAGGGATGCACTGTAAGTGGCGGAGACGGGGGACCTGACGAAAGCTCTCCTTGACTTTTAGCCCCCTCTCCGAAGGTAGTAGTAACAGTCACGTAATTGAGTTTTACAAAGGCTAATGTGTCAGCAGGGGATAAGATAGATTAAGTTATTACCAAATTAAACAGTGGATTGAATTCCACATCAGAGAAAGCAAAGACTTCCTCAGCATAGTTAAGGCTAGAATTTTAAGTAAAATACTTAGCCTTTCTGCCGCTCATACTCCTCACTCTCTGAACGCCTGCGTATGAAAATACTCATATAGTGTAGTAATAGTATTCCTGTTTTGTCCAGTAGTTTGAGCCCTTCTTCAGAATGTATTTCATTTCATTTGGACCTGATTTTGTATCTTGAACAAATTTTGGGAGGTGTGTGCCTCTTGGGATCATGAGACTTGAGGTCGGCTGGTCAAATGCTTTTATAAGAAATATATAGTGTGTTACATGTTTATATCCTAGAATGAAGACTCGTCATTATTTTGTCCAAGTTCTATTGGTAGAATAATTAATTTTGTGACTTTTCTCTTTTATTTTAATCATTTCCCTTTTGACATATGATGCCTTTAAAGAATGCCGAGTTCCTTTTTGCCTTGGACTTAAATTGACCTGAGTTGATATTAAAATTTAAATTTAAATGGTTACTATCTGATACCAGGCTTTTAGGTCACACATTTTTTTCTTCAAAAGATTAGAATATTACAGAACATGGGAGCAGAAATTTAGCGGAATTCAATGTGAACTGTAGAGCTCAGGGAGAATTCCACATATGTCCGTAGGTCTCCTGCTAACCACAGCTTTAATTGGTGGAGAGAGGTACTGCCCTTCATGCATGACGGACTCTGCCGTTCATTAACTCAGAGAGAATTGAAAATCTGTAATTATGAGAAGCAGTAACACACAGTATGTTTTTATTTGTATAAAGTCCGATAGATCTACCTTGGGTAATAAAGTAGTTTCCTTTAACATTTCCTTTAACAATAATGTCAAATACTCCTATCTGTGAACTATTGGCAGTTACCAGGAACCTTTTATCCTTATTGACAGTGGAGCTGAGGAGGTAGAGCTAATGGTTACATTTCTAAAACTACTTTTCAGTTTCTTAAAATGCCAGCATGTTTGCCAACATTAAAAAAAAAAAAAAAAATCAGGAAGTATTGTGAACAGGAAATACAGATGTGCAAAGAATTGATACTTAATTGAGAAATATACCTGAGCTCAGTGGATTGATACTGAAGTGAGTAAATAGGGGGATAAAGAAGTTTTTGGGTGCATTTCTGTGCCCAAATACGTATAGTGACAACCTTCTTAAACCTACTTACTTCCCATTCAGTGACCTGGATTAAGAATTATTCCCTAAGGTTAAACTAATCTAGTAATGAATGATCTGATTCAAAACAAACTGAGAAATACCCAGAAGTCCACAAATGACGGGATCAAAATTAAAAGGGATCCTGGGAAAATCCTGCAGAATGCCTGATCTGAGGGAGAGATAGAAGGCAGGGGAAGCTTTATGTGAAGAACAACAGAGAACAGAGGGGAAAATGAAGAAGGGTCAGTCCTGCCTCTGCCTCATGGATAACGTGAGTGAACTTGTGAAATGTGCCAGTGCAGTTTTAGGCTGCATCGACCAAAATGTAGTATCTAAGTCAAAATAAGACACTGAGTCTGTGCAGATCAGATTTGAGACTGTTGTATTGTGTTCCGTGTGTCATGTTTTAGGAATGATCACATATCAACATGTCTTAGTGTACGTCTCAGACCCTGAGACAAGGATTCAAATGCAAGGAGTTTGTTCAGGAATTGGAGGAAACACTGGTAAGGAAGGAGGAAGTAGGGAAGTGAGGTAGGGGAGGGAAGGCGGCCAATACCATTATTAAGCCATCTACTATGTTGGGTGGGTCATTAGAGCTTTTTCCGCCAGGGAAACTTGGGAAATAGTAACGAACGTACAGAATTATCTGACCCAGAAGGAAAGGAAACTGGACATTTAAATGCCAACCCCCCTGTCATTGGTTGAGGGCTGCTCCAGGGAGGTTAGTTTCCTAGCACTTGTGGTCTGATACACGTGTGGCCAGAGCAGAGAAGTTCTCAGGCACCGAAATTCAGATACATGCAATTGGAAGTTGGCTAGAGAACACTGAAAAATCCAAAGGTGCTAGTGGGGCACTGACACCATCTGCTACAGAAAACCACATCCTTTGAAATACAGTTTTAAATTCATTGAGCATGTGTCGCTTGGAGATGAAGAGTTGATAATGGCCTTTTCCCATGTTTGAAGGGCTGTCCTGGTAAGAAGCAAGCAGACTCACCAACTTACTGTGTATAATAAATAAGAACTAAAATCAGTATGTGCAAGTGACAGGATGTCATTGAACAATTTGTAATTCCCAGAGTCTCCCATTATGTCGAAGTACTAGAGGTGTTTCTTATTAAAAGCCTACATGATGTTTCTAACAGGGATGTTTTTCTTTGGCTTTGTCAGGGAAAAGCTGAACTCCAACTCTTAACATTCTGTGATAAGCTTAGGTCAGAATTCTGTTTTGTGTTGGTATACTTGAAATTTGAGCCCTGTTCCATTTAGACTTTCTTTGGTATTTGAATATCCTGTGTTCTGTGGTTGAATAGTAAGTAAGGTATATTCTGGTTTGCTTGGGGGCACTCTGGTTGGAGTCTCTTGTCCTAGCATGGTTATTAATAGTGACTACATTCACTTTTTTTTTTTAATATTTATTTATTTTTTAGAGTTAGAGAGAGAGAGAGAGAGAGAGAGAGAGAGAGAGAGAGAGTGCACGCGCGCGCAAGCGGGGGAGGGGCAGAGAGAGAGAGGGAAACAGAATCTGAAGCAGGCTCCAGGCTCTGAGCTGTCAGCGCAGAGCCCGACGCAGGGCTCGAACCCACTGTGAGATCATGACCTGAGCGGAAGTTGGATGCTTGACCAACTGAGCCACCCAAGCACCCCTGATTTCCTCTTAAAGGTGTCTCATTTTGGATGGTAAATAGGTCACCCTCCTAATTTTAATCTGAAGAGAAAAGGATGTTTTTGTTCATCTCTTTAAAAGCAAAAATAAAAAAATAAAAAGTCGTTAGAAGTATTTTGTTAGACTTTGAGGATTAAATCGTTTTCAAAGTAATCGCTATCCAGACTGAATGCTTGTTCAAAAGGATGTAGGTTTTAGTATATACAGCCTTTTAATTTATCTGAATTCTTAATGCATGTAGCTAACTAAACATAGCCATGTTCTTTTCACTTCATAATTATTTTCTTGTATTCTCTTAAATAGAAGGCAGACGGTAACAAGCACTCCTTGCTGGATCGAACTTCATCTGAATGGGCCTCTGCAGTGGTTGGACAAAGTGTTAACTCAGATGGGATCCCCTTCAGTGCGTTGTTCAAGCATGTCCTAAAGCTTCGGCACCAGTCAAGCGCCATCAAAAGACTTAATGTAACAACTCTTCTGTCATAGTATTTGTGTGTGGTCCCCACGGACTGTTTACTGTCCAAAAATTCCAGAGAGAAAACAGCACTTGAGGCCTCGTCAATTAAAGCACCTTGTGGAATCGGTTTCCTATATTCGAATATTAGATGGGAAAATTAGTGTCTAGAAATACCCTCCCATAAAGGAGAAAGAGAAGATTTTAAAGACTTGACTGATGTCTTGTTGGGCATAAAACTGAGTGTCCCAAAGGTTTATTAATAACAGTAGTAGTTATGTGTACAGGTAATGTATCATGATCCAGTATCACAGTATTGTGCTGTTTATATACATTTTTAGTTTGCAGAAATTAGGTGTGTGTGTGCTGCTTCTTGATTTAGGCAAGCCTTTATAAAGTTACAGTACCTAATCTGTTATTCCCACTTCTCCGTTATTTTTGTGTGTCTTTTTTAATATATAATATATATCAAGATTTTCAAATTATCATTTAGAAGCAGATTTCCCTTGTAGAAAAACTAATTTTTCTGCCTTTTACCAAAAATAAACTCTTGGGGGAAGAAAAGTGGATTAACTTTTGAAATCCTTGACCTTAATGTGTTCAGTGGGTCTTAAACAGTCATTTTTTTGTGTGTTACTTACTGCTAAATCTCACTGTAACGAAACTTTGCAGAAAATCTTTCCAGACCTCTTCTCCATTCCCGCTTTTGCCCTGATACCAAAACTGTGTAGCATGACATCCATCACTAAAATGGTGGCACTGATACTGCCAGCACCAGTTAATTCTGGGGCACAGTGCGAATTCATATGGAATAAACCCCTCCGTCTTGCAGCGAATTTCAACAGATAGTAATTGACTTGCGTAACCAAGCAGTCTGGTGATTTATCCTTGCACCTCATAAAAACGCAAATGGCAGTATAATTGTTTTCAGGGATATGCTACAATTATTTCACTGTATTTATCCTTTTTTTTTTTTTCTTTTTTTTTTTTTTTTTTTTAAAGCCAGTCTCTAGATACAAACACTTTTTTAAAAGCTATTTTAAAATACTTCAATAGCGGACCTAGGGCTCTTTGAGTTTCGTGTGATTTAGGTACCAGGTTGTATTATGAAATGGACCTTTTTGTAAATGTAATTGCTTCTGCACAATACCCACAAAAGTGATGCTGAGGTATGATCAGCAGATAAGGGCCATTTGTTTTTAAAGTATGTTGTATTAAATTTATAAAGTGTTATTTTACCTAATTGTGAATTGAGAATTTTAAAAATTGGGGGAGAAGCAGTTTAGCAAGCTTTTTTAGCTTATAATTACCTACAGTCGGAGGTGTTCTTAACTAATCCTGAAAGTGTGGTTGACTATTATACCCGCTGACATTTTATGCTCTGCCATGAGAGGAGGTTCCAGACACTCTGTTTGTAGTCCATGCAGCAGCAGATAATCCTTATGTCTAATGTTAAGTCTGCAGTTTAAACAGTTCTTGTTTGCATCTCTTTAGAAGTGGGAAACAGCCACTCCTGACCCCCTTCTAGTAAATTTTCATATTTTTGAAGATAGACACCTTTGGTACTTGTTCTTTGAAAGCATATTTAGCTGTCTCTGTAGGTATCCTTTTCAGGGCTCTCAGTATTTGATTGGTTTCTATTAGATATTCCCCCATTTTCCTGTATTTGTGCGTACATGTATGTGTTCATGTAAACCTGGTATGGTAATTTTTTATTCTTTCAACGAATACTTACTGTTCACCTGTTACGTGTGCCAGGAACTTTCTTTGCCTTGGGTAAAGGTGGACAAGACAAATCTGGTCCCTGCCTTGGCTGAGACATCAGTTACTGTGACGCTTAATGAGCTTATGTGTCTATGAAGGAGATAAACAGGGTACTGTGGTAGAGCATGGCAGGGAAGGCTTCTCTAAGGAAGTGATGCTCGAGCTGACATTTGATGTGAGAAGGGAGTAAGCCATGGCGGGGAGCCAGGGAGATCGGCCTTCCTGGCCAAGAGAACGACGTCAAATGCAAAGGCTCATTTTGAAGGAAACTCACTATTAAGTATTAATGCTTATGTAGAAGTCTCTGCACAGATCCAAACTCGAGGATCAGAAGGGTTCTGTAATTTCTAAGAGTGGAGGGTGGCCTTACTTTGTGATAGATGGCTTCGTGTGTTCAGGTGTGACCACTGTCAGGCCGGCTGGAGATAACCCAGACCAGCCTCTGCCCCTTTGGAAGAGTTGAGCTCACTTGAGAGCTTGGGGTGATGTTGGGGAGCAGTTCCAGGGACAGAGAACAACCTTGAAAGTGGTAGAAGGTCCTGGTAATCAGCTACTCTTGCGCCGATGTTTCAAGTGGAGCAGTGCCAGCTCTAGCGTCTCAGGAGTGATGGCATCTCTACAACCGTGTTGGGATTCTTCTCTGCAACATGAAACTGAGACTCAGCTCTTTGGAAATACCTGTAGTACTGGGACCCTGTCGGGCAGTTGACTCTGTTGGTGTGCGATGACTTTACGTGCTTTTTAAGGAGATGCTGTGTTTACATTCTGTTTTGTCTGCTGCGGCCTAATTTTTGTTGGTTCCCTGCCCCCCCCCCCCCCTCATTGGGGTTGTTTTCATTCTTCTGAGTGATAAGTTCTCCTGTCTGTTGAATTTTGTCTTTATTTAAGTTAGCAACATTATTTAGAATTCCCCCTCCACAGCGCCGGTAATTTTCTCTGTTTCACATGAGAACTGAGTGAACATATTTTCTGTCACATTTCTAAGATGAATGGTGGTTTGCACAGCAGAGTCCATAGAGAGACGTCGTAGGGAATCAGAGGCTGGTGATGTTCCCACTGACTTTGGTTTAACCAGTGGCAGCTTCATTTTTATCCTATAATGGAGTTCTATTATAGATTTCTTTTTAAAAAAGAGTTTTACCGCTTTAAAAAAAAAAAGTTGAAAAGTCTGTGTAAGCACTGTTTAGGATTAGAACACATGACTGGACTTCGGCCCACTTTTTTGGAACAACCCTACCTGTGTTCTTTTCTCCTACTTCAGGGAACCTTCCTGATTTGGTTTGAGCTACGCCAGTTATACTAATTATACAGGATGCTATCCATTCATTCCGTGAACATTTACTGATGTCTGCTCTTTATCCAGCCACGGTGGAAGGTGCTCAGTAATGAAAAGATGACTGGGATTTAGTCCTGGCCCTCAAGCTGTGGAGTTACTCCTTCTCTCAGGACCTGCCACTTTGCCAGAAGGAAAACTGCCTAATTTTTCTCAAAAGCTAAATATTCGTATTCTGTACTCTTCATTCTGTATCCCAAGTATATAATTGCAAATTGTTTAATACCTAGTTTGTTTGTTTAACTTTAAACCATATCCAACTTTGCTTGATTCTTCTGCCTTTAAATGTGTCCGATTTTCTCCTTTGTTAAAATTACTTTAATTTCAGTTTATTTGTGCCTTTTAGGTCAGTTTTAATGAAGACTAAGACACTGAAGGTGAAGAACAATCAGTCTGGTCTCTTGCTAATTGAAATCAAGGAAAGGATTATATATACCCAGTTGGTTTCTCTACCTCTTCCAAAAGATGTCCAAATACACCTTTAAGATCTGTCTTCCCGCCCCCCCCCCCCCCCCCCCCCCCCCCCCCCCCCCCCCCTCCCCCCCCCCCCCCACCCACCCACCCCCCCCCCCCCCACCCCCCCCCCACCCCACACCCCCCCCCCCACCCCCCCCCCCCCCCCCCCCCCCCCCCCGCAAAAATGCTTTTGAGCGTTTATTCAGTAATCAGCACCCTCCCCAGTCTGGTTGATGGTGAGTTATAAAGTAACACAAGAGAATGTTCACTTTGCTTAAAATTTGCCTTTATGTCCACTTGCTTTCATGGCTGTACATGATAATTTCACAGACTACCCCCTTCCACACCATCTCCTCTGTCTCTGTAGATAACTAGGTAGTCTGTGGACGTAAGCAACATGTGATCTTTTCTCTTACTCTGATCCAACTCACCAGCATTCAGACGTGACAAATTTTTGGCCAGTTTCTTTCCTTCATGAGCTTTACTCTGCTAAATTCTTGATAATTCATCAACTGAATTGTATCCTTCCCCCCTTTCTCATGACAGAACGTATCCCTAGTGGTCTTGCTGGCTGCCCTCTTGCCAACCATGTTTTATCTGCAGACATCAGAATGTTTCTCTCCATTGACCTTTACTAAAGACCAAAAACGATGGTGCTTTTCATACCCAGGGTCCTAATTCACCATGAAGGTTGATGTTGTTCCAGTTGGTCAATCACTTAAATCTTAACAGATGGCTGAGAAATTCTCTCCAGTTAAATGTCTCTGTGACTAGTAAATAGCATGAATTACAGATTCTATTTTAAATTATGTTTAGGATTAGGAACTTTTCCAGCAGTTGCAGCCAATGATTTTCCTCTAATACCAGCCCATTTCCACCTTGGAGCGTATTGGGTTGTTGTTAGTACGATCAAGAGTAATGACGATAGTGAGTGGTCTCTAGAGGTGGTCAGAATCCTACTGTTGAGTTCCTTTTATGTCTTTTCAAGCTTTCATGAATATTTTATGTGTTCAGACTACCTTTTATGTGTGGGGATTGAGGGACAAATCATCTCTTGGAGTGGAATTCCTGTGTTTGGAGCCTCAACCAGGAAACGTCAGCTATACTAGATATAGACAGCCTCATGATAGCCTTTATGGTAAGAACTTGTCTAATTTCTTGAATAATTTCTTGTAATTTTTTGAATAGGAACGGTTTTATCTTGGATATTATAGCTAACTTTATATATAGCATAACTGCCTTAAATCTTTTTAGTAGGAAATAAATTCTATTGTGTGTGTGTATGGATTTATAGATACATACACACTCCTAGGAAAACCTTAACAGTAGGGGTCATTTATCTGCTTACATTTTAGCATCACGGAGTAATTCTGTTGTTTAAATCTCAGATCTCACTGAGAGTTCCTTAATTTGCTTGCAGACATTTTCTTTTCAGACCTTCGGAGTAATTTATTTATTCTGCCAGAGTCCTGATTGGCGGTTCGGTTAGTATGCCATTTTTAGGCAGCTTGATAATGAAGAATCATAACTGGAATTCTTTAACATCAAGTAAAACTACAATAGACAACCATTGATTAAATTATTATACGTCCAGTGGTCTCTGGAAGGTACTAGAGTAGGGTTAACTTTTTTTTTTAAGTGTCAGATTGCCATCCCCTGTTTTCATCTTAGCTTAAGATTGCTGAGCTGCTTAAGATACCTGGGAGGTAGCACTACCAAGTTAAGTTCTCCTGTAGTTAAGGGCAGCCTGAAGGTGGTTCAGACCTGACTTTCTTAGCTGTGCTCAACAGAAATGGATTTTCCAAAGTTCTTTGGGTCATCTCTGATTCACAGACTCCTGACCAGAGTGTGTTAGCCTAAGTTAACTTCAGTGTCCATTGGTTTGCTGCCATGAGATCTGTAATAGACCACACATTTCAAGCACTGGTGGAGACAGAAGGGCCCTTGGAAGAATAATGCTGCTGTTGATGGGAGCGAGAAGGATTCGTTAGCACCACACAAAGGACGTATAGATTTTTCTCCAAAAAAAATCCTGCAAAATCATCTTCTCCTACCCTTCAAAAAAAAAAAAAGAAAGAAAGCTCTTTGTTTCTCCAGAATGTTCAGTGAGAAGTTAAGGATTTACTTCCTATTTCTAATTAAAGATGATCATTCATTGAACCATGAAATCCATAATATACTGATATAAGAACAAAAGTGAAGTCTTAGACCTCGAAAAATACTTCATTATGTATTTTGCGTTTCACACTCCATTTTTCTTCTTTCTCTCTGTGGCTTTAAAGCTTTTGGCTATTTTACACTGTTAGTCACTAGATAACTTGCCATATTTCTGGTTCTATATTAAGTTCTACCCTTTACAATGCCGTAGCAGAAAGTTGATTCTCAGCATCTGTCTGTAGGGATAGAAGTCTTACTAAAAGTCTCTTCCAAAGAGATTTTCATTTTCCTTTTTTCAGTAAGTCCCTTAAGAAATATGTCGGTCTTATTATTCACGTTCTTGGATTGTTCAAACAAAAGAGTACATTGGTGAGAATAGGGTGCTTTTCTGGTGAATGTATGTACCTGCTTTAAGAATGTAGTCATTTGTTGGTTTGTGTAACTACCATACACACAGATTAATTTAAATTGGGGGAAATCATCACATGTAGCAAGTAGGTAATCTGCATAGATTTAATTTTAAAAATCCTGTTTCTTGGCAAGACGCAGAACCCAAATTGGTCACTTTTTAGACCAACTTTACCTCAGGCTTCATTGTTGCTTCTCTGACCCTGACATTTAAGGCATAAATATTTATATCTTTTTATTAGCGATAGTGAAGCTGTGACACGAACCATTTTTACACAAGAGGGCAAAACAAGAAAAACTAGAGATTACGCCGAAAGCAGATGTGCAGTTGTTGAACTAGATCACAGCGTTGTAGGCAAAATAAAAATGTTCATATCTGAGAATACTCTTTGCCATCACTTCCCAAGGCCAGACCTTCTGGCAGAACGCTGTAAAAAGTAACAATTCCGGGCCTTTGTAATCTGAGGGGAGTATCTCCAGTTGGCAGTCTTTTCAATATATGAAGCAAGAATGTGGGAAATAGTTGGCAAAGAGTGTTTTCACCTAAAAAAAGAAAATGAAAAGACATATAAAACTGAATTATTCATTTAGCTCTGAAAATCTCAGAAAGATTCAGTGAAATACTATATAACTGGACCAAACGAGAAGAAGCTTTAGAGGATTTGTCTGAAAACAGGTTTCAAGAATGAACTTTTGTACACTGACCACTAATTTGCTTAGGTACCACCAACTGTTCTTATAATGGACGCCATTAAATAAAGAATCCATGGACTTCTAGGAGCTTGCCATTAGCAATGCCCTAAAAGTGTTTTTTGAGCTGACGTCCTCATAGGTAGCTTTATGATCTTGAAAATTCTTACCTTTTACGTAGGGATACAAGGGGAAGAGTGAGTGGTGTTCTCAGTGTGACCGACGGCCCTGGGACACTTGGGACTGAGGTGTTCTCTGCATGCAGGACTTTCCGTTCCAAACCTGGGAAAGTCCTGGGTGCGCCGGGAAGAACTGTCACCCTAGGTGTTCTTACGACTAACCCTCACTCCCTAAAACATTGTGATGGTTACAGTTAAGTTCAGCTGCCTTAGGGCTTGTCAACATTGCTGATACTTGGATGTGTGTCCTCCAGTCACTTACTACTGTGGACGGAATGTGAGATTCATAACAAAGAACAGCAAATGGCACCAACGTGGTGGTGACACTTCACACTTAGTAATCCAGGGAAGGTAACCAGGGGGCTAATGAAACAGAAGAGGCAACTAGATAGCTAAGTTTCTCAGAACCTGTGTGTATATGGAAGTACAAATCATGTCTTTATGGGGTTAAAGCGAATCTGAAATTTACATGGTTCACAGTAAGAGAAAACTGAGTGGTATTGTGGATTTCTTCTCGCTTGAGAGAAAATACGGCCTTGGATGCTCTAGCCTCTGCTACATTCTGCAGACTGTCCTGCTCAAGAGGCCAGGACGTAGTGTTGATTCTCAGTGACTGTTGTATTGAGATTACTAAATGCATCGCATCGGCCAATGGCAGGGGAAGAAAGTGTGTGTCCGGATCCAGACTGAGCGGTGCCCTCAGTTTTGGTAGCCCCCTACCCCTCAGGTGTTTACCAGCTAGAACGCCAAGCACGGGAGGTGAGATTTTTCTAATACAGCATTAATTTTGTAATGCAACATATGAGGGATGCAGTCTGTCGTCGTTTCCCTGTGGTAGTCCTCGGAGCCTGCGTCCTCTGTGCACTGTGATGTAGATGGTAGGTGTGTTCTTTGTAAGCTTTAATCCTATGGTTGTCAAAAGTATGATGTGGTTCCATTTTTTTCTTTTTTAAACGATGAGCTGAGGCTTTATTGCAGCTGGTTTTCAAGTTAAAATTGTGAAATACTGATTTCCTTCCCCTCGCCCACACCAAATATTTTAGTCTATTTAAAGTACAAAAAAAAAAAAAATAGTTCTACTTAAGAAAACATTGCTTAAATGTCCTGTGATTTCTGGTCAATTTTTATATATATTTGTGTGTGTCTGTATGTGCTCTCACTTTTTACCTTGTTTGCTCTCTACCTGTGTTAACAGTACTTTCACCATTGAAAGGTGAACATTTTTCCTAGCATTAAAGAAAAAAAGCCATTTGAGTTGTTTACCATGTTATTATGGGACTAATTCTTAATTGTTTTAGTTGATTTTAACTTAAACTGATCTTTCTTGGGATTATATTTTGCTGTCCATGCCCTAAATTATATGGAAACAAAAAAAAAATTGTGTGTTTCACATAATGGCAGTATGATACGAAGAGTTCATCTTTTTCTTTAAGTTTTGTGCTATATAAAAAGTTTATTCTACTCCCCTGGCAGACAGATACACACTGCTTGATATTACACCCCACAGCACACCCATAATACATACCCCCCAGTGCCGGTAAGTTACACGGTTTAGTTTCTTTCAGAGCCTGCTTGTGCCAAACTAATGATCTCCAATATGTATCAACTGCTGTAAATAAAACAGACTAGAAGGGGAAATTCACATTTACTCTCAAAATGTACTCCTAGCAACAACAACAACAACAAAAACCTTTTAAGCAAGATTCCATTGAAAAAAGAGCCACAGCTTACTCATAATTAGCTATAGTGTCACAAAATAATTGAAAATGCTAAAAACTTTTTAGATGAGCCAATTCCTCTGTGCCTTGCAAGAGCTCAGCTCCTAGGATGAATCAATACTTCTGGTTAGCAGACTGCTTTCTTCAAATCATTTAAGACAGACGCGCTTTAGGATGTAACAAAAGGGACTTCACAAGCGGAAGTACGTGCTACTCTGCTTGGAATTGAACAGTCTAGGAACTAGCATGGTTCCATCAACAATCTTGAATTAGTAGAAACCTATTTAAACAAATCCTACTTAAATTGCTACTCCATGGAACTTTATAAACCACGTGAAAGGAATCTTCCAGCATTAACTACATCACTGCACTAGACAGACGGCAGGAGAAGATCATTTTCCATTGTCACCTCACCCTGGGAACGTTCCTGGCTCATTAACCTGTTAGTGACACTGGTTGTCTGCACTGGGAGATTTCCATAATTACCCTAGTCTCCATAATTGCACATGCTCACCAAAGGGCTGAAGAGTAGGGGAGGAGTATGTTGTATGTTTGGGCTTTATCACCATTTGACAAATCCTTTCCCCTCCCCCCCGCCCTTGCTTCAAAATAGATTGAAAGCCCCTTAGTTTGGGAAGCAGATCTTTTACTATCAAAATGATGTATTCGAGTGCTGTCATTTTAAGCACCTGATACATCCAAGGGTGAAGACCGTGTTCATCTGCTACTCAAGAACATACTTGTCCCGTGCAGTTGTCCAGCTTCCTTTCCTCCTCTTCATCACAATATAAAGATGAGCCCGACCTGAAAATGAATAGTTCACCAATGTAGGAATCCCAAAGAACAAAGGCATATATAAAAGCTACTTTCTGCTATGATAAAATAGGTATGGAAACGTGTAGAATCGGTTTAGCTGATGGTTATTTTGTGTAAAAGCAAATGTCATGTTGGCTTGCACATAGGAAGACATTTCCAAAATCAACCACATTACTAGAAGGCAAGAACGTTGAATCAGACTTAATGCGTAACAAGTTCAGTGATAACCAACAACAGACTAAGCCTGCCTTTAGGAAGCTGCAAACAAACCTTGTGTTTCTGTGCTCCAATGCAAGCTACGTGACCTTACGGTTGGTTATGGGATAAATGGAGTTTGAGATAGGGATTGGCCACCGCTTCTGTGTTCTGTCTTCGATAGATTTGTTGGCTGCCTCTTCACCTACCTTAATGCTATCCAGTAATAAGATTGCTTAAAAAGTCTTGAAAGTAATTTAGGAAAGATGACCCCGGAGGAGGAAGAAGTTGCTTCTGAATGATGTGCGGTAAGAGAATGGACAAAACACCGTCTAAACACAATATTCAAGGATGCGCTGAATGTGGACGGATGGAGAGGACTTGAGAAGCTGTTCGAAATGAGGTCTTGGAGCCAAACTCTTGCCTGTGACTTTGTGCACGAAAGCGGGACGTCGCAAAGGATAGGAGAATACCCAACATAACCCTGGCCAAGTATGGGCTGCTTGTTTGGGCATGGGGAGTTGAAACACATTCGTGTGTGTGTGTGTGTGTGTGTGTGTGTGTGTGTGTGTGTGTGTTAACCGAAACAACTTTTTGCTCAACGTACAGCTGGAGATTATTAATCTAGAGAACCCTCTGGGATTTTATGCGGAATGTTGTGTGTATGTAGGTTTTTCTGACAAAAAGTAGCAATCATCAGAGAGGCCTTAACCACTGCCCAACAGGAATTCTCCATTGAGATCCCCTGTCTTGAACTTAAGCTAGAGTTTACTCTGATTTTAAGTCTTGTTCAAGTTTTATTCATGAGCTACCTTATCTCTAGACTATATTTGATCACACTTTCAAATATACATGCCATGTAAATAAGATTTTAATGCTAATGATGACCTTCTAAATGATTGCAGTTTTTAAGTATGTTTGGGCTGCGGTGGCTAAAAACAAAGATTTAAACAAGCCTAGCTTAACATCTGGAATAAAAGTATTCTAGGTTGCCTTTTTATATTGAGACTACTTTCATATTGAAAAAACAGATGAGGTGTCTTCGTTTTACCCAAGAACCACAAACTACATCGTTCCAACTTTTAAATCGAAATCTTGAATAATAGCATGTGGTAGCACCACATTTTGAAAACGTACTACGTTGATCACAAACACATTTTCTAAGGAATTGAGTTTTATAGAGATAATTGAATGCTTTCATCTGTAACGGAATTAGCGGCCTGCAAACCACTGTGGTTTCTTCCTATGCTCTGAAGTTGTCAAAGGGGACTTTTCCACTGCAAGATTCTTGTATAAAGGAAGTACGCAGCAGAGGAAATTCAGTCTTTAAACTCAAATGACAACCACTGACAAAATGTTACACTCTAAAAGCTTAACTACCTTTAAACTAAAGCATCTCTTACCATTTCAGTATCCAGGTGCTTAAATTTTACATACATATGAAATCAAATATGCTAATAAAGTCAAGCTAGATTTGGCAAACTAAATTTGGAGTTTCTAGCAACGTCTGTACAATTTCCCTCGTGGTGCAGTCCTCATCTGCCAATGTCAGCTTCTTTCTCCTCTGTGTCCTGTCCCCCCCCCCTTTCCCGTTCTGCCCCTAAAACCTGCACGTAAGCCCCCAGAAAACTGCCTTATCTTACAATATGTAATGGATTTGTTTGCATATTTTGTAAGGCCTGAAATCACAAACAGGGGTGATGTCCTAGGATCTGGCCTGTTACTACATTCTTTAAGAGACTGCCTTTGAGAATTGGTGCATATGTTATGTTTCCGCTATTCCCTAATTTATATTTACGCGGGGTATTTTTCCCTAATTAGTATTCCCACCAAGCAACAGCTGATCTTCATATATACAATTTACATATTTAGTGATTGGCTGAAGAAGAGGGAGGTTGAACGTAAAATCCTTTAAGATAAAACTGGGAAATAGGGGATCTATATGATTTAGTCTCAGGTCATCTGGGTGTTTCTCAGCTGGGAATAGCATTATCCTAAGGGCCATTGAGGCAACAAGAATGCTGAGTAAGGGTGAACTGTCATGGTCAAATACTTCAGTTATCTTGGATGATGGAATAAAAACTCACTTGTGTTCTTTAAACAAACTTTTTCTGTCTTTGATGACTTTGGACAGAGTACCATTCTGCTAGTTTGAAGCCTTGGTGATCATTTCTGATGTAATGGGAAATGGCACTAGGTCTTGGGTTTGGGCCCTGACTCTGCCAATTTATGGTGACGTTAGATACGTCATGTCATCAGACTGCCTCGCGTTCCTCGTTTCCTCAGATTCCCTGAAGTGAGGAAGTGACTTTTCAGAGTGCCTATGGGGATTAGCCCAAAGTGGGTGCTCGGTGATAGATGACTGAATCTTCATGGTGTGCAGGAGAGGGGAGGGTAACTGTGAGGTCTCTACTCCCGGATCCTTCTTCTCTCGGAAAAGTTGGGAGACATGTCACACTCCGAGGTGTCAAGCGAGGCAATTCTCTCTTGCCACCCAAGTGATGTGTAACAACCCCAAAAGTCCAGTGACATGCAACAGTAAACATTTATTTAGTTTAGGAGTTTGATCAGTGATTCGGGGCCAGGCATCTGGGCACTTCTGGTCTTGCCTGGCTCACCTCAAGGCAAGTCGGCCCTGCCTGGGGCAACTCAGCCCTTCTATGTTCCTGTCCTCCTCCATCAGCCGGCCCAAGCATGTTTGTGTGGAGGTGGCCGAGGGCAGCACCAGCACCCAAGGCCACAAAGCCCCTTTCAGGTCTGCCTCCTTTATGCTGACCAGCATTCCCCAGAAGCAAGCCACAGGGCTGAGCTCAGAGCAGAAAGTCACCACGGAGTGAAATGGCAAGGGGTTGGGGGGAGGGGGGTTGGGGGGGGCAAGGAAGGATGAAGAACTGGGGCCCTAAATGCACACTCCACCACACCCATGCTTCGTGTTGTCGGACGGGTCTGTTTGTTTGCCAGTGAGGACTGGAACACGTGGAGAAGCTGAAGAGATCCCAAGCCGGGGTCTGTTTGGTTCAAGGGTGTTTTCATTCCCAGAGCATGCAGTAGACGCCTGTTCTCACGTACACCATGAAGGGGAGTTAAAACCAAAGGAATGTGTTCTCTGTCCGCTCTTGTAGGTTCATCGTCGCCGCTGCTCCCGCCGTTATCACATGACTGGAATTCACACCCGCTCAACTCTGAGCCTTGCTTGTGCAGAGCTAGAAGAATCCACCTCACAAATGAGGTAACAGGAAGCATTCCCTTCAGAAGAAATGTTAATGATAAACATTTACATTCATTAGTGCCACTTCCAAGACATTTGTGGGACTTAAATGTGGTGATGCAGTCTGCACCCCTGCTGTATGTACTGCACGGTGGCCGTTTTGGAAGCATGGAGTGCTTCCGGGGAGCTTCACCAAGACTAATGCTTTAGCAAAGATCTGCTTGACTGATCGCGGTATGTTGTAACCGACACAAATCTTTAAAAAGGAAACACTGCAATCATCTGTGGCCTGTTTCTATATTGCAAGTATCAAACATTGTCTGGGGAGGCTGAGTCCCTGCGATGCAGGAAGTTAGGAAGTGAGCTTCTCTTTGGTGGGACAGCTGTGCTGGGTAGCCCTCGAAAGTAAAGTTGACCTCAGCCTTCAGCTTTTGTGTGTCCAGCATTTATTTACCACGGTTTCTCAGAGCACTGAGTACATTTCTCCTTGAATATATATTTAAATGGGCGCCCCTTCCCCACACTCATTTAATGGTCACACAACTCCCTTTGATTACCACGTTCATGTAAATACACCAAAGTTTTTTGTAGTCTTACTGGCAACCCGGTGAATGGGACTTTTTAACATCTTTGTTGTCTCTAATATACCCATTTTTATGAAATACAGAACCGCCTAACAAAAACCTCACTCAGATCATAACAATCCGAGAAAAACACTGGTGTATATTTTTTTCCATTCTTTACTTTGGATGTGTATATATATTTAACAGGAAATGTTTGGAGCTTCTCTAACAGCATAGTTAGAGCTATTGAAAGTCGTTGAGAAAAATCTTAAAATACATCAACCCATTCAGCAAGCCATAGTGGACGTTTAATATAATTTCTTTTTACTTGCTTTGAGGAACACAAAAGATCTGTGTTGGTTTACTTAAAACTTGGGCTTTGAAATTAAATACAAACATTTTGGACATCCTTTTCATGCATGATTTTTTTTTTTTTTATGTATCTAAATTGAGCTTCTACTTTGATTAGTGGATTTTTGGCAGCAAATATCCCTTTATCTTAAATATCCTAAAATTGCGCAGTGGAACCAAAGAATTTTAGTGATCAGCTATCATTAAGCATTCAATTATTTTTTTTTAATTTTTTTTTTAAACATTTATTTATTTTTGAGACAGAGCATGAACGGGGGAGGGTCAGAGAGAGGGAGACACAGAATCCGAAACAGGCTCCAGGCTCTGAGCTGTCCGCACAGAGCCCAACACGGGGCTCAAACTCACGAACTGTGAGATCATGACCTGAGCCGAAGTCAGACGCTTAACCGACTGAGCCACCCAGGCGCCCCTAAGCATTCAATTATAATGAGTATAGAAAGTGTATTGGACCTACAGATTATTCAAGATGTCAAGTGAATCAGTAGCGTTACATTAAAACATTTGTGATTACTTGTTAATGTTTTGATAAATTGCTTAGGCAATTGTTAAGTCAAGATCTGTCTTTTTTCCAACTTATAAGTGTGTTCAGAAATACTATACATTTCACATATAATCTGAAAAGATGGTGAGATGCTTTGGGTATTTTTTTTTTAAGCTACATGGTTATATAAGAACATTTTTTTCATTAAAAAAAACCACAACTGCTGAACAATACATAGGTACAGTTGAAAAAAATTATATTTCCTTCCATTCCAGCCCATCTCTACTGCCTTCCCTGAAGAATTTTTGGTATTTTGGTATTTTGGGTCTTTACTAAATGTGGAATGGAAGCTAAAATTTTCAAAGGAAGCTGAACTTGTCTCCGGGTTCTGAGAAGCCCCACCGTGTCTTTACCATCTCTTAGGTGACCCCCTGTGATTCCCACCGTGACTCTCCAAAGCCTTTCTCCTCACCACCGCGTCCTGCTCAGAGGAAAAGGTGTCTTATGGGAGGGCTCAGCCCTGTGCTCTGAGACCTAGTTAGTTCTGCACGGCTTGTCTAGAGTGCTCCCAATCAGACATTCCTTCTCAGATTTTCATTCCCGGTGCCCCTTTGCCCACAGCCTCCACTTTAAAAGACAACAGGAAAATGAAGACAAAGTTCCCTTGCAACCTGCATGACTACTTCCTGTCTCATCTGTGTGTAGTCAAGTGGATTGAGACTAGCGGATCCCAGCCAGCTCCGGTTCCTGTCCCAGCTCCCCACTGCACTCACCTGCACTTGCCATGGTTGCCCTCGGGTACTGCCCTGGTCTTTTCCCTCAGACCCAGAGGAAGGGATATCTTGTCCCGGGCTGATGCTCGCATCAGTGCTTGTGCTTCCCATATTGGAGTCACAAGGAAAGCTGTTAAAATGCAGCTTCCTTGCCCCGCACCCTTCCCCTCTCCCCAAGGATTCTGACTGTGTAGGCCTGGAATTGAAACACTGGGATCTGCATTTTTAGAAAGCCCGAAGCGATTGTCAGCCGGCAAACCACTGCGTTAGACCACGTTCCCTGTGGGCTTTCAGACCTTGCTCCTTTCCCACCTCCCACACGTTCAGACTCAGACTGTGCAAACAAAGCTGTAGTTTCTTCATTCCATACCACTAATTTAAAATCTCTCAGGAGCCCCATCAAGCCTTGGGAGGGGGTGGGAAGAGGTGGATGGCCTTAAACTTGCAAATCAGAGATAACTCCTTCTCTTAGTCTGTCTCCGGCTTCAGACTGCCTCCTTAGAATAAACGCTCAGCTTCGCCGAGCCTCCCTTCTCTTTTCCTCCCCGAGACGGCATCTAACAGATGGGAGAGGAGAGGTTATGAAAGTGGGTCCTCCAAGGCTTGCGCGCAGGTCCTTGGACAGTCTTGCCGCGGTCTCTGTCATTGGCCTCTGTTAGTGCTGAAAGTGCTGGGTGATGTGACTCCCTGGCTTTTGCTCACGTACGTGTTGGCGTTGTCCTGCTGTTGACCACAGCTCTGCCATCACCTCTGGTCTCACGGTCTTCACCTTCAACGGTCTCCATTTTCCAACACTAAGACTGTTTATCGGCGTGGCCTTTGGGGGTGGGGGATGGGGGAGGAGGTGGGAACTTGGGGATATCCTGAACATCCTGCTTAAGCTTTGGGAAGCCGGCAGCATTTTCTCCGACTAGCTAGACAGCTCCCTCTACCATTGGTGAGCCAGTGCCTCTGTGCTGCTTGGATGTGTCTCAGGCACAAGCAGCGCTTCTCTTGAGTGCTGGCCGCCTTGCCCAGGCTGTGCCTGGAAGAGCAGCCCATGAGGCCACCATGTAGCTTCCGTCTCCCCTCCATCCCTACCGCTCTGCCCCCCACGCACATGGGGTTTGACCCCAGGAATGAAGGCACAGTCACACGTGTTCTTAACTTCCTTGCAACCTACTCTTCCTTTCTGAATCTCTCTCCCTGCCTTAGGAGTCATTCTACTTTGTCCCTAACAAAGGGGCTCTCCTTAGATCTCATAGGGGCTAAGTTCCTCCTGTCTGTGGCTTAGAGTAAAATTGCCCATAGAGTCGTCCAAACTTTACCTTTAGTATGGGAATGGGGCCCTTAGAATTTGACACTCCCCTTTCATCCTCCATAAACCCTGACTTTCGAGACTCCTTATCATCTTTCTAGAGATGCCAGAGAAGAACAAAACCATACAAGACCCTAAGGGTCACAGCGAAATAGTAACTGTTAACTGCCCGAGTACACATCCTTTCCTTTCCTGCCATTGTTAACCTTCATGGCCTAGCTTTAGTGGAAAGACTACAGATGGGGGAGACAGCCACAAGGAAAACGGGGTCTGTAAGGTTCTCAAAGTATTGGCCCAACAGAGACATGCTCGCCCTGGACCTGCTCTTTTGAACTTCAGTGCTTGCCTGTTGCGTTCTTCCTTAGAGCCTTGAACAGCCTTCTGTTGACGGCTGGCTGTAACCCTAGTCGTTCTGCAAAGCCTGCTTCAGATACCACCCCCACCACAGACCTTTCCCCTTTCTTCCCTCACTCTGTTGCCCCTTGTGAGCACTCTCTTCAGAATTTGTTTATACCAGTGAGAGAGCCTTCATCATATTCTAAGTAGGCCTGTACGTGCCTGACATTTAACTAAATCGTGAGCTCCTTTCTGCCTTGGAAAGCTCTCTGGCCTTCCAAATTTATCCGTTCTTCAAGACCCAGCTGGGGGTCCTGGGGGACACTGTCAGGGGCACCTAAGAAAGGAAACTTGGCGGTGAGTACGCATGTACAGGGGGCCTTTAGGAAGAGTGGTTTAGATTCGATTGTACCTCTTACGTTAAAGCTCCGTAAGAGCAGAGGCTAAAATCGGTTTTCCCCAAACGTTTCTTTTTTTATATATGCTACATCTTCGCGTCCATTCCAGCATTTCCAGCAGTGCCTTATGCATAACAGGCAGGCAGTGAATATTTTTGATCAACTGACAGGTGCTCAGAAAACCTAGCCCGATTGATTTTCTTGTGATGCCTTCCTTTCCTGAGAGCCCATTAATTTTTAAGTTGTTTTCCTCGAAATGTTGGTATGCTTCCCCCAACCCCACTTTTTTTTTTTTTTTTTTTTTTTTTTTTTGCCTTCCGCGGGATCCCGTCCTGATGAGCTGTTCTCATTTTCTCTTTTGTGATCACAGGTTTTGGCAAGCCTTCAAATGTGCATTTGGGGTGGGAGCGGTGTAGAGAGACAGGACTGGAGACCAACCCATTTTAGCTCGTACAAGTGAAGTGGTCCCTGAAGGGCGCAGAAGCGTGTCTGTGAATTTCAGAGATAGTTTCTTTCACAGCCGTGTAGGCTGCCTGATGGGGGAGGCCATCGGCTCTGTGGTTGTCACCCTGTCCCCAAAAGCCAGCTAGACAGCAAGTAGTTCTTACCTTCTTTATCGTACATTTGGGCCTGGGGACTAGAGGTTAGACAGGTCTCAGCTGAAGCTGTGGGTACTGCCGAGGGGTCCTGACGAACACCCCTCGGTGCTCCAATCCTTGGGGGATGGTAGTGCTCATTCCGAAGGAAAAACCTCTGAGTCAGTAATTACTGTCTTCAGAGAACGAGGCAGGCGCAGAAGTTGTTTGGGCATGAGAAAGCCGTGATTCGCATCCCCCGACTCACGTGCAAGGAAGACGGTGCTGAGCGCGGATGATGGTGCGAGAGTCTCACGGTTCAGCCATGGCTGCTATTGCTGATCCATGGGGTTATTGTATGTACATTTCGAAATCAAATATGTTGGTGGGTCAACTTGTCTTTTCAAAACACTGATTTTGTGCCTAGCACTCTGGGTCCTCCGGGAGAAAGGCACTACCTGCTTGGGAGGGTCTTGATATGCCGTCGTGGATGTAGCCAGTACAGGTTATAAAGCAGCGTGGAATCAGAAGATCGAAAGCACAGGCTGGGGCACAAAGTGCCATAGGGTCTCAGCAGGAGTAATGAAGGTGGACTGCCGTAGGCAGAGAGGGTGTAGCCTTTGACCTTGAGAACACAGCAGAGGCACGGTGGGGATGTGAGCCATGGAGGGAGGTGGGTGCAGGGGTGAGTGGTAGAGAAGAGGGAGGAGTGGAAAAGAAGAAAGCCCAAGAGGTTCTGGAATGAACAGGGACATGGCTTGAATGGTGGCCACTTTGTTTCTTTTATGTATATGCGGGTTCCTCGTATTCCTGGGCCAGGCACCTTCTTTCTAGGATAAGAAGCCATCCCACACACGCTGATTACCTGACTATAGTATTTTCCAGTGGCTCCTCTGTGACTTTGCTCAGATGAACTGGTCCGGGTGGCCGGGATGACAGGAGCCCTCTGACTTCATGTCTGCAAGGGTATGTGTTTCCACTATATAATTAGCAGCACTTAACAGACTGTATCAGCCCTCTTTAGGATGGCTTTTGGCAAACGGGATAGAACTCTATTACACATTTAAATTACACTCAGTCTTCTCTTTGAAAGGTTTTCTGCAGCAAGGCCACTGCTCTCCATGTTCAAGTGTATCTCAGACCTTGAGTCAAAAGGAAGTAGGTAGCTTGTTCTCTTGGGTTGAAGAATTAAGAAGAAATCTCCACCCAAATAACAGGTATGTGGCGGGGAAAAAAATAACATCCCTCTCAATGTTTAATCATCAGGCCAGGAGAGGGCCAGGGAAGTGCTTGGTAATGGGGAAACCTCAGAAGATTTAAAGAGAATTACAGCCCAGACAAGGCTGAACATTGGATGCCATCCAACAAAGCTCTTAAAAGATGGGAGTCACTGCCCTGTTCTTGAGCTCTGACCTGGAGGGAAGAGGAGTCTGGGAGACCTGGCACAGACACAAGAGTGCTTCATTATCTTTCTGCTTCTGGGTCCTCTTTAGCTCCCTGGGAAGGGGGGCCAGGGGCGGGCTGTTCTTCATGAGTGCACATATCTATACCTGCTAGTCTCATGTGCAGCCCCCTGCGGGTTTCCTCAACCTCTGCCCAGTTCAGTTTCCAGACTGGAGGGATGATACAACACCACTCCCACCCCCACTGATCCTGCCGGCCTCTGACCTGGAAAGCTGTGACATCCCTTTATGACCAACTGACATCTACCATATGCTTTAGGGAACTGGATAAAGGCAAAGGTGGGGATCTGGGGCCAACTAGGGAGAGTAGACTGCCTATGTTCATAGTCGTGCAGAACTTCACCCCACAGACCGTCTCCCACAGAGGTGCCAGAAGCATTACCGAGACTCTTCCATGAGCACCGCCTTTGACTCCTTTCGTCATGTGGGTCAGTGGGCAGACTGTTGGAAATAGCTATAAATCACTGGGTTGATTCCCATAGAAGGTGCTGTTTACTGTTAGCAGTAAAAGTGGCACTGAAGCAATGAAACTGGTTTTCCTTGTGGTTTGTCAATTGATTCTGGTATCAATTCTTAGAAGTCCAGAAATATTTCAAACAAATCAAGGTTCACTGAGATATGGAGATAGCCTTGGGTGTAACCACTGTTCCAGGCACTATACTATACTACTAAGCACTATACTATACTAAGGGCTTTACATACATCATTTCCCTGAATCCCTACAACACTCCTAGTAATGTTCCCATTTCACTGATGGGGAAACTGAGTCACACACAGATCAAGTGTCTTGCCCAGGGCCACTTAGCTGGTAAGTGCTAGAGTAGGGATTTGAGTCCAGGATTTTTTGAAGGCAGAGCTTAAGCCCTCAATCCTGACACCGCATTGCCTTTCTCTACATTGAAGGGCATCTCTCATTGGAAAATAATAGAATAGATCCGTTAATTTAAGAACTTTTACTCAAGTCACATTTCCTATGTGCCATGAGGTCAGAGGCGGTCTTCTCTTTTGTGCCCCTATGGAGCTGTGCAGAAATAGAGGCTCAACCAGGTTGAGCAACTCCCCCAAAGTCAGCTGGTTTTAAGTGGCAGACCAGGGATTTGAGCTAGAAGCTTCCTGGCTCTGCTCAGCCCCTTTACCACCATCTGGGGGGGATGTGGCTCCTGTTTTCATGGGAAGGAAGGAGGATCAGCTGAGTTTTCCTCCTGTCACCACCCCTTCCCTGTCTCCTTAGTCTTGCCCACTGTTCCACCAGCCTTCCCTGCTCTGTAGGATAATCTCGCTTGGGGAGATGGGGCTGGTTGGTGATCAGAACAGCCTCAAGTTCAGGGTGGAGGATGGGCACGGCTTTGTACAGAGAAGGAAGAAGCAACACCTACGTGGTTTCTACTCTTTCTGGACAGAGCCCCCCTTTGGGCTGTTGTATTTGGGGCACTCTCTATGGTGACTCTTAGGTTCTCTTCCCAGGCTATAGCTGATAGAAGAGGAACACCAGGACTAACAGGTAACAGTTGTAAAAGTGCTTCACAAACTAGAAAGGGGCCATAAAGTTTAAAAATGTAGATAATGCTATTTATTCATTTGTTCCTTCATGTATTCATTTTTCCAGATTGAGCCCTCTTGAGATTACCTCTTTTGGGGTATGCTACCGCCACAGATTTATTCAGGGAATATCAGATACAAATTATCTGAGGCAGTATATCACAAACACATTGTGAAGGATGGGTGGAAATGTTGCATTAGAGCACTGTGTTGGTTGTGATTTTGCACAGCACATTGAGCTATGCATTGCTAATGGGAGCTATGCATTGCTCATATGCACATGAGCATATGCACTTGAGCTGTGCATTGCTCAACATGTCATGGGAGGTCACTGAATGTATCGTGGTGCATTATCAATAAAGCCTTTAGTTATGTATATTCGCCTGTGTTACTTGGTGACCCACCCTGTACAAAGCACTGAACAAAGGAAGGGGGCGGTAGAGCCCAGAGCCCAAGCTGCTGTGAGCACACAGGGAGTTATTTCCACCTTGAGGTCTGTGGCTTCTTACTTGCCTGCCCCCAGGTCTATCCATGCAACTTTTCTTCATGGTGTCAATGAGGTCAAAGTACACGGTGTCATGGGATCAAATGGTTGTCCACGCTTGAACAAGATAGAGTCTATCCAAGAAGGCTCCCAGAGTACAAAAGCTTAGCTAAATCCCAAGACCCCTCTAGCCAGCAACACCCCAGGAAGGGTGGAGAGATATTTGATATCCTTGGAGTTAGGTGAAAGCCTGTCCCAGAAAAAAACCCTCCTGTCTGCCTGCCAAGTGACTGTCATTTCCATAATTAGTCATTCTTGTTAGTGGCTCCCAAAGTCTCTGGTTCACATGCTCATATTTATGGGCTGGGGCAGGGTTAATCCACTGATTTCTTAGTTTATTATTAGGATAAGAATGAATAGAATGGGGAGCATAAAACTAGCATAGGTCTAGAGACCTGTGTCCTATTCTGGGAGCCTTGGAGGACAGTGGTGGTATAGTAGGGAGTGCCCTAGCACCTGTGCTCAGTGGATCTGAAAGGAAACAGCTTGAAAAGCCTGCCCCATGTGCTTTTCACCCAGAGCAATGATTGTAAAACAAACATCCCATTACCAGTGCAAGGTGGAGTTGTTACTCATTATATCAGTTAGCAAAAAGGACTCAAAGTAATGGGGACATGGGATGGGCAAATTTTGAGCCTGATGGGTGGAAGAGGATGTTGGTGGGCATATGAGAGAGAGGCTAGGGGTCTAAAGGGTCACCCTGAAAGGTCATTTGGGTGGAGACACTGTGATAGTAGTCCTTGAGAGACTTTAGTGCTGTGTGTGTGTGCATGCACACATGCGTGGAGGGAGGATCTCCGAGAAGGAGTGATGGCATAATTGGCTTTCAAGGCAGGAGTGGGAAGCAGGAAAGAAAGGAAGACTAAGGAGAAAAGACACTAGAGTTCACAGAACCCGTGCTGCTTCCCGTAGGTTAACAGGTAGGGCCAGTGGAAAGGTGGAGTCCTGGAGAGTGGGACAGGAGGCAGGTGGGATTTGGTTTCAAGACTATAATAACTAGAAATGACTCGGTACTGGGTTGGAACCCAGGAGATCTAAGGTCTCATACCCACTTGTCACTAATAGCTATTTGGTCTTGGCAAGATCCTTCTCCTCTCTGGGCCTGACACAGGCATTTTACTGGTGTGGTTTCTTCTTCGACATTTTTTTTTTTAATTTATTTATTTTGAGGCAGAGAGCTTGAGCGAGTGTGGAGGGGCTGAGAGAGAGAGGGAGAGAGAGAATCCCAAGCTGTCAGTGCAGAACCTGAGGCGGGACTTGAACTCACAGCTGTGAGATCATGACCTGAGCCAAAGTCAACGCTTAGCCGACTCAGCCACCCAGGCACCCCCTTCAGACATATTCTTGAGAGAAAGCAGCACACAGACGTTCTGGAGCAGAAAGGGTTCAGATGGCCATGGAGGACACACTACTTTTCACATGGCCACCCAGGCTCAGTCGCCAACAGCTTTCTGCCAAAATACACAACCTGAATCTAATCATGGTAAACAGTTGAAAAACTCCAGTTTGGAGACATTCTAGGAAATAATTATTAGCAAGAAGGTAGAAGACTAAGTAAGATAAAGACAGAGAGGTAAAAATGAGTCTTGACGACTATTTTAAAGGTTTTTGTGGGGTTTTAGGCAAATAAGCCTGAAAGCCAGTGACAGGTTTTGAGCTGAGAGTGACATATTGGTATAGAGGCAAGGATAGAAGCCATGTGAAATAACCCAGGCAGGAGACATTGAGGACTTGGACCAGGGTGATCATGATAGAGGTGGTGAGAAGTGATTTTATTATATGGTATTTCAAACATTTATAAACACAGAATAGAATAACAGATAACCATATACCCATCACCTAGATGCAACAGTTACCATCTCATGGCTGATTTTGTTTCATTTATATTCCTCCCCACTTTCCCTTTCCATTTTCTTTGTATGCAATTATCAGATGTTTTATTTCATTCTGGATATGCATTCCAGAATTCACTGACAAATTGGATGTGGAATGTGAGGGGAAAAGAGCATGGACGTCTCCAAAGTTTGCTGTGAAGGATGGAGGTACCATTTGCTGAGATGGGAAGACTGTACATGGAGGAATTTTGTGAAGGAAATGATCAAGAGATTCTGTTCATGTATAGTTTGAAATTCCTATTTGACATTACAGAAGCTGTTGGATATACAAGTCTGGATATCAAGGAGAGATTGGGGTGTAGATATAAATTTGAGAGTTCTCAGATGACAGCTAGTATCTAAAGCCAAAAGATTGAACCTCCAGCCTCTGGTAATCACAGAGTAGCTTCTCTCAGACCAACTCTTGTGCTGATGATAATAACAACTCTGGAGGCATGGGAGAGCGACCTAAAGCAAACAGCTACTGGAGGAGATTCAACCCTTTAGAGAAGTGAAACACATTAAATGAGACCCACGTTTATACAACTGTTTTCCTAAGGGTGTTCACTGGCCCACACAATACACAGTGGAAGAACTCAAGCAGAGTTCTTGCTGGCTGAGGCTTCTAGAGAAGCTGGAAATTGAGGACGAAAGGGGGAGTTATAGGGCAGGGAGCCCTGTAATATGTATAGAAACTTTTCTCAAGTCCTTTCCTGACTTCTTAACTGTGCATGCGGGGCTCAGAACTCCAGGTGCCTCAAGGAAAGCAACAGCTGGAAAGGTGATAGAGCAGAACTGAGCAGAAATTTCAGCTTCTCATTGCACTCAAGTTAGTGGGGGCCTTGGTTTCAGACTTTCCATGGAAACTCCAGAAAGCCCATGATTTAGGAGTAAAGATATATCCTGGGACTGAGATTCATTCTACAACTAAGGACAAAAGTGAAATAAACCCACTCTTTATTTCTGTACTGTAATAGGTACTAAAACTAGGCCATCTCAGGTTTAAGATGATCTGCTAGTAATTTAACAGCTTGTTAGAATAACATACAATATTCTTCAGAGGAAGATAACAGAATCTAGAGCCTTATAATAAATTTATCATGATGTCTAATATACAATCCAGAATTACAAGAAATTTTTAAAAATAGGAAGATGTAACCCATAGTCGAAGAAAAAGTCAACAGAAGCAGACACAGATATAACACAGATATTGGAATCAACAGATAAGGTCTCTAAAATAAATGTGATAAGTCTTTTGAATTAATGGATTAATCAGTAACAAGATAAGAAATTTAAGGATTAATAGGAAAACTCTCGAAAGGAACCAGATGGAAACCCTAGAATTGGATTATATAATATATGCAATAAAAAATTCAGAAGATTGGAGGTGCCTGGGTGGCCCAGTCAGTTAAGTGTCTGGCTCTTGATTTTGGCTCAGGTCATGATCTTGAGGTTGGTGGGATTGAGCCTGGTGTCGGGCTCTGCCCTGGCAGCATGGAGCCTGCTTGGGATTTTCTGTCTCCCTCTCTCTCTACCCCTCTCCTGTTCACTCTCTCTTTCTCTCTCTCTAAATAAATAAATAAGCATTTAAAAAAAATTTTTTTTCAACGTTTATTTATTTTTGGGACAGAGAGAGACAGAGCATGAACGGGGGAGGGGCAGAGAGAGAGGGAGACACAGAATCAGAAACAGGCTCCAGGCTCTGAGCCATCAGCCCACAGCCCGACGCAGGGCTCGAACTCCCAGACCGCGAGATCGTGACCTGGCTGAAGTCGGACGCTTAACCGACTGCGCCACCCAGGCGCCCCTAAATAAGCATTTTTTAAAATTAAAAAGTTGGATACAACTATGTACTTGAAGACAAGCCAATATCCAAATGAAGCACCCAGAGAAAAAGATACTGAAAAAAAAAAATGAAGATAGTCTCAATGACCTGTATCAAAAAGTGTGACTTTCATGTAGTTGGAATTGTACAAGGAGAAAAGAAAGAATAGGACAGAAAAAACATTTGAAGAAATGGTAGCCAACATTTTCCAAGTCTTCTCAAAAATAGCAACCCACAAATCCAGGAATATCCGTGAATCCAAAGCAAGCTTTGAAAAAAAAAAGTACTAAATACACATACTTAAACTGCTAAACCAACATACCAAATATGGGGGAGGGGGGGCAGATCTTAAAAATAGTAAGAGAAAAAAACATTCATCGCATACAGGGGCATGACATTAGGAATGATGACTGACTCCTCATCAGAAAAATAAGTTACTAGACAAGGAATGGATCTTTAGGGTGCTGAAAGAAAAAGCCCTTGTCAACCTAGAATTCTATATCCTGCAAAAGTATGTCTCCAAAAAGGATATGAAATAAAGACATTTTCTGATAAACAAAAGCTGAATTTGTTGCCAGCAGACCCACACAAGAAAAGAGACTCAAGGAAGTTCTTCAGGCTGAGAGGAAATGATACCAGAATGGAAATGGTACCAGGTAGAAAGGGATGAAGAATTCTGGATGGGCAAGTATGAGGGTGTCTTCTTGGTCTGCCATAACGGAATACCCACAGACCGGGTGGCTTAAACAATAGAAATTTATTTCTCACGTTTCTGGAGGCTGAGAAGTCCAACATCAAGGTGCCAGCAGGGTCAGGTTCTGGTGAGCATTCTCTTCATGGCTTGCAGATGGCCACCTTCTTGTCGGATCCTCACATGGCAGAAAGAGAGGGCTGTGGCCTTTTCTTCTTCTCATAAGGTCACTAATCCCATCATGAAGGTTCTATACTCATTACCTAATAACCTCCCAAGCCCCCCCCCCAGATACCACCACATTGGGGATTAGAGCTTCAACATATGAATTTGGATGGTGGGGAGGGATACATGCATTCAGTCCACAGCAGTGGATAAATATAAAGTCATGGGACGGATGGTATCTCCAAGGAAGTGGCATGAATAGAGACAGAAGAGGTAAAAGGACCCAGCTTCTGGGTAGTCCTTTCTCAAGAGGTTGGGAAAATGAGGAGGAACCAGCAAAGGACACTGATGGGGAGCTGCCTGAAAGGAAACAGGAAAACTAAGTGAATATGGTGGTGGGGGAAGTGAATGGTCAACCCGTCATTGTTGTGCTGATGTTGTGAAGTCTAGTTAGGTGAGGACGGAAAAGTCATCACTGGGTTTAGCATCCTGGAGGCCATTGATGTGTATGACAGGAGTTTATTTGGTGCAGTGATGGGAATGAAGGCCTGATCAGAATGAGTTTAAAACAGAAGTTTAACAATGGAAAAAAGAAGAATAGTGTCAGTAGTAGCCCGCACTCTATGCTCCCTTCCAGGTGAGGATTAAATGGTAAAATGCATGTAACATGCCTGGCCCACAGCAACGGCCTACGATTACCTGGTTCTTTCTCTACCTCTCTCCAGAAGGAGGCCAACACTGACCTGTACCTGCAATAGAACGGACCGCCTCTGTGGTGTTGAGGGGGAAAGTACGAGAGTTCTATTGTGACCGTTCCTCTCTCTAAGCCCCTTACCCAAGGACCCCAAGCTCTGGCTGGTTGTGGGGTCTTGTGGTGCACTGCTAGAACACTGCTGAAATCTGGGACACTGTCCCACCATATTAGATGTGAACCCAGGAGAGAGGTCCATAAAACCATATCCAAAGTGCCAGCTCCCCAACCCCATGTTACCATGGATGGACTTCTACTCAGCTTGGCTGCTGGCAGGATTCTCCTGCCTGGGTCCTCTTTCTCCCTGCCCAGTGGCCTAGATGGCAGTGATTCAATTAGAATGCTGTTGGCTGAAAAGAACAGACACTCTATTCAGAATAGCCTAGGTAGTAAAGAAGCTTAATGTCTCACAAAATAGAAGTCTCAAAACATCCTAGGCCCTGTGTTGCACGAGAGTGAGTTATTTCCTGTCTCTGCTATCTCCCCCACGGGTTCATTCACACATTCCTTTATCCAACAAATATTTGTTGGGGGCCTACTGTATGCTGAGCACTGCTCTAGGGGCTGGGACTACATCAATGTACAGATGTGCATACAATGTACATCAATGAACGGAACAAATAAGATGTCTGCTTGTGGCATTTACATTCTCTTTTGGGGAGAGAGATGAGAGGAAAAAAGGGGGTCATGTATGATACACAATATGGAAATAAATCAAGTCAGGCAGGGGTCTATAAAGGGACAGAAGTTGTCAAAAGTCTATTTTATATAGAATGGTGAGGGAAGACCTCTCTGATACAGGGACTACCTCGCAGAGACTTGTGGAAGCAAGCCATGTGGGTCTCTGGGGGAAGAACATTCCAGTCTGAGGGAAAAGCCAGTACAAAGTGCTCCTGTGGGAGTTGCTTAGTGAGTTTGGGGGCATCGGGATGGCTGAGGTACAAACCTGGAGGGACGGAGAACCAGTAGCAATGGACCAGATCACACAGGCCTCTGTAGGTTATGGAGGGTGCACTGGGTTTTACTCTGCAATGGAAGCCTTGGAGGATTGGGGGAAGAAAATACCTTGATTTAACTTGGCCTTGAAGAATCACTCCATCCTGGAGGAGGACAACGACAGAAGCAAGGAGCCCGGTTACGGGATGTGGAGTCAAGGAACACTCCTAGTTTTTGACCTCAATGACTCGAGGAATGGAGCCACCAACAACTGAGGCAACAGCGAACACAACCACGGAGGTAGGAACAGTGGGTTTGGGTGTTAAAAAGCAAGACTTTGGTTTGGGACATGTTTAATTTTGTCCAAATGGAGCTGTTGGTAGTGTAGCTGCCGCATATGTGAATCTGAAGTTCAGGGCCAATGATGGGCCCAGAGAGGTCAGTGTAGAGATTATCAGGATGCAGGCAGTGCTCAATGCTGAGTGTCTGTGAGCCCACCGAGGAAGTGAGTATGGATGGAAAGGAGGTATGAGGATCAAGTCTTGGATTCTCTGACATTTAAGAGTCGGATTAACCGTGTGGGGTGGGGTGGGTGCGGTGGAGGGGGGCCAAGGGAGAAGGGCGGTTGAGGAATTGGAGACAGAGCAGAACAACAGTTTGTAGAAATTTTGCATATACAGGAGCAGGTGCGAGGTGGGAGCTGGAGAGGGGGTAGGGTCAAGGGAGTGTTTCAGGATGAAGATGAAGCCTCACGTTTGACTCTAAGGAGAATGGTCCAGCAGAGAGGGGAAAATGGGGGGGGGGGTGGTGTCAGGGAGACAGAGAGGTATTCAGGAGTCGGGGACATCTAGGTCACAAGCAGAAGATGGAAACACAGAAGGCTCAGATCTGGGGAGAGGACAGAAGGCAGAGTTGGTCGCTTTGGTGCTGGAAGTATTGAGAGGTTTCTTCTGGTTGCTTCTGTCTCTTCTGTGAATTAAGGACAGTCATTGGCTAGAGTGAAATTGTGTGTAGCGGGGAGCTTGGGCATTTGAGAAGGGTGGGAAAGGCATCAAATAGAGGTAGGGGTGGGGGGGGGCCGAATGGACGGGCCAGATGGAGCCCATTCTAGGTGAATGGCATGCCCTACAAGAGAGGCTGTGTGCCCACCTGTTTGGTAGACTGCATTATTTTGCGAAAATATTCACGAGCACTCCGGGGGCCGGGGGTGGGGGGAGAACTCTATTTTCCTGCCCTAAGGACACTGGGCTTGGCCAGAAGACTTGCACAGATCAGTGAATTAGGAAGGGAAGTGATGTGTGTCCCTTCGAAGCAGAAGCTCTGTGACATCAGGCGTGTTCACCATGTTCTCTTTTCTCTCGACCCCGAGGCTGGCCCTATCCCAGACAGAGGCTGCTCCATCAACCTGGACTGGAGAGAGGACCATGGGCGAGAGCCACCTGAGGCTCACCTGTCCTCTCTGAGTAGAAAGTGAGCCTCTGCCATGGCGGGGCCCTGAGGCCTGGGGGATGTTTGTGACGGTAGCGTGACCGTCACCCTGTCTGACTGATACACCCTGTCTGTGTGCTTCTCTCCAGCTCTGTTCCCTGCCCGAGTGCAGGAGCGGAGACGACAGACTCTTGATTTCCCCAGCGCCGGGATTTTGCTAGAGAGGCATGACAGAGGGGGCAAGGGACGAGGAGACCGAGGGAGTGTTTAATGAGGCTGAGGCTGGGCGGGAAGGGAAGGAAGAGAGACTCCAGATTCATCCTGAGGTTCTTTACTATACTTATAGCTTCAGGAAGGCTGCCAGAGACAATTGGGAGGAAATCTTTCCTTCTCATGTCCCCGAGGAGAATTGTCCCTGTGCCCAGTTGGAACTTCTGGCAACACAGAGAGTCATCAAGCTTTCTCTTTGCAAGGGCTCATTTTAATTTTCTTTCCAGCAGAGCCCCTGCTGCAGCCATTCCTGGTACCCACTTTTGTTTTGTCCTTTTGAGCTTGAGATTGGAGACAGAGAGAGAGAGAGAGAGAGAGAGAACACATGCTCCTTCCTGTCCAGTCAGACATTTTGGAAGCTGGGCAGGCGGGAACCCGGCCTGCCCAACTCCAAGTTGATGTTTTCCTTCTACATGGTAGCAGCAAGGGGCTAGAAGGCTCCCATCCTCGTGACCCGCCCCCGCCCCCCTTCTCCTTATTAGAGAAGCCAGATGAGCCTACAGCCACGGGCCCTGCCCACAGACACGATCTGCAAGTTCTGGCACCAGCCTTCAGGCCCTCTGCCCAGCCAGCTCTGGGGAACAGCGGCAGTCCTGCCTGGATGACTCTCCCAGCCACCCACCCTTCTGGCCAAAGACACTGGACAAGAGCCCACATGTTTCACGCTCCTCCTCAGCCTCCATTTGGGCACCAGCATTTAAAAGAGGCTACAGGACGGAAGATAGGAATGTCCAGACAGGCCCCACTTCCCAGGATCGGAGGGGTACGTGCCTCAGCTGGGCCAAGCCCCCCCCCCCCCCTCCCCGGCCAGGCATTTCTTCCACAAGAATCCGGTCTCACTCCAGACAGACGCTGTGGGCCTGCACGGCACCCTCATCCGCCCTTGGCAAAACTCGCCCTGAAGGCAGGGGCACGGCAGGGACGACCCCACAGCCAGGGGTAGGGAGGGGCAGGCTCGAAGAGCGAGGGTGTGTTTTACAGAGGGAAAGCTGGCCCTCCGCGAGGGGAAGTGGCCTCATGCCACGGGGACCGGTGCTCTTTCCACCATGTCTCAGCCCGGGGAGAGGGCCCTGTGCGCCCAGTGTCGTGTTAGCTCGCGGCCTCAGCCAAGCTGCGCTGCCTCTTCAGGCCTTTTCCCTGTGACACCTGCCTCAGCTGACTGGTAGGCCTTGCCCAGGGCTCCGGGCTGGGCTCTCTCAGGGCATGCTGGGACACCGGGGGATGGGGGGGGGGGGTGGGCAGGGGAGGCTGCTGCATAGAGCAGGCCAGTGGGGGTGGGGGGCCACCCCTGCCAGACTTCTGCGCGGTTTCCCAGGCTCTCGTAAAGGAAGGAGGCTCCTTTGGCATTTTATAAAAAGCAAGCGTGCCATTTGCTCAGTGACCCCAAACATCACCTCAGGTGCCTTTGAGCAAACTCTGTGTGAGGGAGTCGCTTCCCTTCGCCTCAGTTTCCTCATGGGTTTTTGCCTTCAGCGGTCAACCGCGGTGACTCCGAGAGGGCAGGACACCGGGCCTGGCTCAGAGGGGCCCCACTCTGCCACACGGGGGGAGGGCCAAGTGGGGTGTCTGGCGGTCGGAGAGGGTCAGTGGGCAGAACTGATACCCGTGCCTGCCAGAGACAGTGACTCACCACCCTGGGGCTCTGGGCAAGTCGGCCAAGCCAGCCTCAGTTTTCCCAGGTGTAAAATGGGCAGCAGGCCATTTTCTCCCGTGGGAGGGCCCGGAGGGCTATAATTACAGCAGGGTGTGTGAAGTCCTGGGAGCCCACGACGGGCGTCCTGAGGAAACCGGTGGGATGGCCATGGGCCTCAACTGGCGAGGGGAATTGAGAAATCCCTTTAGAAGAAAGCACGCTGAGTGGGGGGAGGGACGGTGAATGGCAAGCCAGGGAGAGGCTCTGGTGCCCTTGGGAAGCCATCTTAGCACACACCCAGACCCTCTCTCAGAATGCAATCAAGTTGTTGCTTCTGTTCATACCAAAAGGGCCTTTTTAAAATACAATTAGGCTCTGTTTTATTATGTGTGACAGACGAGGCCATTAACCATTCCGACTATTAAATCAGACTTCATTAAAAAAAATGGAAGTAACTGTAAATTGCCTTGGGTCACGATCGTTTGGAGCGGAGACATTGCAAAGAAAACCATTAGGGAGCTGTCTACCATCAAGAAGTTAATCAATCTGACACCTCTCGGTGGGGCGTGTGCACCCGAGGAAGGGCTGCTCGCTCGCCTCTCCCCAGAGCCGGGCTCCTGGGGCCGGGAGCAGGGGCCCGACCTCTCTGCTCTCCAGAGGAGAGCCAGGACCCAGGCACCGAAAAGAACCTGAAAATGTGGGGGAAAGGGAATTTCTTTTTCCCAGAGAGGTTTTGTTGGTTTCCTTTGCTGAAAAATTATCTAAATATATCAAATGTGATATCGAGTCATACATAATACATTTTTTTTAATGTGTTTGCACCAAAAAGTGACTTTAGAGCTATAAGGAGCAGTGCTATATATAAGATAATGTGTCTCCCCTACATCCCAAAGTTGGGTGGGGTGACGTCTATGGACTTGCTGGTTGTCAGAGTTTGTGTCTCTCCACAAGGCCTCCGGAGCCTGATGTTGGCTGTGGGTGGGTCCTGAGGGGAAGGCGCCTGTGTTGGGGTGAATCTTGGCCCCCTCTCCTGTGTGGGGGTGGGAAGGAAGGGGGCTGGAAGAGACCAGAGGAGACCCAGCCCCTGCGCCTCCTCTGCCCGCCCAGGCTCCGCTTAGCCTGGAGAGACCCAAACCCCAGTGCCCTCCAAAGGGGAGCAGGGCCTGGCCTGGGACAGAGGGCGCCCAAAGAGGGCCCCCGGGCAGGGTGGGTGGCAGAGTTGTGTCTGGGGCAAGTGGCCAGCCTTGAGATGGCACCAGGCAAGGGGTGGGCCCGGGATACTCAAGGCCGGCCCAGGCAGAGGGGAGGGGTAGGCTTGCCGGGGACGTGGGCCTGTCTACACAGGGGTTTCCCGGCTGGATATTTAGTCCAAGCCCATCTTGGTCGTGTCGGGGGAGTGTGTCCATCCGGGAAGCTGTCAGCTGCTGAGAGCTTGCTCTGGTGCCTTCCTTCCGGCTCTTTCCTCCTTCCCGTCACCCTGCTGAACAAGAGGCCTGGGACCCACTGGGCAGGAGCTCTCCTTCCTTCTGGTGTGGTCTGGGGGCCTTCAGAGGCCCGCACAGAGCGTGTCTCCTCCATGAAGCCTCCTAGGCTCTACCTGGGCTGTACCTCTGTGCTTGGGACCCTCTGGCCCCCTGAATTTCCTCCTGCCCTGCTGGCACTGACAGCTGTTAAATCAAGTAGTTCTTTGCCAATACGTCTCCCTCCCAGGCTCCATCTCTCTGTTCCAGCACACCCCGCCCTTCCTTGTCTTCTGCTGAACTGCTCTAGACAATTCCCTACAGCCCAGGGACATGGCTCGGACCCTCAGGACCCTTCAGGACCCGTCCCACATACTTCTCTGGCCTTCTTGGCCGCAGCTCTGCTCCAAGCTCTTAGCACTTGGGCTATGGCTCCTTCCAGTCTCCCTAACTCTGTAGCAGCCATTCCCTATGTCTGACTGTCCTCTCTTCCCCCACCCGGGGAAATCCTACTCGTGCTGTAAGGCCCAGCCGTAGGCCACCTCCACCTGGAAGCCCTTCTCAGATCTGCCAGGGTTGATGAGTCACGCTGCCCTCCCCGCCTCCCTGCCTCCCTGCCTCCCTCCCTCCCTCCCTTCCTTCTTTCAACAAAGAGGCACCGAGCAGCTTCTGTGCCAAGCCCTATAGCGGGAGCTGAGAACTCCAAGGTGAGCAGGACAAGGTCTCTTCCTTCACGGAACTGGCATTCTGGGTGAGCTAATCAATCAGTGTAAGCCTAGGAGGTGGGAATAAGTGCCTTGAAGAAACATAAGGCAGGGTCAGGGGAGAGGACAGGGGGCGATGGGGTGGGGTCAGGGAAGGCCTCCGGCACCGAGGAGTTTGGGCAGCACCTGAAGGCAGTGGGGGAGCAGATATCCATCCGCACAGAGTGGGACATGCTCTGTGTTCCCACAGCACAGCCCCGGGTCCGGGGCAGCTCTGGGGCCTGCTTTGTATCGTGCTGCCGCAAGCCAGAGTCATTCAAGCTTCTGCTTCCTCTGGCCTTGGGAGCCACTCGTGGGCAAGGACTGTCTCACCGCTCCCTGGATCTACGCCGGAGCCCAGCCCGGCCTCGGGCACAAGAGGGCAATTGCCACGTGCCCGCAGAGTGGTGGGACGAATGGCTGTATGACACAGGAGGAGTTGAATGAATTTCTGGCCTTGTGTGGGGCACCGCAGGGTCTGTCTCCAGGCATCCACTAATGCTCCTGTGCCCCAGGACAAGATGACAGGGTGCTCCCTTCCCAGGAGCTCCATCCTGGGACTTCCTTCTCTTGCATGAGAGGCTGACCACCCAGAACGTCTCGGGAGCCCCACGCGGCTCTTTCCTCCTGCTGCTCGCCGGGGGCCCACACACCCTGGAGGTCGGCACTGTTGCCAACCGTGGTGATTTCAGTCCTTCTGTTTTTCCTTCCTGGAGACCAGGACCTTCCTGAGGTCCGTCCGTGCAGAGCTCCTCCCAGGCGCTCCTCGGGCCGGCCGTTTCCTCCACAGGCTGCTCCCTGGGGAGGAGTGAGTCACCAGACCTGTCTCTGTCCGTCTGCAGAGGGGTAGAGGCTGCGGTGGGAGGCACTGGGGGCAGGGGCCTGGCTTCCAGGGGTGGGGGTCCCCACTCGTGTTGCCTTTGGCCCTTTGCTCATGGCTCAATAAAAAGCAGAGTTCTGTTCTAACTTGGAGCACGTCTAAGTGATGGCCCAAGCCTGGCAGGCCTCTGGTTTTCTCTGGCAGGGAAGGACCTTTTCACAGCTTTCTGCCCGGGGAGGGCCTCTGTCTTTGGAGGAAAAAGACTTCCTGCTCATACCTGCTGTGGCTGGTTAACAATGAGACACCAGGAGAGGGCGCCCGAGGACCGGCCAGAGCTCTCATCCTGGGGTCCCTCCTGCCACTCAGCCCCCAGCCCCAGCCTTTCCGTCCCCTGTCCCTCGGACCCAAACCCGCAACTCCCAGAGCCCTGACGAGCGAGAGGGCCGGATGATGGGCTCCTGGGGCAACGGCCTTTAACAAGCCAAGTCGTCTTTGCAATCATGTCTCCCCCTGGACTCCTGTGTTCTTCACCTGGTAAGTGGGGATTAAAAAGAAGAATGAAAAGAACCACCACCCCGTCTTGCCAACCTCATGGAGCATGAGGCTGTGTGAAGCTCCAGGCAGCTGAGGCTGGAAGGCCTGGCTTAGAAAACGCAGGGTACTATGCAGATACAGGCTGGTGGCTATTTTTCCTTTTCCCCGATAAATACAATGCCAGCCTGGGGAGAGACAGCCAGTTACGGGAAATATATAAGCCTTTACAAGGGGAGATAATGAAAGATATTTACGTCAAGGTGAATTTTCTTTAGCAATAACGAAAAGTCAAGAGCTCAGTATTCGCAGTTAACCAAAAACTGTCACCCAACTTTTTTTCCTCCGCCGTATTACAGAAACACACAGTTTACGGAAAAAGAGAATAGGGAGAATGTTTACTTGTGAAATAAACGGAAGACGGCAAATTACTGAAATACTGCATCAAGCCTACCATTAGCGGCCAGTTTGTTCTTCGATTTCTCCAGTTTGGAATTACGGCGTTTTCACACAGCCACTGCCAAGCGCGGGAACGTCCGTGACTCCAGGGGCCTAGTCCTGACTCAGTTCTGACCCTGTCTCTGGTTCAGAGGTGGCCTCCAGCTCTGAGGACACGGGTCCTCTCTTTGGTGTCACCGTGACTTTCCCCTTGAGTGCGGTGATGTGTTACTTCGCGGCTCCCTGGTCCTGCAACATCAGCGAGCGGCCGTGACTTCAGAGTTTGAAACAAGAATTAAAATCCACATCCAGGAAGTGGTAACTGAGGAAGGGACCGTCCTGCGGGGTTTCTTTAACACGTCCAGCCCTCATTCCCCGCGACCCTTGCGAGCAGACTTCACTCTCCTCAACTGTCCTTTTGTGCCCTTCCATCGTGAGCGTCCGATGGTCTAGTGTCCTGCCCCCAGAAGAGGCAAGAGCAGCCATCAGCTGGGCCCTGGCCTGTGAGCCTTCCAGCCTGCAACCCCCACCCCGCCCCCCACCCCACCAGACTCCCCCCTTCCCTCCTGTAACAGTAGACGATGGGTCCCTTGGAGGCTCACTCCGCTGGTGCCCTGGCCACGCCCTGCGTCTTGATGTCTCCTTCTCTCTCGGATCAAAAGGCTCCAGTCTTTCCCATCCCCTCAACTGCCCGCCTTCTGCTCTCATTCCCAGTCGGGGCTGTCCACACATCCTCCTGCCCTCTCTCACCTTTCCTGATCCTCCGTTCACTCCGGAGGGACATTCCTGACACTGAACCTGCTCTTTTGGCACTGTCTTTGCAGGGGTCACCAACGACCTCCATGTTGTTAAACCCATCCGGCCCAACTGAACGCCTATCCGACTCGCCCTCTGAGTCCCTAACAGTTTCCGTCTTGATCCTTCTTGAGTCCCTCCCTCTGGTGAACGTCAGGGACCCCTTTCTACTGGTTGCCTTTCTTCCTTCTGTTTCCTTTGCAGGATTTTCCACACTCCCCCATCTGACTGCTTTAAACGCTGGAGGTCTTCAAGGCTCTGTGTTGCATCCTTGTTTTCCTTTGAATCTTTTTAGTCTAGAAAATTTCAAACATAGACGAAAATCGAAAGAACAGGGTAATGAACCCTTGCGTACTCACCGCCCATCTTCAACAATTGCCAATTTAAGGCGTAAATATTCATAATATTCATCCTTGCCCTGGTTTACTTGTAGGTAAACCCCATGCTACGCATTATTTTGCATGTAAACATTTTGGTATGTTTGTCTAAAAGATAAGGACTCTCCAAACATAGCCTTGATATCGCTAACGCACTTCATGTTTATTTAACAATAACTAGTTAGGTTGTTAAGTTCTCTCTCCTTCGGAATCTCAGTTACATCCATGGTCTTAAGCAACCTGCATAGGCCGCTGACTCCCAGGCTTAAATCTTCAATCCAGACCTTCCTTTCGGCTCCAACACCCTATTTCTAATTCTCTATTTGACATTTCCACAGGCCGGGCTTGGAGGCACCTCAGGTTTAACATGTCCCGAGTAGAGCTCATGATTTTCACCCTAACTCTGTTCCTCCTCTGGGCAACCCTGTCTTGGTATACAGCCTTGGTCTCCAACCAGGCGCCCACACCGGGAGCCTAGGCGTTGTCCTTCACACCTCCTTCACCCTCACCCCCTCGTCCAACCCATCACCAGGTCCTGTGAATTCTTCCAGCAAAATATACTGACAATCCATTCACTTCTCTCTGCATAGCCGTGCGCCGAGCCCCCACCGCCCGCCCCCACCTGCAGGGCACAAACCTCTTCTTGGTGGCTTTGCCTCTCTCACTTGTGCCCTCTGCTGAGTCTCCGTTACTCACACAGCAAGTGCATGCTGGGTAGGAAAATGTCAGAATAACTAACAGTCTGGCCAGTTAGTAAATGATCACTGCCCTGAGCCACTCCCCACCTCAGGGCTCCACCCCCATCCCAGCCACCAACCTCCTTCCATGGCCAAGCAAGGGACCTCAGTGACCTTGCTGCGATCGGAGGCTATGTGCTCAAATACTTAAAAGTTCACATGGTATTAGGATGACATAAGACTTCAGGTACCTTCTCTAGTGAGATTCAAGGGAAAAATCCAGAAACTTCGGTGCCTCTACCCTCCAACAGCCAGAATTATATATTGACAGTATGTACGTAGCCCTATCTTGGAGGGAGAGGTGGTAGTGATGGGAGGGGAGGGGAGAGGAACTTTTGGGGTGCTGGTAACTTTCTACTCTAGATCTGGGTGGTGATTACACCAAGGCATTCACTTTATGAAAATTCGTTGGTCTGAGCACTTACAACTGTATACTTTTCTACCAGTCTGTTCAATTTCAATAGAGTTCACTTAAAAAATAGCACCCAGAATTTCCCTGTGGTTGCTGCTCAAGAGGGGAGCAGTCTCTTGATCTTACTGTTTCTCTTGTTCACATTCTCTCCAGAAGGTTCCTGCACCGTCACGGGCTCCCGTGCCATCACTGAGGAGCTTTGTCTGTCTTCCCACCCCATGGGTCACCACCAGGGGTGCTGAGCTGATGATCAGTGAATGATGGGGTGGAACACAGGCCTCTTGTCTCTTACTTTTGCCCTTCAGCCTCCACAAGATCAACAACTTCAGGCTATTCAAGCAATGGGGAATATCTTTCCCAGGGGCTAGGAGAGTTTCTGGAGTTACTGACAGCCAGGACAAAGATTTAAGTTCAGGCCCTTCTGCACTGCCCCTTGAACCTCACCGGGAGAGTTACCTAAAGATTCAGGCCATTAAAATAAAACCATGAAAAGATTCTTGATCTCACAGCTAGTAAGTGGAAATTCACATTCAAATCCCAGGGAGTCACCATTTCATACCCATTAGCTTGGTAAAAATTCCGAAGTCTGATAATACTAAGTGTGGCAAGGATGCGGTGAGTTCAAACGTTTACAAGCGGGAGTATAAATTGGAGAGCACTTTCAAGAGAAGTTTGGGAATACCCAAAAGAGCCAAAGATGCCCCTGCCTCCCTGACCCAGGCATCTCCACTTGTAGGTCTATACCACAGGAGAGCATGGGAGCCTCATCACTAGGAGAATCTTCTTTTTTTTTTTAACGTTTATTTTATTTTTGAGAGACAGAGAGAGCACCAGCAGAGGAGGGGCCGACACACACACACACACACACACACACACACAGAATCCGAAGCAGGCTCCAGGCTCTGAGCTGCCAGCACAGAGCCCAACGTGGGGCTCGAACTCGTGACCCGTGAGATCCTGACCTGAGCCAAAGTCACATGCTTAACCAACTGAGCCACTCAGGTGCCCCTGTTGTCCCATTTCTTAGAAGTAAAAATCTGAGGTAAATATGGTGTATCGTTAACTTTGATAAAGCCAGATAGCAGAAGGGGTTTTATGGTCTATCCTTGTCTGGATGTTTGATGTTTTCCAATAAAATCAAGTAATGGAAAAAGTTACTTAGACCTCTCCAAGGATGGAGGGCGGGGGGGAGGGCATGAAGGATTCGTCCCTCTCCAAATGCCTCACCTGACCCAGGTTTGGTCTTTGCTCCCCAGGACCTCCCCCTCTTCTTCAAGGAGCTTAGTTGGAAAACTCTAAAGCACAAAGTGGAAATTTCCACACGTCTCCCAGGCTGAGCCTGTCAGTGGAGTCCTTTCCTCAGCCCCACATCCCACCCTGAGCCCTTTGGCGCCCCCCAATGCAAGCAGCCGCGGTGTTTGGGAGCCAGACTGGCTGGGTCTGAATGTGGGCTCCCCCAGCTACCTGTCTGCGGGGCCTGGGACAAGTCACTCCAGGTCTCTGTGTCATAGGATGGAGGGAGACAATTGGAGAGGGTTCCCTTTCTGCACCAAGGGTTTCGGGGAAACATGGGTAAGCTGGCCACCTGAGCTCTCTGCCGAGTTCTCCAGAATGGTCATGAACCCTGGCACCTCCAGGCTCCTGCCCCTAGAAGGTGTTACGGCCACATGCCCTCATGGCCTGAAGACACCACACGGGTCCCTTCCATCCTGTCTGCTTTCTCTGCCCCTAAGTACTTTCACGTGCGTGGCCTTCTGCGACGCTTGTAGGACTTGCTGAGATGGGAACGGGGTCATTGCAGATGCGATGGTTAAGATGGGTGGGCCCTTATCCAATACGGCCTGTGTCCTTATGAAAAGGGGAGATGGGGAGACAGGTGCACAGGGAGAGAACACCATGTGACGGTGACGTCAGCTATCAGAGCGATGTGATTACGAGCCAAGGAAGGCCAAGGAAGCTACAGCAGCGTCGTGGAACAGACTCCCTCACAGCCCTCAGAAAGAGCCGACCATGGTAACACTTTGATCTTGAACTTCCAGCACCCAGAACTGAGAGACCGTGCATTTCTGTTGCTTCCCCACCCCATCTGTGGTGCTTTTTATGGCAGCCCTCGCAAACGAATCCAGGGACTGATGTTAACCACTTTACGACGACGGAGGAACTGAGGACCCCCCGAGAGCCGTCAAGGTCACGCAGGTACTGAGAAAACTGAGCTAGCACTTGATTCCTCTGACACTGTCACAGGGCGTTTGACAGTTTGTACGAGGCAATCAGTGATTTCATCAGAGGCTGGGAATAAAAACATGTTGCGATTTATTCTCCCATTAAGCGTGACCAGTTACAACTGCTTTCTGGGTGGTCTGTTCTGAGCTTGATCTAGATGGTATTTGGGGAAAACAATACTTTCACTTATCACCTGCGTAAGATCATATAACAAGCCAAATGAATGTCATGGGACCCATCGTAAAGACTGCAGCCTTCAGACACGCTATCAGCATGCTGGGTAATTAGAACGAGACTGGCATGTTAGGCAGCTTAATTTACGGTCCCTTTGGCATTTTGGCACAGCCTTGGCCTTCTGATCCAGGCGTCCTTTTCTGCTTTATATCCTTGGGTGTGGATGATTCTCAACTTCTTTCCTTGGGAGCAACTCCCCCCACCCCCCCACCCCCCCACCACCACCACCCCCCCCCCCCCCCCCCCCCCCCGCTTCTCCCTGCAACTCCGCTGAGCCGGTTCCCACACCGTGCTGTCAGCCTGCCAGGGGAGCTTTGGAGTGCGTGGAGGTGGGAAGGGCAGTGGCCATCGGTGTGGAGGTCTGCAACACATATTTCCATCGATCGTTGTGTGGCCTTGGCCAAGCCAGCTCCCCTTCTGGGCTCTGGTTTTCCCACCAGTCAACTGAGGGGCTTGGACAGGAAGGTTTGCTCTTGCCAAACTGGGAGGAGCTTGGAGATCTGCAAAGAAGATAGAGGAGGCCAAGAGCGGGGCTGGCTCACCAGCTATTTTTGGTGTTCAAAACTCCCATAAAAGTGGTGGGTTTTTCTCCATCATGAGCCTGAGCAGGACATCCGGAGGTTGGGCATCCGTCAGCTCAGCTGGGTCCTCTAATTTTGCCCATGCTCACCGGACCCTCTTGGGTGAAAAAGGCAGGAAACATGAATTAATTCTAATTTGTACAATGTAATTGGTAAGCAACTCTTCCAATAGACATCTTTTATTAAAAGACATCTTTAATTCTGAAAACGTGGAGAACAAGGGAGCTGGTGGACCCCAGACGGCTGTCCACTCTAAACGCCTGTGATCCCAGTCCTACACCGGACTGGTGCCCTCAGGCTCAGCGGTCCAGGTGGCGGGAGCCCAGCATCTGTGACCCGTCTCTGATGTTCTCAACAGCTGTGTCCCGTAACTTCCCTCCCTCCCCTGGTCATGCCACATCCTCTCTCTTCAGGTTGTAATTGAGGGTCGTATGCTCTGGAAGGGTTTCCAGCCCCAGCTGGTTGCCAGTTGCTGAGATCATCCTTGGCCGTGTTTGTGTACCTCTCCACGTTGAGAACGACTCTCGAATATGTCTTCGTGTTGTATGTGGCACCGCTTCGCTGCAAGACGTGCAACTCCTTGAGTATCGGGACGGGGCTGTTGACAGCCCGTAACTGGATCTGGGGCCATGGATTCTTCCAGCCTCTGGCCAAGACCTCTGCCTCCGGCACTGTGGCGTCAGCTTCCGTGAGGAAGGGTCTCGGGGGGAGTGAATCGGTGATGGCCAGCGCAGCTAGTGAGGGGCCGAGTCGGAAAACAAACCCAGGCCTGGCTGATTTGGTAAGCAGTGTTCCCTTCTCTGTAATGATGTCATATGCCACACCGCAGCCCATCTAGCTCAGGGGGGCTGGGGGTGATGGACTCAGGGGGCAGGACCGGCTTTAGTGGGGTTTAATAACAACATATAACCTTCGTGGGGCAAGAGAAGTGCTTTCCGGAGCTCCTAAGGCATCCAGAGGAACAGCAGGGTCAAGGCCAGCTTTAGAGGCCGGTGGGGAGGTCTGCTTAAGGTCTGGGCGTGGCTGATGCGGGCGGTCCACCTGAGGTGAGTCCCAGAGGCTCACTGGTGCAGCGTGGAGAATCAAGATCACAGGGAGTGCTGTTGTCTATCCATTTCCTTCTTTTCCTCTAATGATAGAATCCCCTCCCTTGTTTTGAAGTTGGGCACGTCACTGCCCCACCTGAGGGCTACTTTCCCCCGACTCTCTGGCGATGTGACTAAGTTCTAGCCAGTGGTTTGCAAGCAGTAGTGAGGAAGTTTTCTTGAAGAGAAGGAATGTTCCTTTACCTTCCCCTTTCCTTCTCGCTGCAATCTGGAAAGCAGACGTGATGGCTGGTGTTGGAGCAGCAAACTTGGCCTTGAAGTGACCTCGTAAACCTGAGAGGACCACAGCATGGAAGGTGCCGCTTCACGACACTGTGGAGTATTATACTAACTAGAGGACTCTATCTCTGGATAGCCTATCTCTGGATTTGTGGGTGAGACACATAAGTTTCTTTTCCTTTTTTTAATTTTTAAGCTTATTTATTTATTTTGAGAGACAGGGAGAGATCGGGGGAGGTGCAGAGAGAGAGGGAGAGAGAGAGAATCCCAAGCAGGCTCTACAGAGTACAGAGACTGTCATGGGGCTTGAACCCGCGAACCATGAGATCATGACCTGAGCCGAAACCAAGAGTCAGGCATTTAACCCACTGAGCCACCCAGGCGCCCCAGAAATAAGTTTCCATTTTGCTGAAGCCGTGGTTCCTGTGGGGTTTCTGTCTCCTTATCCCAAATTCCAGAGAAAACTTAATTCTTTTGTTTTTTCTTTTTTTTTTTTCCAGTTTTTCTTTCCTTTTTTTTTTTTTTTTTTTTTTTTTGGTAATTCTTCTGATTGCCTTTTGGTGCTGGTCTGTCCTGAACACCTCTCTCACACTTGCTAAATCTCCCCTGTTTCAGCGAAGAGAACAGAGCTCGCTGAGGCCCAGAGCCTTTGGCAGGAACTAGCATCTAACTCTAATTTACTGACATTGTTTTGTTTCTATGGTATTTATTTTTAGCTTACCATCTACTTAAGGTAGGTGATACCCTTTTCCATTTACAATAGTGACGTGAGGTCACTTTCCTTTTAAAATAATTTGGTTAAGCAAAAACAATTGAATTGATTTAACAGACATTAAGTGACTAAGAGTACAGTTTATGGCTACGATGGCAGAATCGAGGAGGTGGCTGGAAGCTGACTAAAGCTGGGGAAACACGGGTGTCGCTTGTGCTGCTTTAGAAAGGATTTCTTCCAGGGCGCCTGGGTGGCGCAGTCGGTTAAGCGCCCGACTTCAGCCAGGTCATGATCTCGCGGTCCGTGAGTTTGAGCCCTGCGTCAGGCTCTGGGCTGATGGCTCAGAGCCTGGAGCCTGTTTCCGATTCTGTGTCTCCCTCTCTCTCTGCCCCTCCCCCGTTCATGCTCTGTCTCTCTCTGTCCCAAAAATAAATAAACGTTGAAAAAAAAATTTAAAAAAATAAAAAAAAAAGAAAGGATTTCTTCCTTCAGTATCTTATGGTTCTTGTTTTTGATGATTCACAGTATTCTTATAGTAGAACTACCTAATCCTTGAGGGCAATAATTTGATAAATACTCCCACGGACCAAGCATGATAGTTAAGAGTATGAGCACTGAAGCCAAACTTTCTGCATTCAATACTTTGCTCCTGCAATGATCAGCTGTGTGACCTGGGGCAGGCAACTGTACGTCTCTGTGCTCGACATCTCACCTGTATGATGGAGCTGATGACGGTATATAAGGCACTGAACTGGGTAGCTGACATCCATTAAGTGTGCAACAAATGGCCGCTGTTATTCCTGATGCTATGTCTGACTTGAGCACATCAGGAAGTCCGTGTTGAAGGCTTTATACTAAGCCCTTGGGTATCGAGTAACTCTGTCCCGATGCTCAGGAAGTTTTACATCTTATTTTTTTTAAGTTAAAAAAAATGTCATTTATTTTGAGAAAGAGATAGAGAGCAGCTGGGGGAGGGGTCAAGAGAGAGGGAGACAGAATCTAAAGCAGGCTCTGAGTTGTCAGTGGCCTGGAACCCATGAATGGAGAATTCCTGACTTGAGCCAAAGTCAAGAGTTGGAGGCATAACCAATGGAGCCTCCCAGGCGCCCCAAGAAGTTTTACATCTTGAAGATTTTCCCCAGTTTTTCTACTAACATTCTGTTCCAGCTCTAGTCCAGGATACCACATTGCATTGATCTTCACATTTACCTTATTTACCTCTCTTCTGTAACGGTTCCCCGTTTTTTCCTTGTCTTTAATGATCTTGCCACTTTTTAGCAGCACTTAGGAGTCTGGTATTTTACAGAATTTCCTGAAGTTGGTTTAGTAAAATGCTTTCTCACAAGTAGGCTGATATTATAGATTTGGGGGAACAATACCCAGAGGAGACATCTCACTGCATTATATCACGGGGTATATGGTGCTGATATGTCTTATTACTGGTGATATTAACCTTGAGCCCTTGGTTAAGGGGGTGTCTGCCAGGTTTCTCCACTATACAGTTAGTATTTTTCTCTCTTTATACTCTATTTATTAGAAGAGAGTCTAAATTCAGCCCACATTCATGGGGAGAGAAATTAAGGTCCACCTCCTGAAGGAAGGCATAACAAAGAACCTGTGAATATATTCCACCACAGTCATAAACAAATATTTTGAGGAAGATATTTTGAAGCTATATTCTGTTTTCCCTGAAACTTTCACCCACTAATTTGAGCATTCGTTGATGGATCTTGCCTGCAGCCATTGCCATTGAGATGTCCGAATGGTGATTTTCTATTTTTCCGATTCATTCTACATTTATTCGTTATGTATCTCATTTCATCCCCACCCTGTTCATTTATTTTTTCAATTATTTGTTTATATCAGTATAGACCAAAGGATATTTATTTTATTATTTGGGATATAATTCAATACTAACACATTGGGAGCTCTTTTAGAGTGGCCTAAAGCCTTTGACATGCTCCCATAATTTTTTTGAGTACTTCCTTACTTTCAGGTACCATAGGATGCTCAAAGTTCATCTTGTATTTTCCCTGCCCCAGCCCTGGGAATTAACCGTTTCTCAAAAAAACTCTGGTTCAGAAAATGGTATTTAGAAACCAAGATCTGAGCACTAGGTGTTCTCACTGCAATTGTGGTGTTAGTGTTTCTAAATCCTTTCAGTGAATAGATTTAGGAATGTATGTATATGTACTAACTTGCGTGAACCCATCTCTCTCTCCCTCTCTCCCTCCCCCATCATCATCATCATCATCATCATCAGTTTCTGATACCTCCAACACTAATACAATACAACCAAGTTTATTCTAGCCTTCCTTTATTTCTCTTGCTTAATTGTAACTTCTTTCTCCAATAGTGACAAACCTCACTCTCAGGACTAATAGCAGAATGGAGAAGACAGAAAAAAAAATCAGTGAATGTAAAAGTTCGCCAGTAGAAATGTTCCAATCTGAAGAAGAAGGAGAAAGATTTCTTAAAAAAGAACAAGCCCTCTAGGATTTGTAGGACAATAGCAGATGTCTACTGATGTCTCAGAAGAAAGGAGAGAAATGATGGGGCAGAAAAAATATTTGAAGAAAGAGTGACTGAAAATTTCCCCGATCTGCTGAAAGTCATGAATTTATAGATTCAAGAAATCCAGTGAACCCCAAGGAAAATAAACGTAAAGAAAACCACATCTGGATGCATTATAGTCAGAATACTGAAAACTAGAGAGAAAGAGAATATTTGAAAGCAGCGAGAGAAAAACAACACATTATGTAGTGGGCAACAGTAATTTTGACACCCACAGACTTCTTGTGAGAAAACATGGAGTACCAGAAAATAGTGGAACAACATCGTTAAAGTACCAGAAGGAAACATTGTCAACCTAGAATTCTATATACAGCAAATATATCCCTCCAAAAAGAAAGCAGACACCCTTTTACAATGCCAGCAGATCTTCACTGGAAGAAAAGCAAAACAAGTTCTTCAAGCTGGTGGGAAATTATACCAGAGGGAAACTTGGACCCCCAGAAAGGAATAAAGAACACCAGTAATGGTAAATGTCTGGGTAAATATATACAACTATTTTTTCCTCTCAATTTCTTTAAAATACATGCGGTTATTTTAAAACGAAATTATAATAGTGTAGATGTAGATGTAATACACGTGACAACTACTGTTTAAAGAATGCTGGGGGTGGGGTAGTGTAAGGGATAGATGATGGAACTATACAGTTGTAAAGTTTCCACATCTTATGTGAAATGATAGAATACGGACTGAAAAATCAAGAGTGTGTGCTATAATCCTTACTGCAACCTCTAAAAATCATGCAACTATTTATATTTAAAAGATATATTAAATAGATATATTAAATGTAATTCTAAAATACACTTAAATCGTCCAAAGTAGGAAGGAAAGGGGGAGTAAACAAACAAGAACAGAGGAGACGAACCGATAACAAATCATAAAATGGTAGACCTGATTTCAATCATGTCAATAATTAAATGTTGATGGGCGAAGCAGTCCAGTTAATACATAGTAATTCTCATTATGATTACAACCATTATCACTGTGGGTTGCAGGAGAGTGAGGACATCTTTCTGATCTGATTAATCTTCTAGAATATCATTCAAACCTGAGCACCTAGGGTTTGCTTTGGGTTATCTGCTGCTTCTGGAAAAGGCTGCCTTGTCTCCCCACCAGGCAGTGTGCTCCTGAAGGGACCATCTCTCTGCTGAGTTCCCAGGCCTGAGGACAGAATTGGATGCTTATGGCAAGGTCCTGACCAAATGCAGAACATCCCAGAATCAGCACCCAGGAAGACACAGCCGTCACGGAATCCAACCTGACAAATGTCTCAGTCTCCCTTAATAGAAATCTCTCATCTAAGATTAGTTTTTAAACAGATTTCTTAAGGTAATTAACGTGCACATTATATTTTTAAAAACTTGGCTATTAAAAGTCAGCCTCCCTCCTATCTTGGAACTATAAATGAATAAACACGAAGTTTTGCTATGTGTTCAGTCTGAACCCCCTCCTGGGGGACAGGTGGCAGGGCGTGGGGTGGGGCTGGACACACCAGCGACAGGAGCAGTTGGGTTTTGCATTCTTCTCTGCTCAAGCAGATGTCTGCCTCATGTTCTTTTTTTAGCTTTGGAAACCAGCTTCCTGGAATCTATGTCCTCACCATGGGCAAGCAATAATAGTATTCCAGAAAGCTTGTTTTTATGGAGGAAAATCCAGCTAAGCATAGTGGGCTGGTCCTGCCAGTTTCATAAAACGCAGAATTTGCATGAAGAGGAAAGTCCTTCATAACTGAGAGTTGAAGGAGTATGGGTGGGGGAGTGTAGCTAGAAATAATCTCTGCTGGTTAAATTTAGGGATTTAAAAAACAAGCCACTGGTGAAACGCTATTTAATATTCAAATGGTTTGGAATTGTTTCTCTTCAGAGGACAGGAAAGTGGAAAAGTGAAAAGGTCATGGGCTATGGGATCTGATAGAATTGGTTTCATTCCCATTCTGTCGCTCATGGCGGTAGCAAGTCACTAAGCACTAAGCCTCAGTTTTGCCATCTGTGAAATGATCCTGGCATATAGTAAATACTTGACAAATACAGTTTCCCTACCCATCACTTCCATCTCCCTGTGCTTTGGTGTTTTCTGGCTGCCGAATAACAAACCATTCCCAAACCGAGTGCCCTCAATGGACGAGGCGTTACTCGTGCTGAGTGCTCAAGCAGCATCCAGTCATGGCTTCTGGTATTCTCGCCCTTCTTTGATCCTCTGCCCTTATGTGTGGCTGGACACAGTGACTTTCTTCTAATGAGTGGATGTGGCAAAAGTGATGGGATGTCACTTCTGTGATTAGGTTACAAGACCGGTGGCTTCCATCTTGCTCCCATTTTGGTTCAACCGCCATGGCTTGCGGGAAGTAAGCCACCACGTGATATTGGGCTCACCCGACAGGGACTGGAGGCCATCCTGCCAGCAGCCACAGGAGTGAGCTTGGACCGCAGCAGCCTTCCCCAGGGGCACCTTGTGACGATTAAAGCCCCAGGCAATACCTTGATCACAGCCCTTGAAAGGCCCTGGTGCAGGGGACCCAGCCAAGCCATGTCCAGATTCCTGATCTGCAGAGGCTATGGGAAAATAAATGTCTCAAGCCACAAAGTTATGGGGTAATTTGTTATGCAGTGATAGGTAACTGTAGGAATCTGCAATTTGGAGAGGACTCAGCAGGGAAGCTTGCCTGTCTTTTACTTGTCAGCTGGGTGGGTGTGGAAGCTGGGAACTGAAACTATGAAAGCTCCTTCCCCCTCCTTCCTTCTGTCTTTCCTTCCCTCTTTTCCTCCCCGCTCCCCTCCTGCACTGGTCTGGAGGTCAATGCTGGCTGTGGGCTGAGACTTTCGCTTACTGTTGGCTGGAACACACGTGTGTGGCTTCTCTATGAGGCCGGGGTTTCCTCAGAACAAGGAAGCTGGGTCCCAAGGGAGAGAGAGAACAAAAGAGGGGAGGGGTAGGGAGAGAGAGAGACAGAGAGGGAGACAGAGTGAGGGGCAAAGGAAGGGACAGAGAGAGGGGGAGTGCCATATGGAAGACGTATCACTTTTTCTAACCTAGCATCAGGAATTTGACTACATCACATCCGCTGTGTTCGATTCATTAGAAGAAAGACCCCAAGGCTGCGCAGTATTCAAAGGAGGGGAATTCTAGTCTACTTTTTTAAGACGGTTGTCCAAGAACTCGGAAGAGAATGTGGGATCCGAAATATTGCTATAGCCACCTTTGGAAAACGCGATCTGCCGCATTTGGGCAACTCCGTCTTCCTGCTTTCGTCAGGTGTCCCCTCTGCCCTTGTTGGCCTTACGTGACTTGGCACCCTTTAGAGGATAGGGCACCTGAGTAAGAGAAGATTTCAGAAAAGTCTTCTTCCTAAATGGTTCCATTTGCCAAGGAATCAACTTGGCCATACGCTCTGTCTGCCTTAGGGGCCCTCCCCCCTTTGCTCTTTGAAGACGCAATCTAATGTGATGTGGCAGATAGGCTTGGGTAATTCCTAAGTGACAAGGGGGAAGACCTGAAGTTCACTGACTCACTGAAAAGCCACTTGCTTGGTGGCTTATCAGCTCTCTATGGGAGCAAATCTGCAAAGGCAGCACTTCTTGGTGAGGGAAAGAAATGAAGTAGGGAAAGGCTAAGAAAGGAGAGAGAGAAAGAAAAAGAGAAAGAGGGAGAGAGAGGGATGGAGGGAGATCACCAGATCAGACATAAGAAACAAATCCAGATAGATGAGTGGGCTTACAAATATGGAAAGAGGAAAAGAATGGAAAATATGAAATATAGAAAAGCAATGACCCAATACTACCCAGAATCAGGAAGCGAGGAGAACGCTGTTTTGGAAAAACAGCTTTATTGAGATATAACTCACATACTACACAACTCACTCACTTAAATTGCGCGATTCGATGGTTTTTAGTATGTTCACAGAGTGGTTCACAATCAATTTCAGAACATTTTATCACCCCCCAAAGAAATCTCGTACCCGCTGGCACTCACTCCCCACCCCCTCCCAGCCCATAGGCAACCGCTACTCTACTTCCTGTAGATTTGCCTGTTCTAGAAATTTCATATAAATAAAGTGATACAACACGCGGTCTTCTGTGACCGGCTCCTTTCAATTAGCGTAACGATTTCAAGATTCTCTCGTGTTGTAGCACGTGTCAATACTTCATTCCTTTGTATCACTCAATAATATTTCACTGTGTTCATACACCGTATTTTACTTATCTATTCATCAACTAATGGGCTTTTGGGTTGTTTCCATTTTGGGGCCATCGTGGCCCATGACGACACAAATACGCACGTGTAGGTTGTGGGGGTATGTTTTCCTTTCTCTTGGCTCTATACCTTGGAGTGAAATCGCTGCATTACACGATACCTCTGCGTTTAACATTTTGAGGAGCTGATAATTTGTTTTCCAAAGTGGCTGAGCTATCTTACATTCTCACCGGCACTGCATAAAAGTTCCAGCTACTCCTCTGAGGGGCGCCTGGGTGGCGCAGTCGGTTAAGCGTCCGACTTCAGCCAGGTCACGATCTTGCGGTCCGTGAGTTCGAGCCCCGCGTCAGGCTCTGGGCTGATGGCTCAGAGCCTGGAACCTGTTTCCAACTCTGTGTCTCCCTCTCTCTCTGCCCCCCCCCCCCCCGTTCATGCTCTGTCTCTCTCTGTCCCAAAAATAAATAAAAACGTTGAAGAAAAAAAAAAATTTAAAAGTTCCAGCTACTCCACATCTTTGCCACAGCCTCTGTCTTTTGGGTTATAGCCCTTCTCGTGGGTGTGAGGTGGCATCTCACTGTGGTCTTGATTTGCATTTCCCTGATGGCTGATGATATTCTGAACCTTTTCTTGGGCTTATGGACCATTTATACATTTTTTTTTTTTCAAGAAACGTCGACTCAGATGCTTTGCCCACTTTGAAATTGGGTTATTTGTCCTTTTATTGTTGAGTAATAAGAGTTCTTTAGATGGTCTGGATGCAATCCCTTATCAAATACATAATTTACAAATGTATTGGCCCATGATGTAGGTTGTTTCTTCCCCATTTTCTTGATGGTATTGTGTGCATCGCAGGAGCTCGTAATTGCGATGAAGTCCATTTCGTCTGTTTTTCCTGTTGTTACTTGTGCTTTTGGTGTCGTATCTAAGAAGATTTTGCTTAACCTAAGGGCATGAAGATTTACTGCTATGTTTTCCTTTATGATCTTTATTGTTTTAAGCTCTTCCACTTAGGTCTTTGATCCATTTTGAGTTAACTTTTGTGCAGGGGTAGGGAAGGGGTCCAACTTCATGTTTTTGCATGCGGCTCTCCACAGTACTATTTTTTAAAAATAATAATAACTTATATATTCACCTTTAACATTTTGTAATGTTTATTTATTTTTTGAGAGAGAGAGAGAGAGAGGGAGGGAGGGAGAGACGGTGTGAGCGGGGTATGGGCAGAGAGAGAGGGAGACACAGAATCCGAAGCAGGATCCAGGCTCCGAGCTGTCAGCACAGAGCCCGACGCGGGGCTCGAGCTCACAAATCATGAGGTCATGACTTGAGCTGAAGTCGGATGCTTCACCAACTGAGCCACCCAGGTGCCCCTGTATCCATCTTTTTTTTTTTTAATTTTTTTTTTCAACGTTTATTTATTTTTGGGACAGAGAGAGACAGAGCATGATGGGGGACGGGCAGAGAGAGAGGGAGACACAGAATCGGAAACATCTGAGATATATAATTTTGTAAAAGGGCCTCAGCCATTCCATCTACTAAAAAAACTAATGATTCTCGACCCTGGCTGTTCACTGGGATCATCTAGGAGCTTTACAAAGTACCCACGATGGATTCTTGTGCCCAGATACTCTGGTCGCGTTTGTCTGAACATAAGTATTTTTCCAAGTGTCTCAGATGATTTGATTGTGCAGCCAGGATCATGCCCTCGGCTTTAGATGGTCTCTTTGGGGGCTTCCCAGGACTCTATGGTTCCATGGAAGTTCTGAATAGTAGGACCCAAGCGAGTTTTGTCACTGATACCCACAGTGGAGAGCGCCCCGCAAGTAGCTGGTGTTTCTCGGTGGGTCGACAGGGCCGATCTGCTCCTCTCTTCCAAGAGCAGATGGCAGCCTTCCTGCCTGGTCCCTGACCCCTGCAGTAGCCTTGAGGGCACCTCTGAAATGGTGCAGACCCCTGACAATATTTATGGGGCCGCTGCTCCAGCCACACTGGCTTCCCCGGCCATACGGCTTTATTCTCGCTGTTCCCTTTGCCTGAATATTGTTCTTCCCTTCTCCACCTGTCTTCCTCCTACCCACCCCCCAGCTCAGCTTAAACATCACTTCCTCAGAGAAGCCTTTCTTCCTTCCTCTCCTCTCCTCCGGGTTACCTCTTATATATTCCCATAGCATGATATTTTTTGTTCCCCGTGTCTCGGCTGTGATTCATTATGAGAGTAATTAGTTTCTAGAGTGTCTGTCTCACTAGGTGGTAAGACAGGGGTCGTGTCCATCTCGATGGCTGCTGTCGTATCCCCAGTGCCTGGCATACACATAGCCGTCACTCGGTCAACAACTGTGGAGTAAGTAAATGACCTTCTAATATGGACTAAAGTCTGACCTCGGCTCAGCGCCCTCTGTTTAGAAGACAGAGTGGCCCCCAGGGTACCTAGAAGGGGGAAGTCTGTCCTCTGTCCTAAGTTCTGCCTCCTTTCTACCTCCCTCCCTCTCCACTGCACCCTTGTCTCTGTGCCCTTATATGCAGGTGGTAATGGGGCGATGGTTTCTCTTGGCACAAGAGGCATTGGTTATTGATTTAAAAAATAAAATCTAGGTCTGGGGCTCATAGACCATTAGTTCGCAATTCCCCAAACCACAAAGTCCCTCCCTACTTTGATAAGCCCCTTCCTTTAAACTGGCTAATCTTTGGTGACTTTCTTTTTAGGTTTCATTGGTGGCGCAGCTCAACCAGATTTCACCAGGATGGATATAGGCATGGGTCTGATCACAGGGGTTGGAGGTAGACGGGCTCATTTATCACCTAGACAGTGAGCCAAGTGGCCAAGGTCGGGGGCAGGGATACCTAGGCTGAGTTACAAGAAATTCTAGAGGATCCGTGGATGGGTTGCGGTTCTGATGCTGTATGACAATATCGAATATACGTGCTGGGGCATTTTTCTGGGGGAGGGGGTCAATAATTTGCATCCGATTCTTAAATTGGTCTGTGGCCTCTGAATGGTTGAGGAGGCTCGCCTGGATTTTCTCTGTGGCGGTCTCTCTGCTTCAGGCTTCTGTACTTTTAAAATAATTTGTTGTCGGGGCGCCTGGGTGGCTCGGTTGGTGAAGCGTCTGACTTCGGCTCAGGTCACGATCTCGTGATCTGTGGGTTCAAGCCCTGCATCGGGGCTCTGTGTTGACAGCTCAGCGCCTGGAGCCTGCTTCAGACTCTGTGTCTCCGTCTCTGCCCGTCCCCTGCTCACGCTCTGTCTCTCTGCCTCTCTCTTAAAAACAAATAAACATTTAAAAATTAAAAAAAAATAATAACGTGTTTTCTCAGGAGCCCCTGGAGCAGAGTTACAAGCAATGGCTGACTCCTTGGGGCCACCTGGTGGTGCTGGGGTGCATAGCATCCTTTGGGCAACAGGAAAAGCCCTGGCCAACTTCCTGTCCCACAAGTTGTAGGAAAGGGTGTGATGCCCTCCTCTCCACCCACTCTGCACTCGGCTTCTTCTGAGGCCCCCTGGGAGGCCACATGGGAGTCCAGAGTCAGGAACTGGGTGAGCCTGGGTCTGGTCTGGGCGGAGGGTGTGCTGAGAGCGGCCTTGGGTGGGGAGGGAGGCGTCTCGGCCCGAGTGGAGATAGAGGGGCTGGAAACCCCTGGCCAGACTTGAGAACAAAGACTGAGCTTTGCATCTCTGAGAGGGCTTCCTTGAGCCAGTCCTTCACCCTGTTTGTCTCCCGAGAGGCAGGCATGTCTATGCCCAATTCACAGAGGAGGAAGCTGAGGCCAGAGGTATGATGTGACTTGCCCAAGACCACACAGCTAGACAGTTGTGGAACCGGTCTCCCCACTATAGATGCACATCCCCCCCCCCCTTTCCCAGCCTCCTTGCCTCCTCTCCTGGTGCCCCCAGATTGGGCTGCCTGGGCTCCAGAGTTTGGACTGGCCTTGCATGCTTCTGGTGGAGGGAGTTCCGGGTGGAAAGACGGGAGTCTAGTTCCTTCAGTTGTGCTTGTCGTGCAGCAGGCCAACAGACCAGACCCCCTGCCAAGGGCCCAGGGCAGGACAGGACAGGCACCTGCAGCCACCAGCTCAGCGGGACTGCTCCCCGTGCTGTAGGACAACCCAGAGGAAGGCCCCAGTGTGAGACAAGCATAGCGCCAAACAGTGGGGCTCACCACCGCGGTGGGTACTGGAGACTGACTATTGGAGACAGGAAAGGTTTGGTCCTCGGGTGTCAGATCGAACTATTGTTCTGGAATCTGAGTGAGGTTGATGCTGGGAGGTGGCATCACAGACCCTCTGCCTTCTCAGCCATTTTGGCCAGGCTCCCTGTCTCCACCCTGAGTTTGGAAACCTTCCCTGTCTTCTCCCCCCATGCACAGAGCTCACGCCCTTCCCGTATTTAACATTCTCTGTTGCATTTGTCTGTTTGCTTGTCTACAGCGCTCTCAGGCTCTGAGCCTCTGGGAGTGGGACTGCGTTTGTCATATTTCATTGTGGTATCCCTGGCAGTCAGCCCACGGTCAGGCACATGGCAGGTATTACCAAAAAACGTCTGAAATGAGAAAGTGACAGAGGCATGTAGCGTCATAGGGATTCTTTTTTTTTTTTTTTTTTTACCTGGACAGGAATTCTGAGATGCCCAGAGTGGAGCAGACATCTATCGGGCTCACTGGAAAGACAAAAAGGAACAAGGATCTATCCCTTGGTCTAGCCTCAAATCCCCAGCATGAGAGTACCTCCCGGCTGCAGTGGTCATGAGCAGTTCTGTGTCTTTGTTGGGCTATGTTGATAGAGACTTGACCTTGTAGGATGCTACAAGCTGGTGTTTGTGAAGTTCATGGCAATCCCAGGGAGAGGCCTGTCTTCTCGTGGTGCCATTGCTGTGCTCTTCCTCTGGGTCAAGAGCACGTAAGCTATCAGGATTTCAAAAATTTTAAAATAATTATTGAATTTTAAACACGTCGGAAAGGATATTATACATATGAACTTGTAAAAGGTATAAAGAATACAAAGAAAATGAATATGCATCTATTGTGCATTAAGTTTAAGAAATTGTTTTCATGTATTGTATCATTTAATTCAAAATATACATCTCAAAAAATATATAATTCAAAAATAAGTGTTCATTGCCATAACTTTGAAACCTCCTGGTACCCTTTCCAAACCCCTTCCCCATCTCCAGAGAAAATTTTATTGTTTTCTTTTTTCTTTATAATTTATCACAAAGGGATGTATTGCAAATAATTTGTTTTGAGTGCTTTTGAAATTTATTTAAGTGGAGTCATATTGCGTGCATTCTTTTATGACTGGCTTTTTAAAAAAATCAACATTCTAGGGGCGCCTGGGTGGCTGGTCGGTTGAGCGTCCGACTTCGGCTCAGGTCATGATCTCACGGTGTGTGGGTTCGAGCCCCGCGTCGGGCTCTGTGCTGACAGCTCAGAGCCTGGAGCCTGTTTCAGATCCTGTGTCTCCCTCTGTCTCTGCCCCTCCCCACTCTCACTTTGTCTCACTCCGTCTCTCAAAAATAAATAAATGTAAAAAAAAATTGTTTTTAAATCAACATTCTAGTAGTCTGTCCTGGTTGGCGAATATCGCTGTGGTTTAGTCATTTTCATTGCTGGATGATACCCCACTCGACCAAATCACAATGTATGTAGCCAGTCTCCTTTCCTTTGAATACTATTTTGATGGTTTATTTACCTTTTCTGTCCTTTTACTTTCTGCATCTTTGTGTTTTAAAAATGTCTCTTGCGGATGGCTTGTACCTGGATGATTTAAAACTTCAGTGATACAAACTTTATCTTTTAACTGGCAAGTTAATGAATTCACTTATGCTTACCACTACTGATGAGTGTGGATTTATTTATATTATGCTGCATTTCCTACTTGCTCAGTTTCCAATTAGTTTCCCCCCCTTTTTTGTTTGCTTTTGTACTGAGGACTCTGGTACCCCCTTCATTAGTCTGGAGTTATATATCTTAGTTCTGTCCTCTTGGCGGTTACCCTACAAACTTTAATAAGCGTACTGAATCTAATCTAATCAAAAGCCGATCAGTATCTTTTCTCTCCGGTTCAAGGCCCCTGGATTTAAGTGCAATCACCTGCCTGACTTACTGTAGTAGCCACACCAGGTGATCCATATTCCTGTACAGCCTCCTGCCCCAGAGTGTGGCTGCGTCCTGTGACTTGCTTCTCATCAATAGAATACGGCAGAGACGATGGGAAATCACTGCCGTGATTACGTTTATTTATAGAGGATTCTGTGCGACTGGAAGAGAAGGACTTTTCTGCTAGTCCTGAAGAAGCAAAAACTCTCATGTATGAGCTGTCAGTGGAGAGGGCCATGGGGCAGGGGGCTGTGAGGCGCCTCTAAATGCCGAGAGACAGCAGGAACACAGGGCCCTCAGTCCTGAGCTGTGAGAAGACGAATTCTGTTGACAGGCCAGGGGAGCGTAGAGGGGGTGATGCCCCCCCCCCCCCCCCCCCCCCCCCCCCCCCCCCCCCCCCCCCCCCCCCCCCCCCCCCCCCCCCCCCCCCGTCAAGCATCTGATGAAGACTGCAGCCCTGCTGTTTCCTGGCTCACCCTGTAGGGGGCGACATCCTGGAGATTCTGCCTGCTGAGGATAGGCTCCTAACAGATAGCCTTGACCTTTGCCTTCACTGGTTGGGGTAGGGATTGGGGTGGGAAGCCGACCACCTCTTCTCTCTGTGATGTAAACCAGATTGCGATTTGGGGGTTGGTGACTATATCTCCTTGTCTCAGAGGCTCCAAAGCCTGGCACCCGGTGGGTGTGTGATTCCTGTTAGTCGCGGAAAGATGTTAGCCTAAGGATTATCTGCTGGAGTCTCTACCTTCCAGTACTTTGTCTTATTCTCAAAGACAAGGTCTAAAGAGGTTTACTGGCTTGCTTACCAGCCCCACATTTTCCACAGGGTCCTACTCAGTTTTTCACCTCTCCTGTTAAGCTCTCTGTCGTAATTCCAATTCAACGCTGGGTGGACATTCCCCCGAATTCGTACACGTTTTAGCCTGAATTAATCGTTTCATCGTCTCAATAAGAATAGCATCCACTGAAAAAAACTCATGTACCGCCTGCCAAGCTCTGTGCTAAGTGTTTTAATCCTTCAACTCAGTTCATCTTTACATCTTTTGGGGAGAGGTGCTTGTCATATTACCATGTTACAAAAGAGGAAACTGGGGCACAGAGAGGTTAAACAACATGGCCAGGGTAACACAGCTAGTAAGTGTTGTAGCCGGGATTCATGATGGTCTGACTCATGCTCATGCTCAGAGTAGGGGCCTTGTGGTGCTTGGATTTTTATCTGTTTGTTTGCCTTTTCTTCCCCTTGATCTTCTGCCTATTCTTGATCTGCCTATGACGGCCTGGCGTCATGCCTGTGTCTTGATGTTTGATAAATTTGTCGACTCACTGACATTTCACTGGTGGCAGTCATGCTGCAGCCTACCACTAGGTGGTGCTACATTCCAGAGAGTGGACGGCAGGCTTCCCCCGCCCCACCCCCACCCCCACCCCCGCCCCAGCTCCGGGCACTGGGGAACGAGCCTGGTCTCTCCATCCAGAAGTGGGAAGGCTGGGGTGCCTGGAGGAGGGGGACGCCACACCTCCCAAGCAGAGAAGGGAGGCGAGAGAAGCCGGCACTCCACCCGGTGCCTGGCGCTGCTTGCTCGAAAGCAGGCTGGCAGAAAAAAATGGGTGGACAAGACGGCAGAGGGACCAGAAAGTGGGTCTGTGGGTCACCTTGGTGGGATGGAAATGAGTCCGGGCCACAGCCTATCAGAAAAGCAGCCTAGAGGATCTTGCTAGAGACGGCCTGGCCGTCCCCCTCTTCTCAGGACCGTAGGATGCAAATGGTCAAATCAACCTTTGAATTCCAGCCCCATCCGGATGTGTGGCTTCCCCATCTCCCCATCGGGCCTCCAGCCGCGGTTGCGTTTCAGATCCCAGGAGAGAAATGTGCAGTGACTGATCCCAGACCCCGACCTTCTGGCCCCTGCGACCCTTCCAGCATCCTCTTCCACGCACCCCCGCCCACACTCTGGCACTTTTTGGTGGAGAAACAGGCCAGGGAGGGAGAAACAGGATTGGGAGGGCGGGGCTCGGATGCGGGCGGGCCCCTGCGGGGCTTCCTGCAGGAGGAAGGTTCCAGTGGGTAGGGGGTCTCCAATTTTGTGGACTTGAGTGCCAGCCAGGTCTAGGCGCGTGGTTCAGCGCAGCAGGAAGAACACAGCATGTCAGGGGACCTGAGCGTGACCACCCCTCTCCTCTTCCGCAGGGGAACATAACAGTTACTGTCTACAGTGCAAAGGTGGTCTTGTGAGTGGAAGGCAATATTATTAACAATTACCCTGGGACAATACGTGGAAACTGGGACAGCTATCTTGACAAACCAGGAAACTGTGGCCACCCAGCGTATCCGTAAAATGAGTTACCTTCGAAGAACCATCTAAAGCTGACGTCCTCCATGAGATGCAGAGAAGCTTCTCGTGGAGCTCACTCATTGATCCCTGGAGTCAATCAATCTGTCTGTTGGTCCCTGGATTATAGGGATCCAATAAATACGTATACAGTGGCTCGGGTCCCAGGCCCTGGAGTGTTACGCAGTCACACCCCTGTCCTCAGGGGAGAGGCGAGGTCCTCCTCTTGGCCAGGGTCTTCGTCTTGGGGTCATTGAGTCCATCCCTCCCTCCCTGATCCCATCCTAGCTCTGCTCCCAGGAGCCCTCGGCCAGTCCACTCTTCTGTGTCTGGGCTTCTGGTGCATGGAATACACCTCCCCCGGGAGGGTTTCCAGGAAGTGCGGGGAGAGTCCCCTGCCTTGCCCGCCCTTCCGCATCCCACCCTAGCTTCCCCATCCTAACAACCCCATGACAAATTATCCCACGGCCAAGTTAAATTGGCCGCTCCATCAAATACCGTGGATTATAGGGAAGGAAAGCACATAGCTCATTAACTCAAACCGGCCCCTCCCCCAGGCTTCATCTTCCCTCCCTCCCCCTCCATTTACTTCTGGAGGAGACTTGGCCAGAGGACTGCGGCCTCGAAGGGCTTCCTGGATGAGAGGGGAGCTTGAGGGCAGGGGACAGTTGTTTGGACCCTCAGAGTCAGGACAGGGCATGGAATTGGCCATCCTCAGGTGGCATGGGACCCCCCGGCAGAGGGCGCCATGGCAGAGCGTGGCCCCTTCCCTTCCAGACTTTTCATCCAGTCCTGCCTGGGTCTCCTGGGGGTGGAGAAGAACCTTGGGGTGGGTGCTTCCTCCTGAGGCCATTCTATGCGGAAGGAGGAACAGCTCTCTCCCTGGAGACCCTTTTTGGAGCCGGGGAGGGGACAGCTCCACCAAGAACCGGGGTCTCACCCGGTGGTCCCTGAAGCCTTGATCAGCTGCAGGTGCTGTGGTGTGGAGGGGAGTCGGGGAGGGTCTCCCGGGATGCTGGGGCGACCTTGCCTTGGCCTGGCAGTGGGGATTCTGGTTTCAGCTAAACTGCATGGTTGGCATTTCCAAGGGGAGGAGGCTGTGGGAAGGAGGTGCGGGCAGCCCTGTTCAAAGACTCAAGAAAAGAACCAGGTTGGTTGAGAAAATAAAGCGCTTCTCCATTCAAGGGCCCACCTGTGTGCAATGGCCCGAAGGCCTGGAGGAATCACCCTTTCAGAGGGTAATGAAGAATTCATCAGGCTTTTGTATCTGCCTGCCCCTGACCTCCTTGAGCCCAGACAATGGTGCGCTGGGGGCCTTTGTCTCCCTCCCTAGAGAGGCAATGTCAAATGTTGGTCACACGTGGGTGGGGAGCCCGCCCCTCTTGGAAAAGGGGCAGTCCCGTAACTTGACAAGGGGCACCAAATTCAGGGCTAATTAGCTGGAAATTAAATTTTCCATTTGGCTGGGCCAGAGACAATTGGGGGTGGGGCCTGGAGTGAGGAGAGACCCCTGGGAAGAGAGACGGTGTCCACTGTGCCTTGGTAAACCTCACATCATGAAGAAAGCAGAGAGTGTCCCGCAGGTACCCATCATCAGAAAACCAGTCAGCCAGCCAAGCAAACCGACCACCCAACACCAACACGATGGTGACTGTACTTTGAAAGTCTTTCTAGTGAAGACGCGCGCCATCCACCTGCCTTCAGATGGAGACAAAGGGTGCTGACAGAGACATCAGGAAGTCACTTTATTCTTCAAATCTTCTCTGGCACCCTCTCTGTGCCCATCCAGCAGCAATGCATAAAATTCCACCATTAGAAATCCATTTCTTTGTGACTTCACACCGGGCAATGAGTTTCACGTATATCAAACATTTACTGAACCCACGTTATGTGACAAGTATTATTTCAGGTGTGGGGCTGCCTGAGTGAACAAAAGGCACAATGTCTGCTTTCATGGGCTTTCAGTCTAGCTAAAAATCATGAAATATATATACCACGTCAAGTGAGGAAGTTCTGTGAAGGGAAACCAAGATGGGTCGAGGGATAAGGCGCGATTGGATGTTCTTTGAAATACGGCAGCCAGGACAGGCTTCTATGAGGAGGGAGATCTGAACAGCGATTAAAAAGCTGGGAAGATGGGGAGGCTGGGTGGCTCAGTCCGTTAAGTGTCCGACTCTCGGTTTCGGCTCAGGTCATGATCTCACGGTTCGTGGGATCGAGCCCTGCATTGGGCTCTGTGCTGAGCATTGAGCCTACTTGGGATTCTCTCTCTTCCTCTCTCTCTCTGCCCCTCCCCCACATGCATACTCACTCTCTCTCTCTCTCTCTCTCTCTCTCAAAATAAATAAATAAACATGAAAAAAAGAGCAAAGCTGGGAGGGAGTTAGCCATGTGGCTATCTGGGGGTAGGGCACCCAGGCGGATAGAAAAGTCTAGATGGGACCGTGCCTGGGGTCTGCAAATGTCAAATGGGCCCGTGTGGCTGGAGCAAAATGAGCGGGGAGGAGAAGTGGGGAGGACGAGCTCGGGGTCTGAGCATGCGGGACTTTGGGAGCCGCTGGAGGGACTAGGCTTTAACTCTGAGTGAGATTGAAGTCTTGGGTGGGCGGTGACTTGCTTTGAGCCATGTTTCTCACCAGGTCCCTGGCTGCTATGCAGAGGATGGGCTAGAGGCGGGGGGGCACCCATGGAAGCGGGGAGTAGAAGCTTCTGCGGTGGTCAAGACGTGAGATGACGCCCACAGATCGCCTCGGAAATGGTACTGCCTCTGTGTCCGCGTGCGCGCATATATGTGTTTCCAGCAATTCGCTCCATGCCTCTGTGCCTCAGTTTCCTCATCTGTAACCTTAATGTAACATCAACAGACCAATCAATTCTAGGCCGAATGTGGGGAAGGCGAGAGTTGACCCCCTGAGCTCTCCAGGCTCCTAGGAGAGACGAGGAAACAGATGAGGGGGACAAATCATAATGGGGACCCGAGTGCCAGGAGCCTGTGGGAGGAGGGGCAGACCGCCTCTGCCTGGTGGGGGCCGGTGGGGGGCGGGGAGAGAAAGCTGCCCCTGGGAGGGACGGTAGAGTGAGGAAGCCCACCAGGCAGGTAGGGGGAGATCGTGTGTTGGGCAAGGAACAGCAGGGGCCAAGGCTCAGGGGGTGGGAAATCGAGTAAAGGAAAAGAAATCATTTTAAAATCCTAGACTTTTAAAGCCGGAAGAGACCTCGGAGATCGTTACATGCAGAGGTTTCCAGGCAGGTCTTCGTTCAAGCACGGTACGTCTGATTCTATTACACAAATCAGATAGTATTAATAGCTAAACCCTTATTGAGTGTGTCCTGTACTCCAGACGCTTTACACGCGCGGATTCAATTCGTTCTCCCAATAACCTCATGAGTTAGCCTACTACTGTTAGTATCCTCATTGTATTGATGAGGAAAATGAGGCACAGAGAGGTTAAGAGACTTGTCCATGGGCACACAGGGAGTCCGTGGGAGAGCCAGGATTTGAACCCAGGCAGTCTGGTTCCCAGACTGCGCACGCGGCTGCTAGGCCGCCCCGGCCTCTGTATTATGTGAAGGTGGGGGCTGCTCACTGGAAGGGCAGGGGCCGGCAGCCGTGGTTCCAATCCTGTGCGGACATGCCCCTGAGGCACATGGGTAGAACCTGCCCCAAAGCGGCTCCCTGTGAATACCACCCATTAAGAGCCACCCTTCACCTGATGGAGAAGCCATAACCCTCCCCCTTCCCCTCCCCCCCTCCCCCGGCTGCCGGCCCTTGTGTATTCCAAGGTTGTTCTGTGATGACAGGTAAGTCAGGGAGGCCTTCCTGGAGGGAGAATTCGCATTTCATGTCGTGGCCGTCTGTTTCTTTACCTATTGGGATGCTTTCTGAGCTGAAAGCTTCCACCTCCCGGAGAGGAGGTGAGCAGGAGGGCACCGTCTCTCACTCCTTGGTCTTCGGGTTTCCCTTAGGACTAGAGTAGTTTCAGGCGCCGGGCTTGGGAGGAGACGGCAGGAGGGGCCAGACCGTCCGGGCGCTGGATGCGGTTGGCGATGGGGACAGGTGGCGTTGGGGATGTGGGTGACAGGTCCGGGGTTTCTGGGCCCCAGGCAGAAAGGGCAGTGCCGGCACACGGTGCCCGAGGGAGGAGTGATGCCCCCGTCACGCTCCCCCTGTCTTGGCTTGGCGGCGAAGAGGAGGGTGGTGGGCACTGGTGTCAGGAAGGGGGTAGGGTGATGGGGGGCCTGGGGGCAGGGGAGCGGCATTTTGGTTTCCTTGGGCGCACATCTCTCCCTGTTCCCATTGCTGAGGGGTGAGCCCTACCAGAATCCATCCAAGCTCTCATCCTCGCGCTAAACCTCTGGCACGAGATTCCAGGGGCCAGGCTGGGACCACGCCTCCTCCAGAAGTCCTTCCTGACCACCCAGCCGGCGGTGTCCTCTGCCCCGCTCACATCGGAGGACGCCCCCCTGCTCCTTGCTGGCATCTTTGGCTTCAGCCCTGCTTTCGGGCCAGGGGGCATGCCCTTCCCCCGCACGTCGGCTCCCAGCATGTTCTGGGCACTCATCCACCACGCACTTACTGGGTGGCAACCGCAGACTTCCGGCGCCGTGGACGTGGAGCCGAGTGCGCTCTCAAGCCGCCGTGAGCGGGGAGGATACGCGCGAAGGAGAAAGACGATGCCCGGGATTTAGCCTGGGGTGGGCTGGCAAAGAGGCGCACAGGCTGAGGGTCCCAACCCACCCTGAAAACTATCGGCTGACCCCAGGAGCACCGGCGGCAGGGGCGGGCCTGATCTTGTGAGACATCCTGTCCCTGCTCCGCATGCGTGAGGATGACGCCGCATCCTTGTTAATTTCAGGCCAGGTCAAAAGCAGTTGCCCCCGCAGGGGACTCCAATGCTGGTGGAGCTGTCTCGGCCCTCTTCCCGGAACATTCCATCTCCCTTGTAATATTGAGCTCCCACCTCTGAGGAAGGCCCCCATTCTTTGGGATTGTCTGTTTCAACCCCATTGGCAAAGCAATCCCCCAAATCCACCCCATCCTGAACCTCGAGGACTCTTTAGAGGTCTACTCACTCCATTGTGATTTTGACCCCGTTCTCTCTTCCTTGAGTCCAGCCACTGTGTCAGCCGTCCTCTGGGAGAAAGGCCGAGGGCGGAGGAGAAAGTCCGAGTAGGAGTTCTGGGGTTCTCCCGACTTCCGGCCCGTCCTCAGGTCAGTACGACAGCGCGGCCACCAGGGGGCGCCCGAGCGTCGGGGTTGGAGCGGCAGCCCTCGGAGGCCAGGCGGGCGCGGCGCGCGGCGGCCGCCAGGGGGCAGCAGAGCGCGGGGCCTCGGGCCCAGGGCGCGGGGCTGGGCGGCGGCAGCTGCGTTCCCGGCTCCGAGCGCCGTTCTCTGTTAGGAGGGTAATTTAGAGCAATTACACCGATTATTATTGCTTTTCTAATTAGTGCTTTTCCTACAGAATTAGCCGAGTGTTTATTAGGAGCTGCTTGTTGCCAGCAGCTTAACTGCTTCGCTGCCGCGCGCGGGGCGCCGCGAGCGGGGAGGGGCCGCGCGGTCGTCGCCGCCGCGTGGGGCCGGTTGGTTATGTGGTTTCGCATAAAAGCACGGATTAAATATTCATTCTGCTTTGTTACATATAGCATTAAATTTTTATCAGCTGTATGTTTTCCTTGAAGTTTTCCCTGCGTGTTAACATTCAGCCGGGCGGCGGAAAAACTCCCGGGCCTCGGCGGCAGATGGGGACCCGGCGGGCGGCGTTGGGGCCAGAAGGACCAGGGAGGAGAGGGATGGTCACCTCCCTGACGTCTGTAATAAGCCCTACACCTTTCCTAATCCCTGTGTCCCCAGATCCTTCTAAGACTCCCGAGAGGTAGAGAGGAGAGGAATTCCTGACCCCATCTGATGGATGAGAAAACTGAGACCCCATGGTGAGGGGCCGTGGTTGTCTTCTCCATCCAGCCCATTGTCATTTGGGGGAGCTTCCAAGCCTTTGGCCCCTCTGACACCCTGGGACATCGCTTAGGTGTCACACCCAGGGCTCCCCTCCTGATTTTTCTGGGCCAGATCCCAGCTGAACCCAGGACCCTGCCAGCGGGTGAACAAATCCTTACATTGTGGTCCTGGATGCACCACTGCCTGTCTAGTCAGTTGCTCCTTCGGGAGCCCTTCACCCAGAGTCGCAGGGAGGGGGTGGTGAGAGGCAGAGGAGAAAGATTTGGGGTTTATTCAATGCACTGCCTTCACGTTGGGTCGTGGCTAGTTGCTTCTCGGATTGGGGAGAGGGTATCCTCAACTCGTGCGCTGTGGGGACCCCACGTGAGCAAAAACACACACATGCACCCAGAGCAGAACCAGAAGCTTCTGGAAAACCATCCTCCTAGCGCATCCAGGTGTTTGTTTACAGCTCATTAACTGCGTGATGGAAAGGCTGGGGTGGGGGCGAGGCAGGGAGATATTGACAGAAAATCAATCAGAAATGAAGATTAACGTTCCTGTGGGTCAATAGGGGAATGGGATTTGAGTTTGAAAAACAGGGACTGATGAGCTGAGGTTTTGTTTCCCGTTTGTCGCTGCGCAGAACCGGGCCCACCAGGATTCAGCCTGGCTGTGGGGAGGTGTGGCACACTCTCAGGGCTTCCGGGCTAGGGCTCGGGCTGGGGACCGCGGGCAGCCCCCGGTGTCTCCCCCTCCTGGCCTCGGGTCCTGGTCGGCAGGCAAAGGATGGAGGAGAGAGAGGGTTGGTTCACCTCGCCGCTACTGTGTGACTGATCACACTGGGCTCAGGACATGTGCCATGCGGGGGGCTTTCCCCTGAACACAGCTGGGTAGACCCCTCCCCGCCAACCCCTCTCATTCCCCCCCCTACCCTTTAAGGCGTGCTTTCCTGTGGCGAGGCTGTGTTCCCAGCCTGGGGACAGCCTCTGCAGGTGCACCACACAGCCGGCCGCCCCCACATCTGGCTGCCTCCCTCCTGTACTGCCATTTCCGGCCACCTGTCCTGGGGTCCTTTTCTGCTCACCACCCTGCAGGACTCCTTGGGGCTGAGAAGCAGAACGGAGCACGGCTACCTGTCTAAGACGGAGAGAAGGAGACACAAAGGGGGAACTCCCACATTTATATGCTGCACGTCCCGTCTCCAGGGGCTTTGCCCAGCGGATGTCAACTTGGTGCTAAGGGGCTTGTGTGTGGAGTCTGGGGTCGGTGGGGCTGACAACCTTTGGGACAGAACAATGTGTCACTACAGCTCTCTGGCCTGGGAGGGATGCCTGTCCCTCGCCTTGAAGGTGTGTTCTGTCATGACAGTGGCGACCTGGGCCCACCCAAGCCTTTTGGGGATGCTCTCCTGCACTTCCCAATGACATTGGTGACTTGTCGCCACGGGCTCGCAGGGCTGGAAGAGGTTTTAGATGCCCTACACCACGGTGTCCCTGCCTCGGCACAGCTGATGCTTGGGCTGGACCATTCTGGGCGTCCTGTGCCTGGCAGGACGTTTAGCAGCATCCTGGCCCCTACACACTAGATGCCAGAAGCACCTTCTTCTCTCCCCTGTTGTGACAATCAATAATGTCTCCAGACATTGTCAAATGTCCCCTGGGGAGCAAAGTCATTCCCCGCTGAGAACCGCTGCTCTACACTAATCTCCTTTAACAAATGCACCAACTGATATCTAGAGATGGGCTGTGATCTGTGCAACATAATTCAGGGCAAAATAATGGAGTGGCCAAGTGCTCCGGTTCTGGAATGAGCCATACCTACGTGCAGATTCCATCTCTACTACTGATCAGGGCCGAGTAAACTCTACCTGCCTTGGCTTGTCCATCTATTAAATGGGGATATTGATATTACCGTCTTTGTGGTAACATTAAATAAATGATATTAAATCGGGTGATGCATATTAAATAGGTGCTCTGCACGTTGCCTGGTGCCTCGCCCAGGTGCAGTCAACCGCGGTCAATGTCCGAATCGGAGATCCGTTCTGGACTCTTCTGATTGAAAATAGGAAGACCCGAGGAAGGTTCCAGATGATGGCGTTCTGGGGACACACGGCAATTTTTCTTCCAGCCGGAAGGTATCTCTGAAAAGCTGGGGAGGCTCTTTGATCCATAGCATCAGAAGCGACTAGAGAGCAGGGAAATTAAAAGTTTGTTAGCTGAAATAACAAAACCTCAAAATCGATGCACTGAATTGCAGAATGAGCGAGGATAAAGGAAGAGTTGTTGAAAAATCAAGGCAAGAATTTCTCCAGGAAGGCAGTGCAAAAGCTAAGGAGACAGGAAACAGGAATGAAAAGTTCGCGAACACCGAGGATGCAGGAATAAAGAGTACCAAAAGGAGACAACAGAAATAATGGGGGAGAGGCAACGCTTAAGGAATCAATCGAAGGGAATTTTCCAGAACCAAAGAAAGATAAAACTCCTCAGACATAAAGGGCCCATTCACGTGGCCAGCAAAATTTTAAAACCCACCCGCATAGACATATCACCGTGAGATTTTGGAACACGAAAGGTACAGGGAGGATCCCGAAAGCCTTCAGAAAGAAAAAACAATTCCGGGCACGGATGTTAGTTTCCTGTGACAAAGTATCACCAACTCGGTGGCTTCAAACAACAGAACTATAATGATCACCCTTCTGGAGGCCGGAAGTCAGAAATCAGAAAGTTGGTACGGTTGGTTCCTTTTGGAGGCTCTGAGGGCGCGTCCGTTCCACGTCTGTCCCCTGGCCCTGGGGGCTCCCGCCACTGCCGGACTTTCACTGGCTCGCAGCCGCGTCACTGCCATCTCTGCCTTCGCCCTCCCACGGCCTTCTTTCCTGGGCCTCTTTGTGTCCTCTCGTGTTACGAGGACACTGCTGATCAGATTTAGGGCCCGCCCTGTAGGATCTCACCTGGAGATCCTTAACTTAATTATATCTGCCCAAAGAAGGTCACCCTCGAAACAGGGGCTGGGAGTCAGGACGCGGACGTGTCTTTTCCGGGGGACATGCTATTCGACCCACTACACACGGGCACGAGAGCTGGATTGACGCCGTGCTCCTCATCAGCAAAATTGGATACAAAAAATATACATATAGTGGAGCATATTTTCAAAGCTCTGAGGGGAAATGGCTTCGAACATAAATTATCATTCAAGTGTGAGGGTAAAATGAAGCCGTACGGGACGAGTACAGACTCAGAACATTTACCAGCCTTCCAATTCCCCTTTGGAAGAATTAATGTATTGGGGCTAGAGCACGAGATGCCTTCTTTCCCCATCACCTCCCCTGCCAACAAAGAAAAAAGTAGCCCCAAATTGCCTGGCGTTAATATATTTCTTTAAGTATATTTTGATTTATATTGCTCGGCAAACTGGGACATTTGTACAGAAAAGAGGTATTACTGGGGGAGTAATGCAGAAGAGCAGTGTGCCCCCGGGTCTGTCTCTGCACCCTAAATTCACACTCCCGGAAGCTACCGCCGTGAATCTTTTCGGCTGCCTCTTGTGCCCTTTACTTCCGTATTTCTCCGTTTCCGGTATATGTCGCCATTTATTCGTTTCTCAGTTTTAAGAGTTATCTACTGACTCTCAGCTGTGGAAAGTGAGATTTTAGTTCACTCGTGGGCTTAACGTGTCCGTTTCCTCCCTGGCAAACACGTATCTGTCCCTCCCCCCGCCAAGGAAACTCCAGCATAAGTTTTTGGTGAAAATCGCTTCTGGGTCACCATATGAATACTACTCACAGCTAAGCTGTGCGGTGGGTTACGATTATAATTCTTTCTCCCCCCTGGATTCGTACGTGGTTTCTCTTTTTATTTGCTTATTTTGTATACCTGTGAGCACATAATTGCTAATCCACTCCCCAGTTCTCCTACAGACCTGAAGATCTCTTCTCGTTACGTTCAGACGTGTCAACTATTCCGTCAGCTATTTTCCTGGGGGTTTTCTTCACCTCTTTTCTTGCTTGGGTTCCTGTTAGCTGCCAGTGTGGCTGTAGATAGGCTGATTCCGAATCATTGGAATGTGACCTTTTAAAAAAATGTTTGTTTATTTTTGAGAGAGACTGAGAGAGAGAGGGCAAGCAGGGGAGGGTCAGAGAGAGGGGGCGCAGAGGACCTGAAGTGGGCACCGCGCTGATAGCAGGGAGCCTGATGTGACGCTCGAACTCACCACGTGTGAGATTGTGACCTGAATTGTGATTGAGATTGAAGTCGGATGCTCAACTGACTGAGCCACCCGGGCGCCCCTGGAATGTGACCTTTTATTTTTAATGTGATTTTTGTTCTATTCTTCCGAAGCTTTTAGGACCTTCTATCGATTCCTGCTATTCTTAAATTTCACCGTAATGTGCCCTAATGTAGGCACGTCTCCATCCAGTTAAAAAAACAAAACCCCTCATTTCTTAGCCTCCTTTACAGCTAGACATAGCATATAAATATAGGTAGGATTATTGTGTTCTGGGAAGTCTCCTTCAAAGGATGGGAAGCTCGTCTTTTTCTGCCTTCTTCCTTCCTGCTATTTTGGATATGTAATGGCTGGAGTCCCAGCAGCCATATTGACGCATGAGGTGGCTTTGGGAACAGAAACCGTGTTCTATGAAACAACAAGGCAGATGTCCAAGTACCTGATACCACGTAGTGACCACACTAGACCTGCACCGATTCCCTCTGGGCTTTCTTTTACTTGAGAAAAAAATATATACATTTTGATGTTTTTAAGCTACTATTCTGTGGGCTTTTTCGTTAAACAAAGCCAAACCTATTCCTAACATTAATGAACAAAATATTACATTTTCCTTCGCAAAGTAACTCTTAAAACGCTTTCAAATAACTCTCAATGCCTGTAGGATAAAAACATGTTAATTCCTTCCCCCCACCAAATCTATTTGAATAAAGTTGAGACGGATTCTATACAAGTGACTGTCTCACATGCAACCGAGTACCAAATAATGCATCTACAAGGAAGACGCAGTAAAGTGAAGAGAAATTAGTACAGCCTGTTGTTTATTGTAAAAATATAGGAAAAGCAAAAAGCAGAACAAAAATCTTAGGCACTATCAGGCATCAGGATGGGAAGTAGCCGGGCAGAGGTGGGGAGGGAGGGATAGGCAGGTGGTTTGTTTTCAGTTTGAGCTTCGGGTGACTCTAGCTATTGATTGTTTGTAGATGTCGTTATGGCAGGTACAAGGGATTACTCACGAAATTTTAAGCATAAACCCTAGAAAAGTAGAAATCTAGGGTATGGTCTCTATATACTAGAAAACTGGATTCAAAGGAAAACAGCTCAAACAAATTAGCAAAAGGCAGAAAAGTGGGTAAAAACTGAACCGGAAAGCTTGACAAATAGGATAGACAGATGCACATGCACGGCATCGTTAGAATAACTACACGTATCAGCCATCGCGATCCTTGTGAATGAGTTTCATTCTTCTCAATCTGGGCTTTTTAAATCCAGTTTCATGAAGTTTCCAGCAAGATACACATACAAAGCTAATAGAAAAGTTGAAAATCAAAGGAAAGATGTAAAGATATGTATATCAGGGAAGGCTAATGACACAAGACACAGGAAGAACAGTATTCATAACAAATAAAATAAAGGGGAATAGTTTATGTTGAAAGGAACTTCCTGTTCAGATGATATACAACAATCATAAACCATTATGCACATAATAAAAAACTTGAAAAATATATAAAGCAAAAATTGATAGCAATTCCTTGGAGAAACAGATAAAGACAGCATCAGATCAGAGGCTCTAACTTAGCTCTTTGCAGACCAGCAGGATAACTAGGTAAGGATATAAAGGCTACAAATAACATGGTTAACAAGGGTCATGACATCAAAATGTGTGATATATGCTGAACCAATAGAGACCACCAACCCCTTTCAAACATATCTGGAACATTCACGCAATTGCCCATGTGTTAGGTCACAAATAAAATATCAATATCTTTCTAAAGATCACTATCTTTCCTAAATGTCACATTCAGTGACCATAATGCAATAAAATGAGAAATCATCAGCAAAATGATCGCAGAAAGAAAATCTGTGCTCCTCTCATTTAAATAACTTAGTCCTCTAAATAATTATCAAATTAAAGGGTCGATCGCAAAGGAAATTGCATTATTAGAACAAATACAAGAACGCAGTATATTAAAATATACGGAGTATGGGCATTCGGAAGGTAATTTACAGCCTTAGATCCATTAATGACAAGACACCAAGTCTGAAAATAAGTGGACCTCAACCCAAGAAATTAGATAAACGATACAAGACCAAAGCCAATAAACAGAAGGAATTAATAAAAATGAAAACTCAAACGAATTTAAGAGAAAACAAAGAGTTAATTCATAAGACCAAAAGCTTTGTGTCTTTTTTTAAAGGCCACTATAATAGACAATCCTTTGCCAAGATGGATGAAAAACGACAAAGATTGATATAAATAAGCAACAGCAAGAACGAAAAATGGGCCTCGTCACAACAAAAGGAAAATGGAAGAATAAAAATGATGACTTTGGAAAAAACATTCACATTAAGATTTCCACTCCCATCTTCAGCTTTTCGTGTCTGCAAGGACACAATAAATATATTTAGAAAGCGACGACTTCGTTAGTAATATTTAACGGTCCACTTTAATGTTCCCACCTTGTGCGTATTTCGATTTATAAAGGATATCGTTGGGTTTTGTACTTATTTCAAAGTTCTCATTCCTTTTTTCAAAGCGCTGCCCCTCCCCCAAGTTCGCATCCTTCCTGGAAATGTCACCTGTCACCTCGCACCTCTTAGGTTGGGCCTCTTCTGGTGCCAGCCACTTCTTAAGGGCCTCGAACCTAAGGGTCTGTTGGGTGGTGTATTCAGGCCGGACTCTCGCCTGTAAGGGACGGAGCACTGACTCAGGAACAAAAGGCCTCTGTCAGGCCACTTCTGGGTTGGACTGGGAACGATGTTCGCCTGGGTGCCGGGAGAAGCGATCCCCTGTCTCCCTGCACCTGTTTCTGTCTGCGGGTCCTCCCCAGTCTTCTCCCTCTGCCTCCCTTGCTTAATTCCAGCCATGATTGTCCCTACTGAGCCCTGCGAGAGGGTGGGTGAGCTCTGAACCTCTCAGAATGTGAGTACCATGTCAGGAGGCAATGAGGGTGCCAAAAGTCCTGCCGTGTCTTCTGAGACTGAGAATCCTTGGGGTAGGAGGAAGCCAGTGGCCCCTCAGCATCGAACTGGCTTTTGGGCAGAGTCTCCAGGACCCCGGATATGGCGGCTGTGTCCTCCATTTTTAGAAATGTGGAAACTGTGCAGGCTGCCACAAGGCCTCTGGGGATACCTCCCTGTGGCTAGGACCCCAGGACAGGCGGCTGTCACCTAAGGCCTCACTTCTCTGAAATAAATCCAGGCCTTACACTTCACTTAGCCAAATGCTGTGTCCCTAACTGATCACTGTTATCAGTATCCTGTCTCATAGGGTTTGAGGTTGTCTACACTGTGGGTCAGTGTTTGGCAAGCACTGTGCTAGAATGCAGAGACAAAAAAGATTAGTCCTTGACCTTGAACCTTCCAGTCTGTTATGGACTGAATGTTTGTGGCCCACCCCACCCCTCCTCGCCCCCCCACCCCAAATTTGTACGTTGAAATCCTACCTAACCGGCAATGTGATGCTATCAGGAAGCGGGGCCTTTGGTAGATGATCAGGTCATAAGGACAGAGCCCTCAGGAATGAGACCAGTGATCTTCCAAGGAGAGACACGAGACCTTGCCCTTCGTCTCTCTGCTCTGGCCATGTGAGAACACAATGTGAAGACAGCCATCTCTCGCTCTCCCTCTCTCTCTCTCTCTCTCTCTCTCTCTTCCTCTCGAGGAAGCGGGCCTTCACCAGATTCCGGGTCTGTTGGCACTTTGATCTTGGGACTTCCCGGCCCCTAGAACTATGAGAAATAAATGTCTGTGGTCTAAGCCGCCCACCCCATCTATAGGGTTTTGTTATAACCCCCCAGACTTCCTAGGACACCCACGTCAATGATAACGCCGAGGGTTCTAAAAGAAAGGAAGCCAGACGAAGGACCCCCTCGCTGGGGTGGGGAGGGCCAGAACAGGCAACACATCCACCTCGTTCACAAAGCTGAATGTGTTTGTCTACGTTTGTTGATTTGTGCCCCACATCATTCCAGAAAGGTCTCGAAGGTGAAGAAGCCCTTGGCTTTACGCCCACAGTCCTGCTGCCAAGCATGAGAGCCTGGCGCGTCGAGTCCCTCCACAGATACGGTCGAATGGTGCCCGAACGCTCCTGTCCTGTTCTCTTTCTTCTGCATTGCAAGCCTGTCCTCCTGTCCCCTCCCCTCCCGGGTTCCGTGGATTTAAGCTTCCTCCCCGCCAAGCGGATGGCTCTCCTGGTGCATGTTAACACCTCCAAGCGGAGCCACCGGCCTCGCATCTAAAGCAGGTGGATGTTTCGTGTAAATGTTATTCCAGAACACATTTTTGGGATCTTCAGAAATCCTTGCACACCTCTCAGCTTCGAGAGCTTAGATTGAAGGTGCGAGAGAAGCAATGTGTGGATGGCATTTAGAGTAAATTATTAACGCTAAGAACCTCTTTATTAGACAGTCGTACACAAAGGAATTTTATTTCAGATTCTCTGACACATGACAAATGGCTGCTTCAGGTGAGAGGTAAACGGCGTCCTCTGGTAAGCGGCACCGAGGGCTGTATCGGCTGGGGGAAGCAAATGCAATTTGCTTTTCAACGCCATTTACAGCCTGTTTCTTTCATCCTAACAACCCGCGGTATCGAAGCCGAGAAGGTAGAAGTTTTGACGTTAGGAAACTTTCCCCAGACTCTGTCTAGCCAAGGGGGTCTCGTCTTCCGCAGCCCAGGCTGGGGCCACGTCAGGTGGACGGGCATAGAACAGCCCCGTTTCTCATGCATCGTCTTTCTCTCTGATGTGCCAGGGGTTTGCGGAATAAACGACTTTGCCAGCCAGTGAGCGGAACATAAAATCCGCCGAATTACATCCTACTTAGGAGTTTCCAAAAGGCGGCTTTGGAACAAATTCCCAGGGATCAGTAGGATAGGCAGTAGTGTAGCTAATATGTGTATACACACATAGTGGACAAAGCCTGTCTTCTAACTGTTTAAACAGGCGGGGATGGAAGGAGGGCTGGAATTCATAGTCAACAGCCCATTGTTCTGCTGGCACTCTTCCCTTCAACCCCGCCACCCTCGCTGGGCAATCAGTAGTGGATGCTAGTGGCCAGTTCCCCGGTCAGGTGAGGGGTGGCGTGGTTGAGGGGAGCCATATTGGATGGTGGGCTTTGTGGGCAGACTGGATAGGGAGTCGGAGCTGGTGGCGCCGAGGCAAGGCTGGGAGCAACACCAGAGGGGCAAGGACCCGGAAAATGGCAGTCGCGGCGCAGGCAGGGGCTCTGCAGCCCAGGAGGGCGGAGGGGGTCGGTGAACACACAGCAGTGGGAGGTCACGGGGTTCCTCCTGGTGGTGTGGTTTTGGTGGGCAAAGGTGTGATGGTGATGGGTGCGGGTGGAGGTGAGTGTCAGAGACGGAGATGAATAGAACAGAGACTTGGGGACGATGTGAGGCACGTGTCAAAAAGCCAGGAGGCACGCGGATTCCTCAAGTGAGGGAACGGCTCTAGGACTAGGCAGGCAGTCCCGACAACGGCCGGGACATAGCACGGACAGGACAACCAGACAAGGGGATCCTGTCCAGCTCAGCCCCCAAAGCACAGCCTGGATTCCGTCACTGGCCAAGAGTCACTCTGAGGATAATTGGCCTGGGCTCTGCGAGTGGGGGCAGGTTTAGCAGTAAAGAGTCAACGGCGTGTGAGTGGTGACCGTGGGGTTGGTCGTCACGGGGGAGGGAACAGAAATGGACAGACATCCAGTGCCCCAGCATCGGGGAGAATGGAGGTGATGCGCTGGGAGCGTGTGTCTTGCCACCCTAATGCAATCGTGGAATTAGGAGGGCTTGTCACTGTGGTTGCCATAAAATACCCCTTCCCAGTTTCTCCAAGGCTGTCGAGTAAATACTCTGGGATTGGCGGATTGGCCATGACCCTGCGGTGTGCCTCGGGAGAGAAGTTAGCAGGCAGCAGAGGTGGCATGGTCTTTGTAGCACGGGCTCAGCAGTGGCCCTTGGCCCTACTTCCTGAGCTGCCCTCTGTGTCTCTCTTGGTTTCTCTGGCTAAAGAGTCGACCTGGATTAGGGTCTGCCTCTCTACCTCTGGCTAACCAACTGCCCCTCGCTTCCCAAAGCTGCTCTCACCCAGGACGGGGACTTTGGTTCTCTGTCCTCCGTCTCCAAGGCAAGAGGCTGGCTCCTGGTTCCCAGCAGCCCAGCCTGTGCTGGAGACCCTTTCCCTACTTGCTTGGGGTGGGAGATCAGTTGGCTGGAGACAAGGGAAGTGGAGACAGAGGTGAAGCATCCACAGGAGGAAGACCAGGAGGGAGGGCATTAGCGGTTGTCTTTTGCCTCTCCCGTCAAATGGAAATGAGGACACCCGAATCCTAGTCCCAGCTCTGCTAACTCTTCCGTTCCATCCCACCCATTCTGTTCCACCCATTCTATTGCATCCCATCCGTTGGATTCCATCCCATTCGATGGGCACCTACTGTGTGCCGGGCAGTGTCCTAGGTGCTGGAGAGACAAAACTGACACGGTGCCTGCTCTCCGGGAGCTCATATTTCTGTGGAGGAGACAGACGGTAAATGACATCCTGCCGTTAGACAAGGGGAGCGGACAGACACGGGTCTAGGGATGAATCCTGGATCACTCGCTAACCTTGGGGAAATCCCGCAGCTTCGCGGGGCCTGATGTCCTCGTCTGTCGACTTGGAGGTTCAACCAGAACAATCCTTAATATCCCTTCCCAGCTCTGACGTTTCTATCTTTTCAAATTTCCTTTTCTTTCATCTGCCTATTTACTTACTTCTTTCTGCCTCCACTCGTGTCCAAAATAATTTGAGGCTATTGTCCGTCCCCAACATTCTTTCCCTCCAGGGGACGCAGCGTCTCCTAGTTTTCAGTGGGACTCGCGTTTGGCCAAAGCAGAAACGAGAGCTGCCCGTCCTCAGCGCCCTCTCGTCCGGGGCCACTCTCGCCCCTTCACCGGCGTCCGCGGTGCGTTTCTGCTCAGCAGGGAACTACTGAACATCTGTGCTTGTCCACACCATTGCTGTTTCCTGCCTGCCGCCAGCTGGCTCCTCAGGTTCTAACTCAGCTCTGACCTTCCTCAGCCTTTGACCTTGTCCATCCAGATGGACTTGGCCCTTAGGCATGGACCCGTCCTCGGTTCACCTTTGTGGCCCGTGCACACGCAGATATCTACTCTTATAATGACAACGAACCCGCTCATTGGAGATAATAAATAAGAATATTGTGGGTGATAGTAATATTGGAGTGTATAATAACAGCAATATTGGAGAATACAATACAGTATAACATGATTTTACAGTGCAAAGTCCTCCACACAGATTCAGTGGGGGGCAGCGATTCACCGGAAGCCTAGGGTGTGCTGACACGTGATAAGCACAGGGTGGGCAGAGGTGGGATCCGGGGAGCTGGCCGGGCACAGAAGTGGCGCTGGGAGATGTGTGGTGGGAGCTGGGCTCAAGGGTTATGAGGAACTGGGTAAGACTTCAGGGGCTACAGCTGTAGGCCCAGCACAGCCCGTGTCACCTGTGTGTCGGATGCCTCAGCCACAAAGCACTCCTGGTGGCCTTGTTTCTTCCCGGTTCCATCCAGTAAATAGTTACTGCTGACTATGTAGCATCCATCTGACGAAGGCACTGGAACTCTCATGGCTGCCGCCTCTCCCAGACGCTCAGCACGGGGTCCGGAGATCTCTGGAATCTCGACGCGTGGCCACCCAGTGTGGACGTGTATTGGAGAAACGTACTGAGCACCCAGAGCTCGGCAGGGAGCAGGTGAGAGCCTCGTCTCGTCCCTTAAGGCTCCCACGCCATTCCGGTGGCCGTGGTGGCTGCAGGTTGGGCTTCCTCACCTACGTCTGTCCCTCTGCAGCCTCCTGTCCCGGGGTGGCTCGGACCCGGTCACGTAAGCTCTGGTTTCAGGTGATTCGAGGTGGGGCGCTGGCCCTCCACAAAGGATAAAAGACACCGGGGACAAACCGATCACTCCTGCAGGCCTGACCTGCCTAGAGGGTGGGTTGAAAGAGATTCAGTGTGGCTGTTTCTATCTCCGGCACTTCCTCCTTCCGGAAGCCACCTCTGCTTATAGACCAATCCCTAATTTCAAGCCTACCCAGCATTCCCTTTGACTTCTTTTAATTAAGAGATATTTGCGTGATGGCTTCAAGTGGCCCCTTTATCTGGATGACTAGTTCTCAGAGGGGTGATACCACACTCTCTTTTCCTTCCTGATTCTTCCCAGTTACCCCAACACTATTCATAATCACACCAAAATATTATAATTACCCAAACACTATTATTATAATAGAAGACTTCTCCAAGGGGGGGGGGGGATCAATGTCCCACCCGCCACTCAGTTATTACAAAGCACTTTGATTTTTCTTGATCGCCGTTTAATTTTTGTCCTTAGTCATGCTTACCTCGTAGAGTTATTGTAGTGGAATCATGTTTTATGTCCTTATGTTTTTCTCCTTAAACTTCAAAGTACTTTCAAATGTTCTGGCAGGAGCATTTTTCCACGTTTCTACCTGCTGATCGCCCCTGGACCTCCCTCCATAGTTCCCTCTGCCAACAGCACCCGGCAGGCACCCTTGGCCAGAGGAAGCCCAGACAGTTCTGGGGCTGAGGCGGGCAGCTTCTAGAAATCATTTAGCAAGTTCTTGGAAGAAGCAGGCACAAGGGCTGCCCAGGGCCTCCCCTCTCTGTCCCTCCCTTTCTTTCTCCCTTCCCCGTCTCCCCCCACCCCCAAGCTGCTGTTTGGTTAAACATGTTTCTGCTTCGGTTGTTTTCTTCCCACATGCTAAGGCTTGGGGAATAACTACATTGCAAACTATCGAGCAGAGGCTGAAATCCACGCATTACATCCTGCTTAGGAGTTTCCAAAGGCGGCTTTGAGATGGATTCCCAGGGATAAGTAAGATCAAAAATACACCGGGTAATGTTTGTGTACACACAGAGTGAGCAAAGCCTTCCAGACTTGTTAACAGAGGAAGGTGGGAGGGGTGGGAGGGGAATGTGTTTTATGGGCTGGGGCTCCCATAACCCACCCAGCCCAGCCCAGGGTGGGCGGTGGGGGCGGGGGAAGCTGCTCTGGGACAGAGCCGCTGGCCCTGCGCTGCCCTGGGGACACATCATCTCCTGACCTGGTTTGGGCATTGGGTGGTATCGTTTCTCAGAGGCCCTTGGCCATGTTATTGAAACATGGGCTGTCCAGGGTGCTGACGGGTACGGGGCCTTGTCCCTAAGGGGACCTCTGTGGTGCAGGGCCTGAGATTAAAGTCTGACTAAGGTGCTGCTTTGGCAGCTGGTGAAATTGGGAAGACCCCAAAGCATCTAAACTAATGTTCCCTTCCTCACCCTGCTTCCACAGATAAGGGTCCCCAACCACACCACTGTCCTTATCCACGGGCCAATTCTGGTCATGCTCATCCCTGAATGATTCAAACAAGTGGGTCACACCTTCCCTCAGGAACCAGGGGGCATCTCGCCCTCTTTCCACTACAAAGCCTGCCTTCCACAGCTCCTGTTGTTCCCTCTGTTCCCGAGGGCATCCCCCCGGGTGGCTCTGCACAGCGTGAGACATCCTCGCTCTCGGGATTTGAGCATCTGTGACCAAGGGACTGCTTGCTGTCCATTTCACCTGTCTGGTGTTGGGTGTCGTGTGTCCCATTGTCCCTATCATCCTAGGGCGGGAATCCCTCTCTCGCCCGCATGGGGAGCAAGAGGTGATGAAAACAACCCCAGAAACACCGAGTGTGGGCGGGGTTCAGAGTCTGCCTGTGCAAGGTGTGAGCTCAGGTAGGCACTAAGACCTTTGGGCCTCGTATCCTCACCTGCCCACTGGGACTGATTTCTGCCCTTCCTTGTGGCATTGCCAGTGCACAGGGTGATGGCCCCACCGCTGTTCTGACAGGGGCTGGGGCGGGGGACAGGAGGCATGAAGAGCTCTGCAAAATGACGGGCACTCGTATGCATCAAGTATTATCGCTATCATTACCGTTGCACGATTGGATTCCCGTCTCTTGAAGCACATTCGCTTTATTTTCATTGTTTATCTTTTTCCATTGGAAGCAGCCAGAGACATTTTGTGCGTAAGTTTCTCCGTCAAGCCTCCCAGCTTCTCCATTGAGGAGTCGATGATCTGTAAACAAACGCCTCCATGCATGGGGGAGGGTCCCCCCCCCCCATTTAAAGGTACCTTAGGGGGAACCCTTTTACAATGAGAATGATCACCCTGTAACGTCTCTATTTGTGAATTCGGAGTTTTGCTTAGCAAGTTTACTTTAAAACGAAGACCATGTGTCCTGTGAAACAGACCAGGAGCAGGTGGATGGGACTCTTCCCCCTTCTGGGAGATGGCCCCCTGGCCATAGACACAGCCAGGCGGGGCTTGCCTCTGTTAGGAAGTTTGCTTTTAAGAACTCAGTGGCTAATGAAAGGTGATGCTGGGGAGGAGGTGTGATGGGTTAGGAAGAGCCCCAGAAGCAGTCATGAAGGACCCCGCTTCCAGGAAGTCTTCTCTGATTAATCTTACCTTCGGCCTGATGGCTCCGTCGCCTTTTCGTTTTAATCCCTACCCCGCTCTCCCTCATTTCTTTCCTCTGCCTGCAGTTCAGGCCCCCTTACTCCCTTGCCTGCCCCTCTCGGCTGCTGCTTCTTTCTACAGCACCACCTTCCCTTGGGGGCCCTCCTTTCTCCCTCTCCTCCCGTCACGCCCGCTTCTCCCACGCCCTCTGCTTCTTCCTCCCCCCACCCCCGTTCCACCCTGAACCCCTCGATCTGTGTCACGGAATCGGAAAGGCAGGCTCCGCGGCCTCCCCTGCCGCAGCCTCCCTCGAGCGCCACCACGCGGAATGGCCTGCGGTCCTGTCCCATTTTGCCCTTCTGTGGTCAGGATTTGCACAAATGAACCCGGGGTCCCAGCCTGGGGGCCCGGGGCACTGAGATCTGGAGTGTCAGCCTCCAGCCCGGCCCAGCTGCCCCCCTGGAAACAAGCTGCTGTCTTGCCCAAATGACAAAAATAAAAGAAATAACGGGGTAGGGGCCTGCGCGGGCAGGCCCGGCGGTACCGAGTGAGACTTCCCACCAGCCTGCTCACCAGCTCCTGCAAGCTGGGCTAATTAGAGGGGCCCTGCAGTCCCCGTGGTAATTTGCTTAAATGGAAGAAGTTGATTTCCTCTCCTCTTTCTGTTCTCAGGAATTCCAGTTTTAGGCTCTGGCAGTCTCTAACCACCACTCCCCCTGGCCCTCTGGGGACGTGTTTGCTATGGAAATATGCAATTAATATTGCAGCGATCATAATTGCTAATTATTAAAACAATGCCACCCCCTTTTCCTGGCCTAGTTTCATGTTTAAAACCATTTAAATAACAGGGAGGAAGAAAAAAAAAAAGGGAGGAAAGTTAAACACCAGTGCTGAACTTGTGCAGAAGCCAAATGAGAGGGTCCCTGGGCAAGCCGGGCACTTGTCCTGGCATCTGGAGGGACAGGGCTCTCCCAAGCCCAGCATTTAGACTCCCCTGGAGCCATGTGCTAGATAAAGTGAGGTACACATTGCACTTTGATCACGGGAATCCCACTTTTGCAGTGACACGGGGCTATTTTCTCTTTGTTCTGACTGATGCCCAGACCATGGCGTGACTCAGGGCCCCGTCTCCCGCCCGCAATTTCCCCCCCCCCCCCCGCTCACTTCCTTAGAGCCAGGGCAAGTCTTGTCTGGGAAGAAACAATTCAGTGGACTCACTGTGTGGTTACTCCAATCGTAGAGCGGAGAAGGGTGTTTCCAACGCATAACTACAGAACCATCGTTTCTATTGGTTCGTTCAACTGGACTTTATCGGTAACAACCGCTGCTTGGTCGCCGCCCTAAGGCATGACGGGATGACGTCAGTCCAGAGCAGAAGGCTTTCAGTGCTCTTCTCCCGCCCTCCACCCCACCTCTCGGGGCCAGCCCTAATCCTTAAGTGTGGCATCCCAGGGCTGTGTGATCGAGGCTCCTTCCTTTTGTCCGGCCACCTCTAACATGACCCCCCACCCCAGCCAGGCTGGCCGTTCCCCAAATGGAATACTTCCGCATTTCCACGTCACGTCCGTCTCAGCTTTACTCAGCAAAATTCGATGTCATCCTTAAAGATGTGCCTTAAATCTCTCTCTTTTCCAAAGCACCTTCTTTACAGAGACTCTCCTGTCCTCTGAACTCCCTGGCAAATATTTTGTCCCTCATGGACCCTCGCCGCACACTTTTTTTTTTTTTTTTTTTAAACCTGGGCCATTTCCGGATGTATCTTCCAGTTCTGACTCAATCCTGAGCTTCTTGAGGATGTGGATTTGTACTCCCTGACCTTAGTGAGGTCTGCTTCTCCAGAGCCTAACCTTATGCTTTGCATACAGGAGGGGTTCAATAACGACGAAGGCGGAAAATGGTAAAATTCAGGAGGGTTGCAAAGAAAAAAATGGTCATGGTCACTGTGTTACTTTCCTGGGGCCGCTGTAACAAAGCACCATTAACTGAGTAACTCGAAACAATAGAACTTTGTTTTCTCACCGTTCTGGAGGCTGGATGTCCAAAATCAAGGTCGGGCCGTGCTCCCTCGGAAATCTCCATCCTCTCTTCTTCTTCTTCCCGCTTCTGGTGACTGCTGGCAGTCTCTGATGCTCCTAGTCACATAGATGGCCACTCCCATCTGTCTTCTATCACATGGCCTTCTGCCCGTGTGCGTCTCTGTGTCCAAATTTTTCCTCTTCTTGTAAGGACACAAATGACCTCATCTTAGTTTGATTACATCTGCAAGGACTCTATTTCCAAGCAAAGTCACATTCTCGGGTTCCAGTGCACACGATTTTTGGGAGACACTCTGTCACCAACAGGATAATGGAGATGGATATGAGGTCTTCATGCCTTTAAAGCCCGAGTATCTTGGAAAATGTGGGGTTGGAGACAAAGAACGGAAAGATTACGTGTGCTTTTTGTCATGTGGCCGGTGGAACAGTCATCCAGAAGCAGGAGGTCCGGCAGGATGGGACTGAATGGGGATAATAAATCGACCGTTATCAATTGGTTATCAATTAACTAGAGGGATGAGCAGAATCTAAGCTTTGGACTTCATTCAGTAAAACTTTTTTTCTTTTTTAACGTTTATTTATTTTTGAGAGAGACAGAGACAGGATGCGAGTGGGTTGGGGCAGAGAGAGAGAGAGAGAGGCACAGAATCCGAAGCAGGCTCCAGGCTCCGAGCTGTCAGCACAGAGCCCGACATGGGGCTCGAACTCACGGACCGCGAGATCATGACCTGAGCCTAGGTCGGACGCTCAACCGACTGAGCCACCCAGGCGCCCCGAAGCATTTTTTTCAATAAAACACACTTAGGTCCTCTATCTTGAAATATTTACTACAATGGTAGTAGGGAAGTAAAAAATATGTTAAGTCACGAGGTCGAAGAAAATAGAGGAGAGTGGACAATGGTGCTCAGAGGGGTTCAAGGGAATCGTCTACATGTTGGGTGCGGGTGAAAAAAATGATGTCCCATGTGTAGGGAGAAGCCCTAGGCTCACATTGGACTTTGGCGCTTAGCACCTGTGACGCCATTTTCTCATCTGAGAAATGGGACTGTTTGACAAAAGCCCTGGAGCGTGTTGTATACACGAGAGCGCTTTGTCTCATGCGAACTGTCAACTGCAGACACGTGCACGGTGCGGCACCAGGCCCTGGGGTCAGGGTGGGGCTGGACAAGGTCAGAGAATCTGAGCCTGGGGTTCATGCTTCCAAAGCCACAGCCTGCCCCTGCCTGCAGTTTGTCAGGTCGTGTCTGGCCCAGCCCATCATCTCACCAGTTCTGAGCCTTCGCTTTTACGTATGTGTGTATTTATTTATTTCTTTAGCGTGTGCACCTGTGCACACAAGTCGGGGAAGGGCAGAGAGAATCCTGCCCTTGGGATCTTGACCTGGGCCAAAATCAAGACTCGGAGGCTCAACCGCCTGAGCCACCCAGGTGCCCCTGAACCTTTGCTTTTTAATGAAGCTTTCTTGGATTCATTCACTTGTGCAACAGACAGGTCTGTTCTGTGCCAGGCACGGTGCTAGTTGCTGAGGAGAACATTCGCGGCGAAACCCGCAGAGTTTGCCTTCATGGGACTGACGGTCCAGAGGAAGGCATATTTAATCAAATAGTCCAACACCGGAAGAAAGATCCCGGTGGTTGCAACGGTTACAAGAGAGAAGCCGTGCCTGCGATCTGTTCTGGAGCTCAGACGAGGCTCCCCCAGGGACACGGCACAGGACTGCATGTGAGCAGAGGGCGGGAGAGCCGGGGGGGACACCGGGATGCACTGAGCCCGGGATCCCTGGTGCACGAGGAGGCTGGAGGTGGGCAAGACCAGGCCCACCAAGGATTTTGGTCTTTATCCTAAGAGCCCTGGTGATCTACAGAAGGTTTTAAGGTGACGATGGGCTGACGAGGGGGCTCACATTGCCCCTGCCCACTCGTGTGGCTAAAGTGAGGGTGACAGGGCTCACTGCCCTCTGTGGCTTCTCCCCTCCCGGACACAGAGCCAGTGGGCTGCTGTCCTTGGTCTGGGTCCAGTTCTACACTTACCCTTATCCCCTCTCTCTAAAATGCTTTAACGGCAGTTATTTTTGGAGGCTTTCGCAGACGAGCCCTTCATTTACCCTTGAGAGAAACACGACCCTGTCCGACTGGGAAGGTCATTGCCTCTTCTACTCTTATTGCTTCTGGAGGTCCCAACACGGAACGGCGAGGCCAGGAGGGCACCGGGGAGACCCGTGGGGCTAACACAGTTCATTCAGGTTCCCCAGGCTTTGGATGCTGGGGGTGAAATGCCCCTCTGCCACACGGTGCTATGTGGTTGGGACAGGTGACTCATCACGCAGGAGACTCAAAGGTGGCTTCAGAGGCTCCTGCTACTGAACGCAGGTGATACACGACAAGGTGGACCCTCACACATGGCTATGGTTTCATAAAGCTTAAAACTTCACTGTTGCCAACACGCGGAGATTTAACCAAGGGCTTTGACATCGCTGGTCCCAGCACAGGGGGTGAAGGCTGAAGTCTCTGGTCAGCTACAGAGAGCCACAAGCCTGTGTCCCAGTGTCCTGGAGGTCCACTTCTGAGGAGTCCGGTCCCACAGAGTCTTGGGTGTTGGCCAAGGGTCATGTCTGAGGCGAACGCGTCTCCGTGCCACGTTTTGGGAAGAGCAGTCCATTTGTGGCAGGAACCTGGGTGTGGTTGTGACTAGGGGTGTGGTTTCAGGAGGCCAGACTGCCATGGCCCCGTGGCACCCGTCATGCACCATTCTGGGCTTCCTCGTGGGGCCAAGCCCCTCGTGCTGCTCCGAGAAAATCCTGCCACGCTCGGCCCCCTCTGGAGCCGAGGGCCACTGGGAGCCCCAGCAAGTGCCCCAGCATCAGCAGGATGATGGGTCCCAGGCTGCTCCAGGCTGGAGAGAGTATCCAGATTGCTGGTATCTTGCCAGTGTGGCTGTGGGTGGTCTCAATGTCCAGGCTGGGAGAGGCTGGGGGAGGCAGGGACCCACGGGACTGCCACAAGAGCCCTGTTTGGGACAGAGTTGGCTGAGTTTTCCACTCTGCTGAGATATTAGCGGCAGCTCCTAACTTGGGAGATGTTGGGGTGCTGATTTGCTCTCACGGTGAGCAGGAACGCAAGCCGGGGAACAGGGCCGCCCTGCCCTGTCCACATCCGATCCGTCCCTGGCCTGCACGCAGTCGGGACCTTGATACTCCTGGATGAGACTGTGGGGTAGAGAGTGACCCTTGCCTTCTCCACCTTTGCTGAAACCGAATTCACCAATCTGAGGCAGGGGGGTTGCTTCCTACAGAGCTGCCCTTTGACAAGTAAAAGTGTGCTGTGAGTGTCCTAGAACCAAGGGTCCATTTTCTTCTGCACATAAAAGGAAATGAAATGTGCAGAGCTCTAATAAAACATGAAAGGCTTAGGTGTAAGCTAGGAAGCAGGGCTTTGAATGGGATCCGGCGGTCTCAGCTGGTTGGAGGTGTATCTATTGTATGTCAAGCAATTAGAAATAGGTTTCTATTAACTGTCTGACTTTGTTCGCGGCACCCAGCGAAATGGACCCCTTCCCGGTGGCAGTCACCAACCTGTGCACACCCTGGAATCGGTGACAGGTGTTGGGAGGTTGTAGGTCCCACATCTGCATGTGGAATATGCGCTCGGGTTTTCCAGGGGTGCGGGGGCCTTCGTTGTTATGCCGATGTCAGACGGTTTCATCCATTCCCTCATCCATTCATTCATCAGTCGCGCGTGCTTACAAAGCATGAGCTCGTGGGTGCAGATGGAAAAGCAATGAAAATAATACGAGGAAGTAGAGAGCAACTGTTCCCCGGGTGGCCCTCACAGATGTCATGGGCGTTGGGAACAGGGAGATCGTTTCTGGGGGGCCCCATGGAGGACGAGGCACCTGACCCGGACCTTGGGAGATGGGCAGAGATGGAGTGAGGCATGCGGGCTCAGAAAATGGCGTGAGTCACGGGGTGAATGCAGCCGAAGGGGACCGTGGAACAGAGATGTGGCCGAAGGGAGGAGAGTGGGGGGAGGGAGGACGAGTCTGGTGAGGGGGGGTACGGAAGAAGAGTAAATCCCAGGATCCGAATCCCTGCTCTCTTTTGTTTATTTTGCCGCCTCACTCTACCTGAGCCGGCCCCACTTCAAGTGCAAGGCCAGGCAATACGTCCTGGCTGGGGCTCCACTGAAACGAGCCTTGAGGTCACAAGTGAGGCCTCTGAAGCAGGTTTCAGGACTCCTGAAACCTGTGCCTTTGATCCTGTTTGGGAGGCAGCCCTCTGCCTGAGGTGGTCAGCAGCTTGGGCATCCTGGGCTGTGCTTCTGCAGAGCCAGAGTAGGGAGCTTGGGAGCCTGATGTCAGCTCAAGACAGTTTCTGCAGGGACTGAGTGCAAAGTTGCCCAATACAGCTGCACGGGTTGTCTACTGTACAACTCCAGGGATGCCTTTCATATAGAACAGTGCTCCCAGAGCCGTTCAGGCCGTCATCCCAGCATCCTGGCATGGCAGCTCTGGCCTTGGAGAGAAAAGCTCAGATAGCCTTGGAGGAAAACCTGGTTTAGGTCACACAGCTCTGAGGTCTGGCCTCCCAGCTGCCTAGACATGACCCTCCCTCCTCGGGTTCCCCTTGCTGGCATTTGGTACCTGGTCGGGCCTGGCCAGCCTGTTTCCAGATTTTTCTGGAAGAAGACTTGTGGCTTTGACCTGGGGTTACCTTCTGGGCCCCCTTCTTCCACCCGTAGAGGGGCGGCCAGGTGAGATACCAGCCCAGCGGGGGTAAGAGCAGCGATGGGGTTTGGGGAGGACAGCAGATGGCCCAGCAAACTAGACAGTTAATCCAACCAAATTACGGCAACAGATGTTTGAGGATGTTTGCATTCAAATTCAAACTGTTAGGTCTCTTGGAGGAGCCAACCAGAGTGGGGAAGTTCAGCCTCCCTCTTAATTAACACAAGACAAAACTAAACAATCATTTTTAAAAATCAAGCCCTGGTACCACGATGTCAGGGATCATCCAGCAGCCCGGGTAGAGACTGGCTGCCCGTCTGGTCCGGGCTCGGGGCCCAGCTCTCTGCAGAGGGGCTCCCTGCGGGAGTGAGGCATCTGGGGAGGGTGGTCAGCCGCCCGGCAGGTGGGGGGAGGGATGGGGTCCGGGCGGTAATGATGTGCGGCGGGAATGCCCACCAGCGATGGCCAGGCCTGCGTGCGGCGTGGGGGAGGCACAGCATCGCGGAGAGGGAGCATTATTGATGCCCTCGCCTCGGGGAGGGAGAACCGATAATGGATGGCGGACGGGGGATGAGCTTTGTCATCAAACAAGGGGGCTGAAAGATGGTCCGCTGGAATGTTATCAGTCATGCCTTGATCAAAATGTAAGACTCTCAAGGTCTCCAGCCCTCTCTCTCCGTCGCTTCCTCCTGCCGCCTCCCGTGCCCCTCACCCTCCCGGCTCTCCCTCCTCCCTCGCAGATCCCACTCTGCTCCTCCTCTCCCTTTGCCGCCTCCCCTGCCTCTTCTCCTCCCCTCCCTGGGGTTATTCCATGGCTTCCTTTCTCCTTCGCCTTTTCCTCTCCCCTTCCTCCTGCCTCCCCCCCTCCCCCTTCTTCCTGCTTAGCGTTTCCTCTAAGTCAGGGTTCCTCTCCTATCACTTCCTGGCCCCACTTCGCCACACGGGTAAGAGTTTTTATTTCAAACCAAACTCCTAAGTGACGCCTTCTTCCTGTCGCTACTTTCCCTGCTCTTTCCACCTCCCCCCTGCCCACAGATGTCACTGAAAGGATCTTGGAGGTGACGTGTGAGCTCAAGGAACCCAAACTAGCGTGTGTTCTTAGCAAATTCTCAGCAAATTCTCTCTGGAACCCAGGGATCACCCCAACCTGGATCCTGCACTGCCCAGGCTGCCCGTGTGCCAGCTCCCAGCTGCGTGGGTCTCTGTCCGTCCTCTACTGCCCCAGACTGAATATTTTCCCAAATAACAAAGGTGCCCGGAGCCACTGTCATCACCTTCCCTCTGGACTGGGGCTCGTCTGAGCAAAACTGGGACACCGTCACGTTGGTCTAGAGCCCTGCCCCTCCCCTGGTCTCGCCTTCTACACACACGGTCCCCTACACCCAGTGCCCTCCCTTGGCTAGCAAGCCTCCGGTGACCTCGGGCTCCGCTTCTGCGTGCGTGCTGGCAGCTCGGTGTTAGAATGAGGCCACACGGCGGAATTTCAGGTGTCATTGAGCAGGTGCGAAAAGTATTATTTGGGACAGGAGAGCTTCTTGATGCCCTTGACATCGCAAAATGAAGTCGCGAGATCACTCAGTCTGTATGTACAGACGATCTTTTTTTTTGTTTGCGAATGAGATACAGCGGTAACGTCTCTCCAATCTGAAGGCAAAGATCCAATCCCCACCTAATTCTCAAGGGGTCGGCACAGGGCGCGGACAGTGTTCCAGAGACTATGCCGGGTGCCGGGTGTCCTTCAGCATTTGCCTGTAGACTCCCCAAACAGCACCGTGCTCCGCGGGTCTCACTCCCCCACTGCTGCCTACATTTACCGAATGCCTCCTACGCAGGCGACTGTGCGAAGTGACTTGTACGCGGGAGCTCGTAATGCTCACGTGTCTGGGATACGAGTCACATTAATCTTATTTCACTGATAAGAAAAGGTTAAGCAACCGGCCGAAAGCCATCCATTTTATTAAATGGCAGAACTGGGATTTCATCCTAGATCGGATTGACTCAAAAGGCCATACCCCTAACACCTCATCCTGGTTCAGAGAGGCCCTGCCCTCATGCACGCAGTGGCTGCTGGAGACAGCAGCGCGAGGCCGTGGGGCTGGCGGGTCGCTTCAACGCTGCCTGGCGGGGCTGTTCACACCATAGAAATTGGCCAATACTACAAATCAGGGCTTTTCCTCCCAGGGAGCTGGTCATTGCCCCTTTAACTGGCCCACCACTGATTCGGATCCACCCATGGGTAAGGCGAGGGCAGCTTCGTGCATACGTGTCCTCGGCTTTGCAAAGTAGGGATGAGGGAAGATGGAATGGCCCATCATTTCAGGAACACTCTGGCAGAGGTCAGCGAGGGCTTGGTGGGGCGGGTAGAGTCAAGGAGATGGCAGAGGAGGGCCAGCGGGAACTGACTTCCAGAAAGAACAGGTGCATTAGCATTCCCCGAAGAGCCACAAGGCCAGCTAATGCCTGAACCTAATGCCTGATGGAGCAGCCGCCCAGGCCTCCTGGCTTACGTAGGTGGGAAGAGAAGGAGCCAGGGGCATTGGTGATTACAAAATCGATGAGGGCGTGGGGGGGGGGGGTGGGTCGGTTTTAGCTGGGGCAGAGAAGGGGGTAGCCAAGGGAGGGGCCTGCCTGGCCCTTTGCCCACTGCCTCTCCACCTCTCTCCATCCATCCTTCCAGACCTTTCTGGCTCTGAGCAGGCAGGTGCTCAGATCGTGCAGGCACCTGCTGTCTTGCCCTGCACGATTGAAGTCATGCCCGGAATCCCTCCTTCAAAATGGCCACCCACACGGACTGTTTGAAGGAAGCCAGGGTGCTGTCTCACCAGGTGCCGAGCAGGGAGGGTCACTGAGGGCTGGAGCCAGATTCACCTGCTGCCTCCTTCTCCGGAAATGTATCCCCCCCCCCCCCCGCCTCCTGCCACCCCATACCTGGTCCAGCTGTGTGTCCTTCCTCTGACTTCCCATAGTCCTCACCCCCGTCCTTCCCTGAAAAATTGCCTGATACCCAGCTCTTCCTCCCACCTGTGACGAGCGGTCCTCAGTGTCCCCGCATCCTGCTGTTGCACCTCTTTATTGGCTAAATAAGTAGAGGGCGAGGGAAGGTGCCCATAGGACGTGAGACCTCAGTGAGGAGTGGAGGTGACGTGGCTCAGTGGGGCCCCGAGGAGAGGTGACTGGTGGCAGGCTGGGAGAAGGGCCCGGCCCCCAAGCCAGGGCCACAGGCTGGTTTCCAGGGGGCACAGGGAAAGGGGAATCTCCTACAGGCCACAAATGGGTGAGGACAGCCAGAGGAGAACTTCCTGTCCAGAGAGCTGCTGCTGCTGGGGCCCCCAGGACGGAGACCCTGCGGGAGGCGGTGCCTGAGCCTTGATGGTGGTAGGGCGGGTGGGTCGGGTTGGGGTGGCTCGTCCCCCAGGAGAATTCTTCACTCCACGGCAGAGCAAGGAAGTGACCTCAGGGTGGAAAGGACACCCCGTGGGCAGAGAGAGGTAACTCTGGCTTAGGGTCCAAAGCTATAACTTTACCCCGGGGGCCCCAGAAACTGCAACCCTCCTCAGCCCCCTGCCAGCCACACGTGGACCACCAGACATCCCTGTGGCAGAAAGAATGATGGCCCCCAAAGACGCCCAGGAACGTGTGAACATATTACTTTACACGACACTCAAGGGCTGATGTGATTAAGTTAAGGCTCTTCAGACGCGATCTTTACTCCGGAGCATCTCCATGGGCCTAATGCCATCGCAAGGGTCCTTCTCAGAGGAAAGCAGAAGGGCCAGAGTCAGAGAGCTGGAAGCCAGCGGAAGCAGGGAGCAGAGGAACCAAAAAGCGCATCACAGCCTCTGCGCCCGGAAGATTCTCCCCGGGCACTTCCGGAGAGAACCAGCCCCGCCCAGCACTTTCGTTTCAGCCCCTCCAGACTCGTTGTGGACCTCTGACCTCCAGAATTGTACGGGAATAAGTTCGTGTTGCTCTAAACCCCTACGTTTGCGGAAATTTGTCACAGCAGCAACGGGACAGTAGAGGCACCGCGAAGATCAGGTGAGACGCGGGGCCGTTTGGGCACAGACAGGGCCCTCTGCAGCATCTCTGTCCCTCTCCCCACTGCAGGGGCTTCCCCTTGCCTGGACTCTCTCTCTCTCCATTACTCCTTCTCCGTCCTTCAGTCCTTGGCCTGTCACTTCCATCGAAGTGACATTCCCATTATTCTCTGTCAGGGCACCCTGTTTATTCACTCACACGTACACACGTGTGCACACACATGCACACATGCACACCCACGCGTATTTGATCTGCTCATGGGTCGTTGTCCATTTCCTGTCATTAGCATGCAAACCCCTTGAAAACAGGGCGTCTTCCTCTTCCTACGTCTGCTACGTCTTTCTGTATGGCACGGACTCCCACCTGAGCTTCCCACATGGATTACCTCTTTCCCATCACTAGAACGTAACCTCCATCCGGTGGAGGCTTGGTACGGGCTCAGCATGGTGCCCCTGCATAGGGCCTGGCTCAGAGACGGTGACCAGTGTTTGTTGCTGAATGGATGCAAGGATGGAAGGATCGATGAATGGATGGGTGGGTGGATGGGTGGGTAGGTGGGTGGACGGATGGACGCTCTTAGAAAATGTCCCAAGGGCGTTCGGTGACATCGCGTAGAGATGTGAGGGCTTGAGTTCTCGCTCAGCTGAAGTGGTGCCTCTCCTGTCGCAACAGATTCTGAGTCTTGAGCCTTTTCTGGGTGCCGGCGTCTCTAAACAAGCCAGCCGTGGAGGCATCATTACCCCTGTTGAAAAAGGAGAAGCCTCGGGGCGCCTGGGTGGCGCAGTCGGTTAAGCGTCCGACTTCAGCCAGGTCACGATCTCGCGGTCCGGGAGTTCGAGCCCCGCGTCGGGCTCTGGGCTGATGGCTCGGAGCCTGGAGCCTGTTTCCGATTCTGTGTCTCCCTCTCTCTCTGCCCCTCCCCCGTTCATGCTGTGTCCCTCTCTGTCCCAAAAATAAATAAAAAACGTTGGAAAAAAAATTTTAAAAAGAAAAAGGAGAAGCCTGAGTTGCAGTGAATGGTTAGCTCAAGGTCACGGTCAGTGGGCGGTGGGTGGAGTGAGTTTCAGACCGAAAGGCAGCAACAGCACTAGGCCACAGGTCTCTGGTGGCCAGAAACCTGGGCCCATGGGAAGGGGATTTTAAACATCCAGGGCAGGATGAGGGGTGCTTTGGAGCAGGAGAAGGTGAGGGATTCTCGAGGGTTCTTGTAATCATAGCGGGAGGGCTCTGTCTGTGGGCAGGGGGCTCCCAAAGCTTGGGCCCCATAGCCAGCGAGCTCAGGGGGCTTCCTTCATAGATCTGCTCCCTCCTCCTGTAATTGGTCGATCGCCATCCTAATTTGGAAGTCCTCCTGACCGAGGGCTGTTGAATCCACTCGGTGGCCCCTTTCTAGCGCCCTGGTCACATGGCCATGGGGTTTTATGGTTTGACGAGCCATAAAACACCCTTGGAGCAGCGCACCTTTTATTGACTTCAAATTGCCTCTGGCCATCAGAGGTAGGGGGATCATAAAATGCCGGCCTTATTAGTTTTCCCTGCAGTGGGAGCTGCTCTCAAGGACAACTTCTGAAGGTGGGGTTGGAGATAGCTGGGTCTGTCTGTCTTCGTCCGACCAGCTCGGTTGCTTAGTGAGGACAGGAGGCCAGCCCCTGGAGTAATCTACTGAAAGTGCTCATCTATAAGACCCCTCCCTTGACAGCTGTAAAATGTTGCCCCCGCCCCAACACACTATGTATTTATTTGTGTGTATGTGTGTTTAAATTTTAGTGCTTATTTATTTTTGAGAGAGAGAGAGAGAGAGAAAGAGAGAATGAGTGGGGGAGGGGCAGAGAGAGAGGGAGACCCAGAATCCAAAGCAGACTCCGGGCTCCGAGCTGTCAGCACAGAACCCGACGCGAGTCTCGAACTCACGAACCGTGAGATCATGACCTGAGCCGAAGTCGGTCACTCAACCCACTGAGCCACCCAGGCACCCGTGTGTGTGTGTGTGTGTGTGTGTGTGTGTGTGTGTGTGTGAATGGACTTTCTCCATCCACTAGAATGAGGTTCCAGGAGGGCAGGCACTGTCTGTTTTGAGCACTGATGTGTCCTCACCCCCTAGAGCGAGCCCTGGCTGAGAATACATTTGTGGAATAAATCTATTTATTGAGTGAGGAGAGGATCTGCCCCCTGCCTCTCCCGCCATCTCAGCGCTCCTGGCTCTCTGCCCACAAGGCCAAGCTCCAGTCAGTGGGCCCCCAATAGCCCATGGTGTTTCCTATCTTCCTGGCCTTGCTCCTGTGCCCCCTGCCTGGCAAACCTCACCACTCTCCCCACACCCGCCCCTTGTGCCTGGGGATTGCAGCCCATCCTTTAAGACTCAGCTCCCTTACCACCCCCTCCAGAAAACCTCCCCGAGACCCCCATCTTAGTGGACTCCTTCTCTGTGTTTCCCCTGCCCCTGTAGTCCCCCCATGGATGGTGCCATGCATCCATCACCACACCAGACTGTGTGTTCTTATTTACCTTTGTAACAAAGGAGGTGCTCAAAGTTTAGTGGATGAAAGACAGATGTGGTAAGAGCCTAGAGATGGGGTGTCCTACCAAGAAGCTTACGATCTAAGGGGGGCCAGGACAGCCCCAGAAACCGTGAAAGCAAAACGTAGATGGGCAGTAGACACACTCGTGCTCACAAACATGTAGTGAGGACAGGGGCTGAGCAGGATATGGAAGGCGCCCAGGAAGGATAGAAGGAGCAGGTGAACGGATGGACGGATGGATGGATGAGCAGTGGTGGGGCGCAGCTCAGCAGGGGCTGTTTCCAGCAGGAGGAAGTTTTGCTCAGGGCTCATGGGAAGAATGAGGCCAGACTGCCACAAGGGGAGAGACAGGCAATCCAGCTAACTCACCACGTTCCCCTAGAGCAGTAATGTCGACTCCAAGTTTGCTTCTTGACTGCGTTCCGTCCTTGCTCAGTTTCCCTGAGTTGCAGAGTGGGAGACCCTCAGACCTGGTCCCTGCCCAGCGAGGTTGCCCTAGGGTGAAGCTGGGAGCATGGCTGGTGCTCTGACGTGGACAAGATGTGCGGGGCAGGTGTCCTGGAGGTCATTCTTTCAGCACAGTGATGACCCAGCAGGCACCCTCGTTGGGACCAAACTGATAAGGCTCGGTAGTGCTCAGAGGTTTCCATAGGCCTTTCTTCAGCGAGGCTGCAGGCCAGGGAATCTGTGCAGATCACCCCCCGCCCCCCGCCCTCCATCCCCTCCCCCTCTCCTCCACGGCCCAGCTAGGTCCCCTGAGACTCCAGGCAGGGTGGGAGTGAGCAGGATGCAGAGGGATGTCTTGGCCATGGCCTAGACCTTGCTGGTCCCTACCGCTTAGTGCTCCATGCAGAAGTGACGTTGCTCTAGAAGGAACTGAAGAGCATCTTTGACAATAGAACATTCCATCTGCAAAGGTATTCAGAACTCTCTCTTTCCTAAGGCTGCTCCTAAGGTACAAAATGAGAAACTGATCACATGCTCTGCTCCTCGGAGTCCTGGCTTAGGAGCTGCAGGAAATCTTTGTCTCCCGTTCAAACGGCAGAGCCTTGCAACTAACCACCCAGCCTGCAAAGGCTTATTCATCCTTCCAGAGCTTGATCTTCGGGGATCGGGGAAGAGATCACGGGTGGGTGTACCCCCTGGACCTGTGTACAATATCGTCCATCTGTGGGTTTCTGTGCACGTGCGCAGTAGTCCATAGTTTTGCCCAATACTCAGAGGGTTTCGGCGGCCAAGACAACACCGGAGAGATTCAGAACCAGCCTCTCAAGACTGACAGAGCACCTAGCATGTGGCAGGGACGGTGACTGGCCAGGAACTCACATGTCAATGGGGGGGCGATGCACAGTAATGGTACAGAACCACGTGCTAGGTCACGGGCGACAGTAGAGGCCCAGTGGCCTACGGAGGAGGGGAGGGCTTGGGCAGAGATGGGAACTTGGACGGACAGGAAGTCAGCGGTTTGGAGGCAATCACTCTACCGGGTGAGGTCGTGAGACAAGGTGAGGAGGAGAAAATGTGGAAACCATGAGGCTGCAAAGAACAAGGTGGCTAGATAGAGCAAGGGGGAGGTAGAATCCGTTTCAACTGCCGGTCTGTGACCAGGCTGCACGAGGCTTTGTTTCAGCTTTCCCCCAACATCCCTTCCCCGAGCAGTTACCAAGAGCTCCCCCCACCCCCCGCCACCCTCCCACCTCCCCCCCACCCCACTGCTGTCTAAACCAGTCCATGGGTGGCCGAGAGCACGCCCAGGCCATTCATTGTCTTCGCTTGTTTAACTGGCTCGCAAGTTCCCCCATGACCTTCTTCCCTTCCCTTCCCTTCCCACAGCCCGCTTCTTGCTGTCCCAGAGCATTAAAAGGATTTCAGAATGCCGAACGATTATTGATACACTAATGAGTCTGTCCAATGGCCATTAGCCTGCAGACTACTTGGGTATTTTTAAACTACTAAAATCAAATCTTGCAACATCCATTACGCCCGGGGTGGTACATTGCTGCCGAGGCCCCAACATGTATAAATGCAATTGAGCCCTGCATTATCAAACATTTAAGCCCTTAAAAATTGCCCAACCTCTAAAATCTCCTCTTAGGACCCTGCTCTGGCACGGCCTGGGCAGACACTAATCTCCCCATTAAGACCTCTCCACCCATTCCCTGCTCGGGCCGGGGTCTGCTTTAGACCCGAGCAGCAGCTTTGAGGCACATTAAAGGATCAGGCTGATACAAAGATGATCTTCTTCTATCTTCGTGGGGAGGCGGGCTTAGCGGGCAAGCTGACCAATCACTTTTGCAGACCGAGCACTATTGAAGACAATTCCGAGCGTGTCTGTGTCACGTGGGGTGGGCTTGGGTGGGGGAGCACTGGAGGGCCGGTGTGGTTCTGAGACCCAGGCGGTGGTCCCTGTGGTCCGCAGAGAGACCAGGGTGGGTCTTCACGAATGGCAGGCACAGTTGGCAGGGTCTGACCTCAGGGCCACCAAGGCCCCCTTCCCTTTGTCAACGTGCCCGTCCAGCGTGTAGGGGGACCCACTCCAGAGCTCCCGTCCTGGCCCGCGGGACGGGAGTGCCAGCATTAGGACGTAGGGGAGAGCTGGCTTCTACAGATGGAAGTGTGTGTCCATTCTCTTCTCAGCTTGGCCTCTGCTGGCAGGGGCGGTCTCACCTCCCCGTCCCGGCGGGCAGTTTACAGAGGCAGGTCCAGCCCAGTGTGGGGGAGGCCCACTGCCGTATCTGGGAGGAGAGGATCCGTGTCTAATTCGGGAGTCAAGTAAGCAGGGCCTGGTGGCTCAAGTCGTATTTCCAAGCTGGCTTTACTAAGAACTCGGTCGTTTTGGATTCCCTCTGGCAGGCTCTGGTGTCTCAATTTCTCAGTCGATGCCGAAAGAAACCGAGCGGAAGAGAAAGAGCGTCTCTTATCGATGCCCTGATCCTGCTATGCCCTCCCGCTGGGGTCTAACACCCTCCAGCTCCCCACTGAATGGCCCCTTGCGTCTCCCCTCAGTGAGCGCTTCCTGGTGCCACAGTCTTCTCATACCTCAAAAACCCATCGTCCTTTGCCCTGAACCCTAAACTCAGAGCCAAGCTGATAAAGTGGTTCCCAGTTGCACCCTGTATGGGACAATGGGTGGGGGAAGAGAGAGGCACGGGGCTCTGGCCCTAATTGCAGGCTGCTCGCAGCCTAGCTGGGACACAGATTCCTGCAGCCCAAACAGTAACTTGTTTGCCCCTACGTTTGCGAACCACCCCCGGCTGGCTAACCACCCTCACCCCCTCCCCTGCAGGTGATGCTCGAAGCAGCTGGGCCCCGGGGCGGTGAGAGACGGCAGCAAAGCTGACTGTGTTCGGGGTGAGTGCCCGTGGCTCTGGTTCCAGCCCGCTGTGGCCCCGTGAGCAAGAGATTTAATATTGACTTACATGAGCCTCATTTTTCTGTCCTTCTAGGATTCCAGGACTCACTAGGGTTCCAGCGAGGGGGACCCACAAAGAGCACGTGGCATATGATAGATGCTCAATAAACGTCAACTTCCTTCCCTTCTTCCCTTTGCTGTGCTGGCCGAGTGATCTTGAAAAGCCACACAGCCTCTCCAAGCCCCCATTTCCATTTTCTTTTCTTCTCCCCACCAGCCTCCATCCGGGTGAATTTCTGCCATAAAACTCTTGATGACTCTCCCTTCACCTGTAGACTTTCCCATTCCTTTTGGTCACGGAGGGGAAAGGGTGATGCAGCCATTTCTGTCCTCTCCTCCCTGCTCCCCACTTCCCTCTGTGACACGGGGCCCCCTGGCCCAAGGGCTAGGAGCCGCAGAGGAGGAGGGAACGTGAGCAGGACTTCGAAGTCCAGCCAGTGTGCCGGCCAATCCTGCATGCAAGCCTGCGTTTGCCTGATCTGGAGAATGGACAGTTTGCCAAGACAATAATCTGCCTGTCGGAAGGGGGGTGTAGGTAGGCTGATTTTCCCTCTTCTTGGGGTTCTCTCCTCCCACGGTTATTACGCTCACTGCTGCTCTGGGCAGAAGGGAGGCCTGGGGGCTGTGAGGGTGGCTTCACCCCATGTACTTAACCTGGCACAGCCTGTTTGGTACACGCCAAGCCCCTTCGGTCCGCTCCTGTCCAGGCCGGGAAGGGCGGGGGGCCAGAGAAGGTGAAGTCTATTCCTGCTGGTCAATGGCCCCCGTGTGACTTTGGGGGTGGAGCCTCCAGGGGTGGGGGCGTGCTCTGTGTCCCAGCTTCCTGCCAAGTTCCCCCTTATCGTTTTTCATGGCTCAGGCCCCTAGCTGGAGTTAAGCCGGGGCTTACACTACCCACCACCTAGCAGTGTGACATCTGTGAATGGATTTCTAATTACACATATAAATCAGCATGATTGGAAATTCTTGAAATTTTATTGGGAAGGAAATTTATAGTGATTAAAACCAATTAATTTGGGCCTCCTATTAATCCAGGCGGCGGGGTTGGGGTTGTCATGCTGCTGTGCCTTCTGAAAGCCATTGGGTGGGGCTGGGCTCGATCTGGGGGCCACTGGGGGCGCGTGCTCATTTTTCAGGTTACAAATGCTCATCCCGTGTTTTAAATTACACCCGTGCCCCTGGCCACGTATCTTGTTTTGTGTCTAAAAATAGAGTTCTAGGCTTTCACTAAAGATTCAGAAACACTAAAAGGAATCTTTTTAATCAAAATAAAGAACCCTTTTTAATTACTCAGCCTCCCTCACAGTTGGAGGTAATAATTGTCGTGTGCTCTTAAGTAGGGCTGTTATTAGATTTCCCTGGGGCTCCTCTATTTTCTAGAAGTTAGCAATACTGGCTACGCAACGCCGGAGAAGGAGTCAACTCTTGTCTCTTTAAAGCCTTTCACGTTAAGACCCCCTTTAATGTCAAGACCAGGTTGGGGTCCTCCCCTGGTCACATGGGAAGAGGTGGGAGAGGGGCAAGCTATGGCGGATTCCAGACCTGCCTTGGGAAGAGCCTCCTGGTAATTCTACGCTGCAGGCAAGATCACGTTCAAGTCCCTCCATGGCCAACCGCTTCTTCCCCATCTAATGTCTTCTTCCCAAGATCCCAGCCAAGACCTCCTCCTGCTTCATCCAGGCCAGGAGTTTTCTTGGCTTCCATTCCTATCGACTCGTCCTGAGCCCTGGGCCAGTGAGAGTGGATTAGCATCCCCGGGGCTGCCATAAGAAAGGACCACAAACCGGCAGCTTAAGGTAGTAGACATTGACGTCTCCCAGTTCTAGAGGCGAGAAGTCAGAAATCAAGGTGTCAGTGAGGCCACACTCCCTCCGAGACCTGTAGGGGAGAATCCTTTCTTGTCTCTTCCGGCTTCTGGTATTTGCTAGGCGTTCCTGGCTTAGAAATGTAGCGCTCCGATGTCTGCGTCCATTGTCACATGGCCAGCTTCTCATATGTCTCTGTCTTGTCCCCTTCTTATAAGGACATCGGTCATGTTGGAGTGGGGCCCATCCTAATGACCTCATCTTAACTTTATTACATATGTCAAAACCCTATTTCCAAATAAGGTCACATTCACAGGGGCCAGGGGTTATGGCTTCAACACCTATTTTGAGGACTAGGAGTCAATCCATAGGAAGGCCCTTTATCGACAGATCTCTGAAGCTATACGATTATTTTTGGTTCTAGTGCGAACAATCCTTAAAGCTTTAAACACTTGTTTTCTATTCTTCTGATGTTCAAGTCTACTGACCCTGCACCGGGTAAGATCTGGACATGAGGCTCCTGGCCTTCCCTCCAGGTCTCTCCCTTTGGCCCTTTGACTTTTATATCACATGGCCGATTGTCACCACACCCCCATTTCTTCTCTTCCTAAACTGCATTTCCCAGCCTGCCTGCAGCTGGTTGAGGCCATGTGGTTGAGTCTGGCCAACGGAGGGCAGTGAGAAGTGTGCGTGCCACTTCCGGGCCTGGCCTCTAAAACCTCCTGCGTCGTCCTTCGCACGTTCTCTTCCCTGGCCTGCAGGAGGGACGTGGACAATTTGGGGCAGCCCATATAACAAGACGGTCTTCCCTCCCCTCGTCTCCCCTCTCAGTGCCTTTTGAAATCCCCCTTTCCTCAATCCCAGCCCCCTTTATCCTGTTGCCCTAAAACTGGGGTGCGTTTCTCCACCCTGAATTATTGGGGGTTTATTGTCTCACTCCTGGGTGGGGGAGGTGGGGGAGGAAAGTGTAATGCCTCACAGAAATGAGTTGACAAAAGGAGAAATTTGAGGCGTCAGTGACGGGCACAATGCGGATGTCCAAAGCAGGCCATCTTCTCTGTCGGTGGGCGAGAGCAAGTCTCCTTGAAGATTTGAACTCATTCTTGGTTTTTCCCTAAGTAGATGATACCTCTCCTACCTCTGCATCCTCCACCAAGTAGTAGAACGTCTTTCATCACGCTCTCCTTGGACTCGGTCTTATGGGCACTTGACTTGGAAGGATCCAGGAAGGTGTGGGCTATACATTTATTATCCATGTGTCTGCCATAGCGTGTGTGTGAGAAGAGAGAAAGATCTAATGTTTGCTGAAGGCCTGACACATGTCAGGCTTTGTGCTAGGTGCTTTATGTATATTATTTAAGCCTCCTAAAAATCTTAGAGGGTGGATATTGCCCCATTTTCCAGATGAGCAAACTGAGGTCGAGAAGTTAATCATCTTACCCCAAGGCAGAAAGTGCCAGGACTTAGGCTCATTCGACTAGCTTCAAAGATGGCGCCCTTTCCAAGATCCCGTACACACAGTAGGTTCTCAGAATGTTTTTATTGGACTAAATCCAACCAAACACGTCACAGGCCCTTGTGAATGAGGTTTGAAAGCTGGATTAGGCCCCAAGATAACTGGCACAGATTCGTCCCTCAATTCTGGTTCCCTGGCATCCAAGTCCCTTTAAATCAGGCGGGTAATTGCTCTGGGCTTGTTGTAAGGCAGTGCATTTAACAAAACAAACACAGGTTCCGTTTCACACGCAAGTAAACATTTTCCCTGAGCGATTAGCACCCAGACAGCTAATAATTACCCCACGTGACACTTTTAAAAGCTGACTATGCATATTTATGGAAAATGATTATTATCACAATATTAGGAGCTCATTAATCCACAAGAGCACATGTGAGAACATTCCAAAGTCAATGTAACATTTGTGCGCAGTAAATACCCATCTGCTTTGAAAGCTGGTGTGGCGAGTGCTTGAGCATTCCACAGGTAGGGAAGCCTTCTGAATGGGAAAATACACCCTCGTTTTGGGATATGGCTTTGAACAGCCTTTGTTCCTTCCAGATAGCACCCCCCCCCCCATGAACACGCACGTTTCCCAGAAGGATTTGAGAAAAACCAACATGCCTTACTTTCTCCCAAATATCTGCTTCACCCAAGGCTGAAGTCCCCACCCTCAGAAGATTTCCCCAAGTTCATGGTTAAAGCACTGAAGGTGTCATTTTGAATGCAGGCAGATACTGGGAAGGGCTGGCATGCATTGATTTGGTGGGAGTAGGGTCTTAACACATCAAGTCGCAGAATGAGAGCCTCAAGGGATCCCATTAGAACAGGATTGTTCAAGCCAAAGGCCCAGCTGGGCAGGCAGACCTTGCAGGGCTCCCATATCAGGGCATCTTCGGCACACAGGGAGGAGAGAGAATGGACAAATGCTGGCCCGGAAGTCACAAGTCCCGGGCTCTACAAGCAGCTTGTTCTGAAACCTTGAACAAGCTGTTGAATTACTGTAGATCTAGTCTTATCTGGGGAAATAACGCACTGGATCGGAATGACCTTTTCCACTTGGGGCGCCTGGGTGGCTCGGTCGGCTGAGCATCTGACTTCGGCTCAGGTCATGATCTCCCGGTTCGTGAGTTCGAGCTCCGTGTGGGGCTCTGTGCTGACAGCTCGGAGCCCGGAGCCCGCTTCCGATTCTGTGTCTCCGTCTCTCTCGGCCCCTCCCCGGCTTGTGCTCTGTCTCTCTGTCTCTCAAAAATGAATAAATGCTAAAAAAAAAATTTATAAAATTTTTTTCTGCTTTGATCTTGTCTCCGTAGGAGTAAAGGGAGAAAAAAAGAGGTAAGTGAGGGGTGTGGCTTCAAAAGCCTCCAATAGTTGTCAGTTGTGCACGGGAGAGGGCGGGCATCCTTGCGTGCCTCCTTGTAAATGCACAGCCTCCGTGTACATCACGATACCACCGACTCCCCTCACCAGTCTGTCTTGTTTCTCTGGTCCTCAGAACCCAGCTTCTGCACAGAGCAAGCCCACTGCCCACTCACCCTCCACCTCACCGGAACTGCCCTTCCCAAGGGTAAGAGGACCCCTTTGTGGACGAATCCAATGGGCCCCTTTGCAGTGCTTGCTCGGCCTCCTGGCAGCATCCGGGCTTGCTGACTTTGCCCCCTTCCTGCAACCCTCTCCGCTCTTGGCTTCCATGACTTCATTTTCCCTTGGTTTCCTAATGCTCAGGCCTCTTCCCCTTTTTTGGCCCTTCTTCCTTGGCACGCTCCTTAGGCGTTGGTCCTCACGGTGGTTCTGAGTCAGCCCTTCACTCTGTCCCCCAACATTCCCTGCCTGGGGGGGGGGGGATTCCATGCCCTTCTTTGGCTTTAGCAGCCTTCTGTAATCTATATCCTGGCGCCTCCAGATCTGTATCTTCAGCTCACGTCGCTCTCCTGAGCTCCAGACCCTTTTATAGAACCAAATTCTGGATCTTAGCATAAGCAGTCTCCTTGAGCCTCTCAAACTCCTACTGTCCTTCCTGCTTGTGGATTCCCCACCATTGCCCACACGGCCACAACGGTGTGCCCTGGTGATGGGTCGTCTTTAGTTACAAATCTAATAACAAAGTCGCTCCTTGCCAAAAATCTTTCGTGATGGATCTCCGGTTTTGTTTCTGTTTTTTGCTACCCAGCATCGGGGCATTGTTCTACTGGCAACACATCTCTGATTTTCCTTTAGGGAGCTCCACCCCCAAGCCCTCCCCACCAGCAGCTCTCTCAGCCCACATCTTAGGGGTGGGTGGACGCAGCAAACCGTCTCACCCACAGATCGGCCCGTTTCACCCTCCCGGCCGCGGTGGTTGTCGGGGATGGGAGGCTCCAGCCAGGCCAGGCCCAGGGCGTTAGCGTAAATCACCTGAAGAATCCTTTGAGAAAGGATTTGCTGGAGGACGTGAGGGGAGCGTAGCTGTGGCCTCACACGTGGAGCCTAAGGCGGAAACCAGCTCCCGGAAAAGACCAAAGCCGAGCTGAGAGATGGCAGAGCCAGGTCCCCGTGGCTTGTCTGAGCCAGATTCCTGGATCACCTCTAGATAATCAGATCACCTCTAGATAAAGCTGCCCAACCCCCACAGTTTCAACTGCAGGTGCCACTATCTCTCTCTGCTGAAGCCAGTGCGATTGGGGTTCCTCCCATTTGATAGTGACACACATTCAGCGATCCTCTCTTGCCTTTGGGAGAAAGTCTAGATTCTGGAGCAAGGCTCACAAAGCCCTCTGCCATCCGGCTTCATTTTCCTTCCAGCTTCATCGCTCATTGCCTTGCCCTTGATGGCAGGACTCCTTCCAGCTCCCTGAACACCCTTCAACACTTTCTTGTAATGGCTTTTAATTGTCCACCTCCCCCGGGAGATTGCGATGCCACAGGGATAGGGCTGTGTTTATTTTATTCATTGTTGTAGCTCTAGCTCCTAACCAGGATGGTTAGAATGCAGTGGGTGCTAATAAATATCTGTCACGACTACCAGTGAGGGTGGGTTCATGGGGTGTGGGTGCAAGATACACTTGGTACATTCTTTCGTTCTTGAACTAAATCTCATTTTATTCATTTGTTGGCTCAATATTTATCCAACATCTCGCACATGTCAGAAGTCAACAAAAATCAGAAATAGTCTCAGATTTCAAGCGGTTTTTAGTCCGGTGGGGAAAAAAAGATACAGAAACAATTATATGATACAATATAATTTGTGCTATAATTGCGTTGTATACACTCTACAGTGGGAGCATGAGAGAAAGCTCTCCTAAAACTTCCTGGGGATGTCAAGGCTGTTAGGAAGACGTCACAGGGGAGATAATGCTGAGATTGTCATGCCAATAACGATCCAGGGAAGCACCGGGGTCAATCTGGAGGCAGAAGGAGAAGAACTGTGGACAAGAGCCTTTATTGTGCTTTCTGCAGGAAAGAATGAGCAAGGGAGAGTAGGCAGTTTTAGGACTGGCGAGTCTCAATAATTTTAGCAGGTCCTGGGGCTTATAGGCTGTTCCTAGTTGCTTGGTATACTTAGTGGCCCAGAGGGATTGGGGGTGTAGACTCTGGATTGCCTGGTTTATATGTGAAAAACATGCTCAAAGGTGCATTGTTTATTATCTCTGGGCATTGGCCAGCCCCTAGACGGGCAGCCTCTCCAGACTCAGCAAATCCCCGGAGGTCAACATATCAGCAATGCAGAAACGCAAAGACATGGTTAACACAGGTCTGCTGAACCCCGATGGATGGATTGGCGTTGGAAGGGAAGAGAAGCTCTTCTTCTATAGAGGTGGGTCTTAGGCAAGGCTGGAAATGGTGCAGGTATGTGTGCACGCACGCTCAGGGGTCAGTTACGCCGGTGAACTTGAGGAATTTCATGCTTTTTTCTCTTTTAATTTTGCTTGGAACCATGTGACCATGAATTCCAAGGACAAAAATTGGGTCCTGATGGTACAAATGAACTAAGGAGGTTTTCTGGGGAACATTGGGTCTCCAGGAAGCCTAGATGTGGGTGACCAGGGGACTAGGGATCAGGAATACCTAGACTTCTGTTCTCACTCTTTGAAATTCCTCAGGTGACCTTGACCACGTCACATCCCCTCTCTGGAGTTCTCATGCAAGGGGTCTCATGGTCCCAGAGGGAGGTGGTCCTGAGCGAGGTAGGCTGGAGCTGCGTGAGAACTTGGATGTGGACGAAGGCACTGTTTCAGACCCTCGTCATCGAGGGCAGGTGCCTACAGGAGTCTACATGCCCAGAGACCCCATGTAGAAAAAGCCTTCCTTAACTCAAGTGACAGATTGGAAGGGGGTTGTTCATTTTATAGAAGAGCTTTTTAAATGGCTGTTTAGAGATCACCAGCAACTTGACTAAGGTCTCAGAGGCAGAAAACCTTAAAACTGAAGTTAGGAGCCACTGACCAGGGGAAATCAACTAAGACAAAAATAGACATCTCTGGAATTTTGCAGGTTGAGGGGTCAAAGAAGCCTCCATTTATTGGCTCTGATGTGTGCACGATGCTGCAAGAACACATATTCAGTAACGGCTTTTTAATAACTTAAGAAGCAAGTGCCTTTGGAACACCTGCTGTGTGCCAGACATTGTGTGTGGAGATTTACATTTGAATAAGATATAACCTCAGAACTCCAGAGCAGAGATGCTCCAACTCGGGTTCAACCCAATCTGAATGGGTTCAAGATTTACCTCTTTCTGTAAAGGGCCAGACAGTACATGTTTCAGGCTTTGAGGGCCATCCAGTCTCTGAAGCCGCCATTCAGTTCCGCTGTGAGAGCGTGAATGCCACCATGGAGGACTCTGGACGTGAATGAGTGGGGCTCTACTCCAGTGAAACTTTATTTACAGAAGTGGGCGGCTGGAGAAATTTAGCCCCCAGACCCGTTTGCCACCGGGTCTGGAATCTGAGTCCCTAGTTTTTAGCTCTGGGTTTTTTTTATTATTATTATTATTTTTTTTATTTTATACTTATTTTTTATATTTATATGCATATATATATATATTTTTATATTTATATTTATTTATTTTTATGAGAGAGAGAGATGGAGTGCAAGTGTGCAAGGGGCAGAGAGAGAGGGAGACAGGAGCTGAAGCAGGCTCCAGGCTCCGAGCTGTCAGCACAGAGCCCCCGACACGGGGCTCGAACCCACAAACTAAGAGATCATGACCTAAGCCGAAGTCGGACGCTCAACCGACTGGGCTGCCCAGGCACCCCAGCTCTGGGTTCTTTGCTGGTGTCTCCATTCCCAAGTCTCTGAAGGAAGGACTTGCTCTTCTCTGGAGCAGGGATTTAGGGGAGGCCATCAGCCTATGAGGGTGCAGGTGAGGCCTGTGAATGTGCAGATCGCTGGCGTGATTCAATCTTTCCTGGCCAATGCTTTGCACACCTAAGTCACAAACAAAACACCGTGGATTCGAACTTCACTGTGACTGGCCAGATTTTGCCGAACAACACACGGCTAGTAACAATGACAGCTTCTGCCCGCTGACTGCTTGCTGTGCTCCCAGACGCTGCGCTAATAATTCCCTGCTTTATCTCAGTGCACCCTCTCAGCAACCTTACTGATAAGGCACGGTTATTATTGCCAGTTCAGAAAATAACAGAGATCAAGTAACCTGCCAAAGGCCACTCAGTAACTTGTAGAGCTAGGACTCCAGTCCAGTAGGGTTGACATCAGAATCCTGCTCCTAATATAGCATAACCAGTGTGGGATGGGACTCGATGGCTTATAACAAACTTCGGGCCACATGTGATCTCTAGGAGGGCCAAATGTGCTCACTTTCCAGTTGCTTTGGAAACTCATGACAATGGAGGTGAAGGAGAACTGGCGTCTGGAGGTTTCATGCCTAGGCTTCCCCCTGGAAAGCCGTGGCTTGCTGGGATGGCCAGAGCTCGTTGAAGTCATCAGACTCAGGGAGGCGGAGAGGGAAATAAGAATCTGAAGCTGCCTCTGACCATTTAGCAAGGGCTTTTCCAAGAATTTCTGGAGCCTGTGACTTTATACCTCTGCCTTCAACCTGGAGAAGCTATAGCCTTGATCTGAGAGAAGAAATGGATTCAGCCCCTGGGTTTTATTCTGCTGGCCACGCTATCCGGGGGGCGGGGGAGAGGGGGGCGGGGGAAGCTCAGATCTGCCTTTCTGTCACTGCTTTGATCAGCCTGATCAAGTTCAGGAGTGTTCCCTGTCTACTCCCAATGGTTTTCAAAACTGTCTCCGGTTTCTTGTAAGTCCGAAGCAACCTTTGTTTTGGAAATGGCCATCGTTTCTCCGGGAACTTCTCAAAGGTTTTCTATTTGCTTCGTCTGTGAAGTTTTCGGGAAATATCCCATCTTCTCTTTCCAGACTTACTTTGCTTAGCCGAAGACACCAGAGGTACAGCAAAAGTCTCTGTGCTCATCAATCTGCTTCCAAAGTGCACCGACACTTTGGTTGAATGTCTGTACCAACCATCTGGCTTAACACGAAGCCTGATGGAAGCAGGCATTAGAAACAAGCCTCTGGGGGCACCTGGGTGGCTCAGTAGGTCAAGCGTCCAACCCTGGATTTCGGCTCAGGTCATGATCTCACGTCTCGTGAGATGGGTCCCTGCATTGGGCTCTGCGCTGGCAGCACAGAACTTTCTAGGGATCCTCTCTTTCCCTCTCTCTCTGCCCCTCCCCTGCTTGTGCACGTGCGTGCTCTCTCTCTCTCTGTCTCAAAATAAAGCAACATAAAAAAATGAAAGAAACAAGCTTCTGGAAAGCAGACCTTGAGCTTCGTGGGGGCCAAGATTGGGCGTCTCACGGATGTTTCTTCTGTTCTGTTTTCTGACGGCCTGACACCGTGTTCCTCAGATGACAGGTCTCGGGCGGCACGAAGGTGAATCTTGTTTGCTCCCCAGGCTATATCCATCTCGTTTTTGTAGAAAAGTGATTTCTCCTGCCTGCCTTCCTCCCCACATTTCAGTGTCCACCTTGGAGTCGATCTCGTGCTCCAGGAAGAGATGCCAGGTTTCCCGGTGACTCCTTGTCTCCTCTGGCACTGCTGTCCCTGTTTGAAATGGGGGTGGGGTGATCCCCCAGAGCTAGAAATGATGGAATAATTATGTCCCAGGCCGCTGGCCAAATCTTGCGAATGGACATGCCTTTTCCCTCAGTGAGTGTATAGCCATCTGCGTGGATTCTGGTCCAGAAGTGGTTAAGAAGGCAGGCCCTGAGATCAGACGTCCTTGAGTTCACGTCAAGGCCATTTGCTAGCCGTGCGACCTGGGGTAAGTCCCTCAGACCTGTCATATGTTGAGGCGGAGAGGTTGGGGACACAGCTGGATGCATGAGACTGGCCGGAGCCCAGGGGAGAGCTTAGGGTGGGAGAAACAAATGAGGGGTCTGTAAATGGGTGGCGGGTGAACCAGGGGGCTGTGTAGTTTGGTATCAGGAAAACATATGAGCGGAGAAAAGAACGAGGCCCGGCCGGGTCTGAGTCCTGGGTCTCTCCAGCACTTAGCAGTGTGGTCGAGGGGAGAAGGGAGTGCGAAAGCTGGTGAGCAGGAGTGGCCAGCCAGGCGGTGGAGATCCTAGACAGAGGGATGGCCGGAAGCCCCCGGGCCATGCTTCTGGGAGGGAGGGTAAACCCAAGAGACAGAAAAACGGCCCCTATACGTTGCAACCCTGAAGCTTTGGGTGACGCCGTCGCTTAGTGGAGTGGATGGACTGTGGACACAGCGTGAGGCGAGGAGGTGGCGTTAATGGGGACAAGCGAACTTGTTCCCAAGATTGGCGGAAAAGGGCACTGACGGCTGGGGCCGTAGCTGGAGGCTAAACGAGAAACGTGAGCGTCCGGCGTGTCCGACACGGGGTGCTAAGACAGAGTGGCTACTCTTGCCACCCAGGTTTCAGGCTAGTCCTTCACGACGCACCTGCACGGCGGGGCGAGGCGGGGTGACTTTCAGGGAACTCCGAAGACCGAAAGGTTCTAGACATGAAGGAGTGAATCTCTAGAGGTCAAGCTGTAGATGAACTGGAAGGTCTTTCTTTGAAGGGCTGGACCTGTTCAACTTCCTGTGGGTGGGACTGCCGCTGGGAGGTCTGGACGGCCTCCGGAAGCTTCTTCTCTGGCTGTCCACGTCACGTGCCGGGTGTGCACTTCTACCAACACTCCCGCTCACAAGTCTCACCCACAAATCGGATTTGCTGCTGCAATCTGCCTGGTGCAGAAAACCCGTGTGTGGGTGCATGTGTGTGCGTGTGTGCATGTGTGATCTCTTTTAAAGAACAGAGTAAATCTTACACAAATCCGATAATCGTCTCAAACGCTCTGGGTCTTGCCATTTACCTTCCCCGACCTAGTCTCCCTTCCATGCCAAGGGCAAACATAATGGCTCGTGAGGGCTTAACGGCTTAGGGATGGAAAACTTAAAACTGGTCAGATTCTGCCCAAATCCTATCAGGTTTTCTTGCTTCTCATAAACCTTTAATCAGCATCAACTGTGTGCATGCGTGTGTGTGTGTGCGTGTGTGTGTGTGTGTGTCTATACTCGGCTTCTGTCCTCTCAACCAACTTTAAAAACCTAACAGCAGTGTGAAAGATGCACACACACAATCGGAGTTGTGTCAGAAACGGGCTCCACTCTTGGCAACCACTGGTGTATCTGGTTATCCCTTATGTCTAATTTTTTGTAAGTTTATTTGTTTTTGAGAGAGAGTGAGAGAGACAACACGAATGGGGGAGGGGCAGAAAGAGAGGGGGAGCAGAGAATCCCAAGCAGGCTCTGCACTGTCAGTACGGAGTCCGATGCTGGGCTCGAACTCATGAAACCGTGAGATCAGGACCTGTGCTGGGATTAAGAGTCAGACACTTAACTGACTAAGCCATCCAGGCGCCCCAGCCCTTATTTCTAATAGTATATCGTTTGGGGGGAAATAAATCAAATCACAAGGTGCAAAATAATGAGGTGCTTATCACTAAAACTAAAACGAACCCAGTGAATTCCCTCATTGGGCTCATCAGGAACTAATACTTATTCAAGCTAATCTCTACCTCCAGCCTGGAAGTGACCTGGGGCTCTGGGCTGCGTATTAGCCAGAGTTGTCCAGAGAAATAGAAGCTAAACACACACACACACACCCTCATGTGCGCACACACACGAGTGGGGATTTTATTTTGAGGAATTGTCTCATGCAATTGTGAGGGCTGACAAGTCTGGAATGTGCAAGGGAGGCCAGCAGGAGTTTATCAGTATTGCAGTTTTGAGTCTGAAGACAGTCTAGAGGCAGAATTTCTTCCTTTTCAGGGAAGTCTTTTCTCTTAAGCCCTTCAACTGGTTGGATAAGGCCCACCCACATTATGACTGATAATCTGCTTTACTCAAAGTCTACTGATTTAAAATGTAGTCACATTTCAAAAGCACTTTCACAGTAACATCTAGACTTGTGTGTTGACCAAACAGCTGGGCGTCATAGCCTAGCCAAGTTGACACATCAAATTAACCATCACAGGCTCCATACTTCTCAGCCAGGAGAGATATCATGCTAGTCCATTTTTTTTTTTTTGTCATTACTAAAGCCAAGAAGTGGATACAGACACTTTAGAAACATTTCAACATCAAAGGCTAAAATTAAAATAAGTTTTAGGTTAATAATATGAATAAATGACAATTAACGACGCTCCTCTCCCCTGACTGTGTCCTCCACCATTCTAGCAACAGCCCAGCCATCTGAGATACACAGACTTGCTAAAGTTTGCCATTGAAAATAACAAATACAGATCAAAGACCTAACCTGGACACTTGTTTTCTGCAAGGGGGAATCAGAAAGGAGAAGTAGATAATCAACCGAATGAGAGATTTTAGTGCCGTTGTGTCCAAACTTTGGACCAGGCGTTCCCGGGTGGACTAACGCTGTTGTTGGCTCATCCAACCACAACTTCTTTCTCTCTAGCTACCGACCAGCCAGGGGTGGCCAGGGACATGGGACATAATTATGGCTAAAGAGATTTTTTGGTTCTCTTGAGTTTCCAGAAAAGTCGTTGCTTTCTCTCTACAAAGAGACCGATTGGACACTTCTGGATCTAATGAAGATGGGGTCATAATACTCCACCCTACCTCTCCCACAAAGTGTGACGAAAACCTGAGGCAGAATATACAAACCAACTATCTGAGGACTTCAAAAAGAAAATAATAATAGTGAGTTAGGGTCATCAAAACTCAAAGAATGATCCATACCATGGTGAATCCTCCTCCCATAGGATCTTGGCTCGGATTCTGAGACAGCCATAATCTGGAATGGCACAGACAAAAGAAAAAAAAAACCTACAGGAAAAACTCTCCCTCTGGCTAATGGACTGGGAAGGGGGCTCCTACAGGATAGAAAGTAGGGCGGTAGTGGTGTTTCCATTTATTTTTCTTTCTGTCATTAATTTTTGGCCCTGCCCCAAGGCAAGACTAAGCCACAAAGCCATACTCCTGCCATAGTAGCATCAGAAATAACAACAGAGATGGCCTCACAGACATCTAAAATTCAGAGAAAATCTGTCTCTTGGACCACAGGAACTGGGAAAAGGGACTTCCACAGTCTGGAGAATGTATGTGAGAAGTAATGCCCATTTCCCTTCTCTTTTCTCTTGTCATTTCACCCTAAGATGTAACTAATCATGATAAGTATGTGATAGCTGAAACCCTGGCTTCCTAGCCAGTGTGCTGGGGAAAAGAGCCCTTTCTTGGGGGCAATCATAGAGAGTGGGAAACTTCAGAAAGAGGTCTTTTAAATCTGTCTGTGAAGCCTTGGGATTGTCTCTGGGCTGTGCACATATGAGACTGACCCAATGCAACAAGCAAAGCTTTTGAGAACTGAACTACAAGGTAGACCACCACCCCATTGGCCCCTAATTATGCATGTGGTAGATGGACTGGATAGGCACAGCAAAGCCTTAGGAAGAAGATGAACATTGGAACCACAGCCCCAAGAAGGCAGGTCAGGACTTGCATTCTGAACTTAACCAGATCCATTGCTTATGAAAACAAATTATCAACAAGAACAACAATCTCCAATCCATATCAACAGGACCCCAAATCTCGTCAGATTCAAGATATCCAGGACACAATTACTTGTTATACAGAGAAGAAGGAAAATCTTAGCAGCTCTCAAGAAATCATAATCAACAGGCACCAACCCTAACATGACACAGATGTGGAATTATCAGACAAAGACATAAAGCAACTATTATAACCATGCTCCATGAAGTCAGGCCAAACACTGTTGAAAGGAACGAAAAGATAAAAAGGTGTCAGCAAAGAAATAGAGCCTCTAAAAAAAGAAACAAATGGAAATTTTAGAACTGAAAAGTACAGAAATGGAAATGGAAATTTAAATGGAAATTTAAAAAAATTCATCGGAGGAACTTAGTAGAAGAATGGAGATTATAGATAGTAAACATGAACAAGATAAACTTGAGAAAACTAGAGACCAATGTCCCATAAACAAAGACATAAACATCTCTAAAAAATATTAGCTAATTGAATTGAGTGATATAGTAAAAGAATACCACATCACAAATAAGTAGGGTGTATTCTGGGATTGCAAGACTAGTTTATCATTAGAAAATCAAATCAACCCATAATACTAACTGGCTAAAGAAGAAAAACCGCATGATCATATCAACAGATGCAAAGAAAGCATTTGACAAAATTCAACATTCCTTCATGGAAAAACAACACAACTCAGCAAACTAGTAATAGAAGGAAACCGCTTTAACTCCAAAAGGAGCATTTACAAAAAGCTTACAGGTAACATCATTTTCAATGATGAAAGATTGAATGGTATTCCATTAACATCAAGAAGAAGGCAGTGATGTACTCTCTCATCAATCTTCTTCAATACTGTACTAGAAGTTCTAGCCAATGCAACCAGGTGAAAAAAGAGAAAGAGAGAGAGAGAGAGAGAGAAGAGAAAATGCATATAAAATGAAAAAGAAGAGAGAAAACTGGTGCTATTTTCAGATGACACTCTGTCTACATAGAAAATCTCAAGGACTGTACAAAAGTTTCCAGAACTACGTAGTGGCATTAGCAGGGGCGCAGAGTGCAAGGTCAATATGCCAACAAAACAAAACAAAACAGGGGCGCCTGGGTGGCACAGTCGGCTAAGCGTCCGACTTCAGCCAGGTCACGATCTCGCGGTCCGTGAGTTCGAGCCCCGCGTCGGGCTCTGGGCTGATGGCTCGGAGCCTGGAGCCCGTTTCCGATTCTGTGTCTCCCTCTCTCTGCCCCTCCCCCGTTCATGCTCTGTCTCTCTCTGTCCCAAAAATAAATAAACGTTGAAAAAAAACAAAACAAAACAAAACAAAAACCCAAGCGTATTTTTATATATAGCAGTCAACAATTAGAAACCAAAAACAATTTTTTTAAGTACAATTCACAATAGCTGCAAAAGAGAGTGCAAACCTAACAACATATATGCAAGATATTATAAAAATAGGCTGAAAATGACAAAACTAAGATAAAAGAAATCAAAGAGCTAAATGGAGAGGTATCCAAGTTTATGGATTTGAAGCCTCCGTATCATTTGTGATATCAACTCTCCCCAAATTCATTTGTAGATCTAACACAATGCCAAGAAAAAATATGAACAAGGTTTATTATTTTTTTTTTGTAGAGATTCTTCAGCTGATTATAAAATTTACATGGAAAGACAAAGCAACCACAATAGCCAAAACAACTTGAAAAGGAGCAGGGTGAAGGACTCACAGTATCTGAATTTAAGAATTACTTTAGATGGGGCGCCTGGGTGGCACAGTCGGTTAAGCGTCCGACTTCAGCCAGGTCACGATCTCACGGTCCGGGAGTTCGAGCCCCGCGTCAGGCTCTGGGCTGATGGCTCGGAGCCTGGAGCCCGTTTCCGATTCTGTGTCTCCCTCTCTCCCCCTCCCCCGTTCATGCTCTGTCTCTCTCTGTCCCAAAAATAAATAAACGTTGAAAAAAAAATTAAAAAAAAAAAAAGAATTACTTTAGAGTAATAGTAATCATGACATGGCATTGGTGTCACAATAGACACCACAGACCAGTGGAACAGAGCAGGAAGCAAATGCGGCCAGTTGATTTTTGATAGAGGTACACAGATAATTCAATTGAAAATTCAATTTTTCAACAAATGATGGTAGAAAAATTGGACATCCATAAGCAAAAATTGAACCAGGGGCACCTGGGTGATCCAGTCAGTTAGGTGTCCGACTCTGGGTTTCAGCTCAGGTCACGATCTCAAGGTTCATGGGTTCGAGACCCACGGCAGGCTCTGTGCTGACAGTGCTTGGGATTCTCTCTCTAAATAAATAAATAAATAAATAAATAAATAAATAAATAAACATTTAAAAAAAATTGAGCCTTGACCAATACCTCAAGACTTATATAAAAGTTACCTCAAAATAGATCATAGACTTAAATATAAAATGTAAACCATAAAACTTTTAGAGGAAAACATGGGAGGAAATCTTTGTGACTTTGGGTTACCGAAAGCACAAACCATAAAAGAATAAACTGGATTGAAACACCACCAAAGTTTTGCTCTGTGAAAGACACTGTTAAGAGGCTGAAAATTCAAGTTATAGATTGAAAGAAAGTGTTTGCAAATAAGGTATCGAGCAGCATATATGAAGTACATGCAAAATCCAACAATTAAAAGACAGCCCAAGTAAAAGGTAGAAACGTCTTGAACAGACCCTTTACCAAAGAAGATATATTGATGGCAAGTAAGCACATGAAAACCTGCCAACCATCATTTGTCATTAAAGGAATACAAATTAGAACCACAATGAGACAACCCTACAAATCTACCAGAATGTCTAAAGGATAAAAACAAAAAAAAAAATGACAATGCCCAGTGGTGGTGAGGATACAGGACATTTGGAATTCTCAGGCATTGCTGGGGGGAATGCAAAATGGCACAACCCCACGGGAAAATGACTCGACAGTTCCTCATTAAGTTCAACATACTCTAATCGTCTGACCCAGCAATCCCACTCCTAGGTATCTATCCTAGAGAAATGAGAACTTTAGTTCACACAACAATCTGTGTGTGAGTGCTTACGGCAGAGTTATTCATAATTGCCCCAAACTGGAAACAACCCTATGTCCTCAACAGGTGCATGAATAAAACCGTGGCACGTCCATACAATGGAACATATGATGGCATAAACAGGAATGAACTGGATCTCAGAGGCATGAGAGGAAGTGAAAAGAGTCAGACTCAAAGTGTTTGATTCCGTTTGTACGATACTCCAGAAAAGGCACACGGTAGGAAAGGAGACAAATCAGAAGTTGCCAGCGTTTAGGGCTGGGAGGAAAGTCTGACTCCCAAGGGGCACCCCAAGGGAATTGAGGGGCGATCCGTGAATTGTTCCATCTCTTGATGGTGGTGGCCAATTCAAAGCACTTCTGAAAACTCACAGCACTGCACAGCAACAACGATAAAAGTGCCTTGTACTCTTTGTAAATTAAAAAAATATATGCAGAAAGGGACCGATTTGGCTATTACTATTCTTTGCCCCCGTCCCTTTGCCCTTCCCACTTGTGGCTGGAAGGTGGATGTAATGGTTGGAGGGGCAGCAGCCATTTGGTGACTGAGAGGAGAAGTGAGGGTAGAAGCCAACAGGCCAAGGCTGGTGGAGGGAAGATGTGGACAGAACTGGGGTCCCTTGCTGCCTTGCTGGACCCTGGAGCATATTCCTCCCGACCAGCAGCTCACCAAAGGTGGAAGGCACCCGCACTGCCTGCAGGCAATTAAGGGCTGCATGGTCTGCAGAGAATTTAAAACAGTAATAAAGCCAACTGGAAGTCAGACTGCTTTTGTGCCAACAGTTCCAAAAAATGCCAGTGATGAAATCCTCCTCCTCCCCCACGGAAGTCCTTCATTAGTCCAAACGCTGAGCGGTTGTGCCGGTTACCATGGGGTCTGAATGTATGTCAGCCACAGCCGGTCACCGACAGGATCCACGTGGACTGACCTACAGGCATTTGCTTTGAGTAAGCCGGCGAGGGTTTCCCTAGATTCAGATCCATTTGGGTGTGGTTTGTAAAGGGTCACCCCTGCCATTCTGCTTCACTCTTTTACATTTTAAAGTATTTTTTTTTAAGTTTATATATTTATTTTGAGGGAGAGAGAGGGTGCAAGCAGGGGAGGGGCAGAGAGAGGGAGAGAGAGAGAATCCCAAGCAGGCTTCTCGCTGTCAGTGCAGAGCCCGACGTGGGGCTCCAACTCACGCACTGTGAGATCACGACCTGAGCCAAAATCAAGAGTCAGACACTCAACCGGCTGAGCCCCCCGGGTGCCCCCCCCCCACCCCGTCCTTTGAAAATTAAACACAACTTCGGAAGCTCTGTGTGGTCATATAGAATGACAGACTTGGAGTAACTCAAGTTCAGATTCTCTGCTTTTACAGACTTTGTGCCATCATTGTTTGCTACGAGTCTGCCACATACAGGGATGTTCACACACGTGTGGTCACAGATTGCACTCAGGCGAAGCAAGATGATTCAGACTGTTACGAAGTTTCTGAGCGTTCTCTGAATTCACCTCCAGACCGAGCACAATGTTCATTTAAAAATACATAAGGGGCGCCTGGGTGGCGCAGTCGGTTAAGCGTCCGACTTCAGCCAGGTCACGATCTCGCGGTCTGTGAGTTCGAGCCCCGCGTCAGGCTCTGGGCTGATGGCTCAGAGCCTGGAGCCTGTTTCCGATTCTGTGTCTCCCTCTCTCTCTGCCCCTCCCCCGTTCATGCTCTGTCTCTCTCTGTCCCAAAAATAAATAAACGTTGAAAAATACGTAATAAAATATGCTGCTTTGAAACGTATGCTGAAAATGATTTTGTCGGAAAGAGAAGTCTTAAAAAGTGATTCATTTCGTTGTCACATATGCTAGGTAGGCAACGGCTCTTGACTTCTTGTGAGATAAATACACGGATATTTAAGCCACATTAAACAGGTATCCTGTTACTTGCAGGTGAACCCAAGCCCGCGTTTCTTGCACTCATGGGTGGTCCTACAAATCTTGGGGAGAACTGGTCACATGACTCCACACCATCAAAACTTTGATTTCCTTTGGAAATCATCTCACAGCAGTTCCTAGCTCTCCTTGGTCGCGACATGGGTGTCCACACTTATCACCTGTTCAGCCTTTGCAGGGGGTAAACGTTGATCAGAGGGAGGGCTTCTTGGGGAAGTTGATCTCTCTGATGATTGAAGTGGAAAACAGAATTCCAACATGGAAGAATTCAGTTTGCTTTTCAGGCATACTGATTTTTTATCTTGCAATGCAAGGACAGAGTGCCCTATTGGAGCGCTCCTAAAGCATGATGGCCACATGGGGCTGCATGGCCCCGTGTCATGCTGGCTGTTTGTCTCCCAGGAGAGATGGAGAGGGTCTGGCCACATCCCCTTCCTCCTCCCTGGGCCGCTGCCTCCGTGAAAGCCAGGCTGACCTCTTGTTCGTTTATTCCCTCTCTGGGTTTAGTTTCATCCATCGGGCTGCTTCTCTGTGTTGGGCACCATGGGAGTCCCAAGGGCACAATAGGAGCCAAACGCACCCAGCCCTTGACCTTTCGGAGCCCACATTCTAATGGGAAGAGAGAAGAGACACAAATAGTCCCAAGAATCAGTGTATAATTATTAGCCGTGCTAAGGGTTGTGAAGGGAAAGTCAAATTGAGCTAGGAGAGAAGACAGGAGTCACAGGCTTAGTCTAGGCAATGCTTACCGAGGACACTGTGGTCCTGATGGGGCCAGGCCACTCTTATTATCCTCTGCTCTAGAAGTCACCGCCGCCCCCCCATTTTGCTTAGGGGAGTTTGAGTGGATTCTGCCCCTTGCAATCAACCCTAGAGAGAACCCTAGAGAGAAGATTAAGCAATAAAAACCATTCTGAATTCAAAGGAATCCACATGAAACGGGGTCATTCTAGGCGCCCGGAAAGAGGACAGTAGATGTTTTTGAGGGGGAGGGGGCCTTTCACTGCTTTTCAAATAATATTGCCAACGTCAAGGCCATTTCTCAGTGAGGGGATGCTGGTGAAAGTGAGCAGGGGGACACAGTGGCCCTCTGGTCAGTGGAAGGGCCCCCCGTAGTGGTGGAGAGGCTCTTGTAGTTTTCCGACCCAGGAGGGAATGATGACATTAATTCCAGGCCTGCAGAAGAGCAGAAAGTAGTGCTCCCAGGAGCCCAGGCACAGCCCTCTGGCTTTGCTGGGAGTTTCCCTGTGTTAAAATGCATTGGCTGTGAGTCAACATTTCCCTCGCAGTGGGGGGCTCTGCGCCTGAGTTCCTCGGCCTCATTTCCTTCCCAGGACCCGGATGACTGGCAGGCAGCTGTGAATGACAAGCCCCCCAAATAGGGGAGGGGGGTTGGCAGGGAGGAAAACAGCCCGGACTTGGCAACAAAGGTCTTAGCGCTTGGGCCGCGTGACTAGCATCTAGGCGCATCGCATCCAGGACGCGGGCACAGGGCGCTCGCCTCCGGGCGGGCACAGGACGAAGGCTTGGAGGTATTAGGGACCGTGGAGCCAGTGGGAAAGGCAGTACAGGGAAGGGCTCACACGAGGGTGGGGGCATGAGGAAGAGAGAGACTGGCAAGGGTATCCTGGCTGGCCTCGATGTGTAGATTGCCAGCGCCCTGTCTTTCAGGAGACAGGTGGATGGCCAGGCCGCCCCCTGGCAACCCCCACTGGACACGAGCAAACACTTAATTTTAATAAAGTCTAGACAATCTAAAAAGTTGCAAAGAGAGTACAGAGAGAATTCCCTCATACCCTTCCCTCAGTTTTCCCGCATGTTGACATTTTACGTAACAATGGTACATTTATCCAAAGGGAGACATGAATGCTTGTAGCATCCTATTAGGTACGCTACAGGCTTTATTTGGACTTCCCTAGTCTTTCCACAAATGAACTTTCTTGGCTCTAGGATCGAACGAGGATTCCGTGACACACGTGGTCATCCTGTCTGCTTTGTGTTCCCATAGGGATCTGTGACAGTTCCTGTCTCTCCCCCCCCCCCCCGCCTTTTTTTTTCCTCCATGACCTTGATACTTAGGAATAGTTCTGGTCGCGTATTTTGAAGGCTGTCCCTCAGTTTGGGTTTGTCTGATGTTCCGGCACGAATAGATCGGAGTTGTGAATTTGGGGGAGAGTACCAGAGAAACGAAGTGCCCTTTCCATATCATCACAGGTACGTGCTCTGGATATGAGTTATCACTGGTGATGTCAACCTTGATCGCTTGGTGAAGGTGATGTCTGCCAGGTCTCTTCACTGTAAAATCAGCATCCCCCCCCCTTTAGTTTGTTAGAGGCGATTGTGAGTCTTTCTTATGCTTTGAGTTTGGTTGGGGTACGATTTCCAAATGTCGATCCCAATAAAAAAAAAAAATGCCTCCCGTCCTAAGGAATGTGATTCTCTGAGACTGCAACGTAATTACTGTACAAGGTGCTTTGGGAGGTCCGGGTGGGTCTAAGCAGGTGCCAGCAGGTTAGATGAAGACGGGCTTCCAGCTGAGGGTTCCGGAAAGCCCGAGTGGGCCGGGGCAGCAGGAGGTGGGGGAGAAGGAATGGGGGGCCACGGGAGCAGGCTGAGCCGGAAGTTGCAAGAATGGAAGGTTTAAATGGGACCTATGGCCAGTTAGGGGGCATCTGGGAGGATGGTGCGCTCGCATACTTTCCCGCACCTGACTGGTTCCATGAGGCACTCGTCCAGATTACGGAAGCCATCTGTGGCCATTCTGCTTGGCCTGTGTGGCTTGTAGACCCCTGACTGACCTCAGGGTCAGCACTACGGTACTAGATGGCCAGGAGTCCCATTTAAGCAATTGTTAAACTACAAGGGGTCTGCTTCGGGCGATGTGCGTATCTGACCGAGTTTTGCCTGGTGTCTAAGAATGTCAGTACTTGTCATCGATCAGAAGGAAATCTCATACCCACTGCAAGCAAGGGGCCCGGGGAGAGTAGACTGTCCCAACGTCTGATGGGTATGGGTTCGTAGGAGAGTCTTCTGGGGGCTCATCCCCTGTATTGCCCCACTGTGTTCATCAGAGGCCAGCCATCGAGCTATTGTTCCAAGGGGAAGGCTCTGGGTCACTTTCGCTGCCTTCTTCAAGTCACAATGACTTTTAGCAGGCAACATCTGACAGTACGGGAGCCCCTTGCAGCCCTGGGTGAAATTATGATAACAAGAGAAAAAAGCTATTACTGCCACCATGCTTTCATTATGCAAATGATATTAAGATAGGCTGTGTGGATCGCCCCTGGCTATGCTATAATCTCCATGCAGTGATTATAATGTGTCAAACTTAGTCATTTTGATTATGACATGTTAATTACATGCCATCCTCATGTAGACATGAATATTATTCCCCGTCAGACAAAACACAAATTGGGGCCATTGTTAGTTGGTTAGTTGTGTGTATGTGTTTTAACTTTTTTTTTTTTTTATTAAATGGATTAAAAGATTTAAAAGATATGTAATATTGCAAACTAATTAAATACCGGCCCGCGCCTCTGTGCTCCGCTGGGTGGGGAGGGGGGCCGTGGCTCACTTGGACTGCTTGGGTTGCATTTTTGTGCTCTGGGCGCCGTTGGCGAAACGGGGGGTTTCCTGGGAAACAAGAAGCCTGAGTTGTTGGGAAAGGGGGTGGGAGGGAGCGGGTAGAGGTTGGTAGGGAGGGATGTCAGGGAGCATTTGAAAACTCCAGGCCCCATGCGGATTGGGAGAGAGCGGAGAATAGCAATTAGAAGCCTGGTAGGGCTGGCTGAGCCAGAAGGGCCCTTACAGACCTGCAAGGCCACTTCTTCTTTCCCAGATGAGGAGATTCAGGACGGAGACAGGTCAAGGAACTCGTGCAAGGTCACTAGGCCAGGCTGAGAAAGGGATGGGACACAGCCCTGCCCTGTGCCTCGTGACTTGGGACCGCCACTTCCCTGTGGCAGCGGAAGGGCTGGTCTGGCCTTAACGGGAACCATCACATCTCCTCCAAGTGACCACATACAGTCATGGGTCAGAATCAAGTTCAAGCTTCCCATCTGGGCACCCACGGTCCCCCATGGTTGGGCTTCATTCTACCTGTTTTTCAGGCTAGTCTTGTCTACCATAATTCCTTTACTTCTATGCAAATGGTTTCCACCTCGTTTTCCTCCAAACATACCTTGAATCTTCATTCCTTTGGGCTTACACAAAATCTGAAATAATAAGGGCTGTATCTATTTAGTATATTTTTATTGGTATCTACTTAGTATGTTCCAGGCACCATTCCAAAAATAATGGTTATTTGTATGAATTCACAAGTATCAAGTATGTTTTATTAGTGTTCCCATAAAACAGATAAGGAAACTGAGGTATAGACACAACTCAACCCAGGGCAACCTGCCTCTAGAGCCCACTCTTTAGACTTCTAGAATATGCTGCCTCTCTGAATTAATGTCATGCTTCCTTTCTTCTTTAAATTGCATTTGTCTTTCAAAGCCCATGTCATGTCGCTTCTTCCCCAGGAAGCTTTCTTTGCTGTAGGACATGGTATTATTATTCAAGAATAAGTTCTGTATGTCCCCGTTCCATTGACAGTGGGCTTGGCCATGTTGCTTGTTTTGGTCATAAGATGGAATGACACTCAACGTGGGACTCGCTCAATGAAATGTGAATAGAAATGACAAGTAACACACACCCAAGCAGAAGCATTACCAGCCAGTTCTCTCTTTTCTGGCCACCGCGACAAATAGAAATGTCTTAGGGAGGGACTGTTGCCTCAGCCTGGGTTCTAAAATGAAGAGAACAATGCAGCTGATCTACACAGAGCAAGTTAGAATAAATCAGATGCAAACCATTGCTATTGTGAGCCACAGATAGTTCCGGACATTTGTTACCCCAGTGTAACTTAGCCTATTCTGACTGATACACCTGCTTATGCATCCCCAAGGAATCTGTCCCCACCCCCGGCCTCCTCACCCTGCACTTACTCTCTGTACCTCCTGGCATGTCCGGACTGAATGGTTAGCTAACTTGTCACACTTCTCTTTCCTTAACAGGACCGTCAATGCCTTGAGGGCAAGCCATGTGTCTTACACTCGTCTGCTTCCCCTACACCCTTAACACACACCTAGAACAGTCTAGGCACATAATAGGCAATAATACCTATTGAGTTTTTGATCAGTAAAATGATTTTACTGAGATCCCATGTGGCCAGGCCAGGGGCTCTGGTGACATCATTTCCATCTCTCCTCACCCTTCTTAACATCCCGTCTGCTCTCAAAGCCACGATTTGTGTGCTGAGGACCTGGGAGAAGTCTTGCATCAGAGTGGGTCCTCTCAGGGCTAATAGAAGGCCCTGAGGGATATTAAAGGTTGAAGAGTCAGCCTTGGTGAGAGGAGACTGTGGGAAAAATAATAATTAAAATAAAATAATAAAGGTCAAAGAGTCCAACAAGCAAGCCCATTCTCAAGTTCTTTCACTGTGTCTCCATGATGCACCATTCAGGTCTACATCCAGCCTTAACATCTTGGGTCCCAATTGCTTCATCCTTACATGTCGGTGGGCTGGACCAGGTGGTCTCTCCAGGATCCTCCCAGCTCTATGACTATAAGTCCGGGCTCGCTGTTGATAGTGGTGGAGGAATTAGTGAAGGGAGAGGACCATGGATCTGATATCTCTGCCATCTCCTTTGAGGTCTTTGGGCTTAGGAGAGGAGATCCCGTGAGGATTGACTAAACAAGAGTGGCAATCAGATAGGGTAGGTTAGCATCAAGGTCAACAGCCAGAATCGGGTAGGTCAGTATTAAGGTCAAGAATCAGGGCAAGAGGCTCATCCGAGATCAGAACATCCAGCATCAGAGGAGGTCTTGCTCTGACGGTGGTCTCAGATGTCCATCCTGGGTCCACCCATTGGCCCCTTTCCCTCCCAGGCTAATGCCTTCGTACTCATCCAGGCTTTCTTGATGGAGGTGGGGTTGGGGGACAACAGAGACCTATCAGCCATCAGCATCGGAGTCTGAGGCTGCAACTTTCACCAGTGGGCGTTGGAGGTGAGCTCATCTCCATAAGAGCCCCTCGGAAGTCACCAGGGGTTGTACAAATGGAAGGGATTATCACTGAAATATAATTTCGACAAAGGTGGCACAATGCTCTGTTCCGCTGTGATGAAATGTGTCATTAAATATAGAAATAGATCAAACACCTTCCCACTGAGATCCTCTGGTACCAAGTATCTAGGTGAAAAGCTGAGTATCTGTGAGAGCTCACAAAATATGAAGGAGGTGGGAGGAAAAAAAAATCCCTCACTAGGGAGATATACTTAACTAGACTTATAAATAGCCTGATCACAGCTCGTTTGATTAATTTGGGGAAAAGGAGTAAAAGTGTTTTGCCAATTCATCAGATTTCATGCTTTCAAAGCAGTTGCTAATGTAAATATTAGCATCCAAAATGAACAAATTGTCTTTGGTAATTAAATGCCCTAATTTACAGGTTCTATTACCAGAGAGCAGAGATAATTTTCCCCTTAAATTAACTCTTCTCCCTTTCTCCCTTCTCCTCTCTTAACTTGATATTCTACATCAGTGGGTGTGTTTGTAGACAGAGTGGGAGGAACGCTGGGTAAGCTCTCTCATGCTCTGAGCGCAGAGGCTGAGTTAGTTCCTAGAGACAGAGCTCAGATAGAGTAAAGTGGGTTAATCTCTAGAGAGTTTAACCTCCGTTGGATGTCGCAGGGTGAACACAGTCCTGAAAAATGGCTGTTTGGAGGCCCCTGGCCTTGGCCTATGGTTATGGGGTCAGGAGTTCTCCCACTGACTGTGAGATCTGCCTTCTTGTGTTGCCTCTTCCTAGACAGGGACATTTCCCTTGGAAACCTTCAGCGAGGAGAGGGGAACATTGACCTGGCCCCCAAGGCTGGCACCAACTGCTAAGTCATCATGTTTGGTCTTTGCAATACCTTCCCTTTCAGAATTTCTCCCATCTCACAAAACTCCCCTAAGGAGCCCAAGACTGTGCCCCACTGCTCCGTGGTGGCTCTACGTGTCCTATTTTGTCTTCCCAAGCTGGGACTAGGGGGAGGTGAGTCAGGCACGTAGGGTGCAGAATTTAAGAAAAGTGCAGGGTCAGCATTTGTGGGACCCGCAGAGTGAGCTTCTCCCTAAATCTGTACCTTGGACATCTCACTAATCTTGCCCTAGTCCTGGCCTTGCCACGGCTCGAAGGGAGGTTGGCAGAGGCATCAGTGCCCCCCCCCCCCCCACTCCTCACTGGTTATTCCACTAACATAGACCTGGGCTTGTGGACCTTACAGGTAGGAGGAACCACAGAGCAACCTTGGTCCAACCCCTGAGCTTTGGGGATGAGGCATCGAGGGCCCAGTGATGTCCAGGGTCTTGCTTAATTTCGTACACCTGGATAGGGGTGGCAGATAGAGTCCGTGCTGTGGGCTTCCTCCATCAGGAGGCCCACCAGCTTCCTTTGTGAAGCTGAACCTCTGTCCTGTGAGCCAGACATAGAGGAAGCATCTCTACATGTTGGATGCGGCCGACTCTTGTTCAGCAAGGCTCACTTCCCTCTGAGAAGCCTTCGCCCTCATCACTGCCATCACCTCCTTGCCTGCCCATTAGGCACCCCCCTTGAAGAGGCCATCTTCAACCCCTGCCTTCTCAGATGTCCTGAGCGCATGCCTAGATTTCCGTGGTTTTACACCCAGAAGGGAGAGAAATCTAGACATCGCCTTAGGAGCTCGCTTTCTGCATTAGAAATGGTGAATCAGCATTTGGCATTTTTTCCAACCTCTTGGTTATGTGCCTTTCTGAATCTTAGAGTCTTGGAAAGTTAAAACCTACAGTTCTGAGACTCCCTCGCAGCTAGGGTTCTGTTTGAGAATTCAGTTCATTCCACTTGATATACCTCCATGACGTTTGGAAGCCGGGGCAATTTCTCTGAGGGTGTCGTGAGCGCTGCAAGAAAGCATGGTGTGGACACCTGGGGTTTCTGCAGGAGCCTTTTGGGCATGAGCACTAGCTCTGCGGGTGTTGACAGACAGCTGTGGTGAGAGCAGCCATGGCCTCGTCACCCCTGGATCGCACTAAGGACGCTGCGCTCTCAAATTCAATAGATCCACCGTGGGCTCCCAATTCCCACCTTCCACGGGCTGGTCAGTTTGGCATTGATTGCGCATGCTCAGGGCGTTAATTCTGGAGAGCCAGGCTCTAGCTTCTTCTTTCAGCTCTTCCACTAATTTTGCGAACAGCGATTTCTCAGGGTAAATCATTTTGGGCTTAATATAAGCGAAATGACTTCCTTTCCCGCATGAACTCTGGCTGATCCTTTGGCTGACTTGGCTAAAGCCTGCTTTCTGGCGTCAGGCCACTGTCTCCCAAATGTTTGTCATTTTCAGAGGACTGCTTCCCCCCACTGTAGGGTGTTTACTCTTCAATCTTAACAGCTTGCACATGTCAGGACCCACACATTTGACCCAACATAACAGCAGGAGATGGCACTGGGTGGGGGTGGAATCTGCATTACAATTGCTCCCTTCGTATATGGTTTCTGTCCCTGGTTGCCCCAATCAATTAGAATTGCTCAGAGATGTACACACAAAGTTGAAGTCCCAGCGGGCACCATATGCCAGGACATGAAAGATCCTCTAGAACCCAGGGGCTTTTCTGTCCAGAGAACTAATGTCCTAAAGCACCAGGCCCAAAGCTACTAGATGGGTGGTGCTCCTATGAGCCTTAATGGATTGGTTCCCATAAATGGAGCCATTGAAGAGTAAAGACACCAGCTTTGACAAGCTCCCTGGAAAGCCCACGTCCTGAGCAGAGTTTCCAGACGGAGGAGGGCAGTTGAGGTCTGAGGGCATTATCACCCGGGGAAATGACAGGGCAGAAATGACCCACAGTGACCATCCAATTATGCCTAATCACATATCCATATATTGGGGTTCTGATTCAGATTTTGATATATTTTCATACTGAATTACTTACACATTGCTGCGTAAGACCATAGCCCCCCAAAACTTGAGTGGCTTAACATAACAAGCATTTATTACAGCACACAGCTTCTGAGGGTCAGGAATCTAAAAGCAATTTAGCTGGATGGTTGTAGCTCAGGGTCTCTCATAAGGTTGCTGTCAGGATGTCTGACCTCCTGTTCCATTGGAGAGCATCTTGGAGATGGGCCACCACACATACTTTATTATTATTATTATTATTATTATTATTATTATTTTTTGCCAAGTGATGTTGTCATGCATGCTTTATTCAAAGCAAATTTTAGTGGGCAACACTCTTTACCCAGAATTCAAGTTTTCTGACCCTTAATCTAACAGTGTGGGCTGACCAACAGATCCAAATGTAGAATTTGGACTTTGCTGTCTAAAAAAATTAGAAGTATTTCCATGTCTTAAGTATTGCAATATGGATATTTTAATTGCTTTGGTGTTAGGAGGAAGAATTTTTTTTTTCTAAATCTGAAATAATATTTTAAGTACATTCTTGAGCCCAGGGAGTGAACTGCTTACTTCTTGCTTGATCATGGTGGATGTTGACTGGGACCCTCTCTTGCCTTGTGCACTTGGGTGCACCTGCTCCTCAGATCAGCTCTGTCCTCTCATTTAGTTTTTCCAGGAGACAAAGCACAAGCCACCAGCCCATTAAGATAACTTTGGAACCACTTAAGATGGGCTATTTCAAAAGGTACCAAATTCCCTGATCTTATAACTGAACCATTTAACTAGATCATCCTGTAAAGAGAAAGTGCGTTAAAAATACCAGTTAATTACTTTTTTTTAATTCCCAAGGCACAAATAAGTCCTAGTTAACTGTCTTTGCACATTTATATATTTAGACATCAGGATATGACTATATAGCAGTCAAAGAGCCAGCAGGCACTTAGGTAGAGGACAACCGATTCTAAGTAATGGCCTGGCTGCCACTTGCTATTGGTAGGTTATATTGAAAGACCCTGGGAAGAAAACCCTAGAAACCAAGGCCTTGTTAGCAATTCTTTTCTGGAGAACACACATGCACCTTCATTAGAAGTTGTCAACATTAAGAAATATTAGCACCTTGATGTGCCGGGTGAATAGAATCCAAAGGCAGGTTCAATGGACTTGTCAGAAGCAATTAGCATTAAAGAAATCCCAAGGATTAAAAATTTAATAAAATACAATTTGAGGGTGACAAAATGATCATCTTTTTCTCCCTCTCTGCATTTGGACTTTAGAGCTGTCCATATGACAAAGGCCTTGTATGGGGAGGGCCTCTTAAAATCCATTCATATCACATTAGATACATCACATAGAAATGGTTCTTATGGACTAGTCCATAACCTACTTTATTTCTGGAGGGACATTTCATGTGTCTGGAAATCCAACTACCAAGTGGCCCTAAATGTCTGAAACCAAATATATAGTGGATTAATGAAGGAATAAATGGTAAGCCCCAGCCAAAGTAAATTTCACCTACTGATGCATAGAAATTCAAGCCCTTTATCAATAGGAGAGGCTGTTAAGCTCTATCTCAGAGCCCTGGTACCCTTAATTTTTGCATCAGTGAACGAAGATCAGTTATCTGGCTCCTGGATAATCAATATCAGGATCGGTGATACTAAGGATTGGTGAACTAAGAAGAGAAGTTGCTCCCAGAGGTAGGCAGTGACCCTAGTAAAATATGACAGGTGAAGCCCCCCAAAGAGGGAAAAGACAGGACACTGACAGAAAGCAGCCAAAAACTCAAAGATATACTCAGGGTTATAAAGGCAGGAGACAAACCCTAAGTACCCTCTTAGCTTTGGGGGGAATTCATGCGTTACGGCTCAGTCCAAATTCATTTATTTATTCCTACACTTAAAGAACATTTACGTTCCAAACAGCTGCCCAAAATGAAGAAACTGGTCACTATATTGGGTAAAATCTAAAGTCTTCTAGCCCTACTATTCTGTAATTATTTATTGGACATTCCGTGAAAAGCCCATACTGGCCATTCCACGTTCTCTGAATCTATTTCCAGGTGCCACTAAATAAAAACCCTAACTTGCATTCAGCTTATTCAGTAAAGAAGGCAGGAGAGCCTAAACTGCTTTAGAAAGATTTTCATCTTGCTGGGTATAATTTGTCAGTGTTGGTTCTCATCTGGGAGCACAACCCAGTAGAGTGGCACCTTTCCAGGGAGGCAAGAAACAAGACATTAACATATACGTCTGTGAAGGATGTGAAGGAATAAAGGCTGGGTAATATAGTTTCTATCTTGGGATTAGAGGACAGGTACATGTTGGGAGCGTCAGAGCCTCCTGAGAAGCCAGGTGAGAACATCCCAGAACTGCAATCCTCCCAAAGTCAAGGCCTTAGCCATAGTGTTGGTGGAATCAAGAAAGGGGCAGCCCGTGAGTATGGAACCACCAACAGGGGAACCCTCCTTCAATGTCAGGGTGACTCAGGACCACTGCTACACCAGGCAACATAATTTGACCTGCAGAGCTTTGAATCAGTATAAACCAGGGGGTGATGGTATTCTCTTGAAGTGTCGAGATTATTGAATGCACTTTGGGTTTATGAAAGATTTGTTTATGCCTTCCTGGGTCCTCAACAAACGCCAGCCGTCTCCCAGAGTTATAGGTTTTCTAAATTGGAAGAGACTTCAGTGAACTTACTTGTTCAAAAATGATCTGGGCCCCCTAGGTGTGCTCCTTGTTCAGAGTACCTCCATGGGCACACGTGGGTACAGCTTCATTGCCCTCTGCCCGTTAGAGCAGACTACAAGCTGCACGAAGCGATGAGACCAGGGTGGAGACAGTCTGGGACGCCATGGCCAATGGCAGCCATAACACACAATGTAAGGGGAAGCCTCCCAACCAACTGAACCAGCCTTTGTTTTCTTCATTTCACAGAAAATGGAGAGTGCCAGTATGGGAGAACTAGGAAATTATTAGAGGACTATGTAGCCCACGTGGAGTATAGAAAACTATCTCCTTTTTTTTTTTTTTTTTTTTTTTTGCAGCTAAGGGCTGGAGGGTTGATGAGGTTTGGGAATGTTTCCTAGTCATCTGTGAAGTTAGAGGCAGAGCCAGACTTGAGCCTTCCTCCCCTGCCCTGGGTCGTGCCGTTTCCTGCTGCCCCACAGTCTGAAACTGTCCATGGTTATTCTCTACACGGGGCAGGAAAGGGGGGCTTCATTTCCTGAGTGAGGGACCTATGACTTAGGCCTTAATGACTTGTCTAGGGACACCCATGTGATGGTTATCTAATCTTTTAAAGAATCGTGTTCTAGTTTCAAAGGTGAAGTCAAGAGCTGGTTCTTTCCTTCCAGCTAAGTGAGACCTTACACAGAGAGCGTTGGCACACTAGATGGGAGTAAAAGCAAGTTTTGGTGCTTTTCCCTAAAACCCTAATGCTCTTGCAGAGGAGAGCGAGAGAATGTCAGGATGGGGTTCAGATCTGGCTGGAGCCAGATGGACCCTCATAATCTACATATCCTTACAAATTAATTAAGTGGTAATCTAATGTCTATATGCTTGAATTTTCTCATCTGGAAAACAGGGCCAGTAACAGAACTCATTCCATAAAGGTGTCGAGAGGGTGAAATGAGTTAATACATACAAACGGCTTTAATACAGCACTTGGCACAGAGTTAAGTGTTAGGTTGTCCAACTTGATATATTTACGTGACATTTGGAGGCCAGGGCAAGACGTCACTTGGCCAAGAGGAGAGTTAAGAATTATAGCTTTTAGTTTTCTATGCAGGATACGGTCAGCTTTTCACTTCTCGCTATCAGGCAGAAAAGGAGGTGCGGATTAATTGTGAGCCAAGTGCCCAGGGTTTAAACATCTCAGTACAAGGGCCAGAAAGTGAAGAAATAAGCAGAATCAGCAGCCCTCTATTTGCCTCTTGAATTCAAATTCAATTCAAGACAATTGGCTTGAATTTGGCCAATGAATTGAGCCTTTGATGACATTGGACTTTGGTCCAGACCTGATTTGTTCATTTTAGCCACTCTGACTGGCGTGAGGTGGTATCTCAGTGTGGTTTTGATTTGTGTTTCCCTGACTGTTTCTATGTCTCCACCAATTTTTACTTCTCTGTACATCAACATGACTATCTGTCAAATCTATACTTAGTTCAGTTTAGCAAACATTTGCTGCGAGATGTTGTGTGTTTGGACACATTGCCGTAAGACTTGGTGACTTGGACGAAGGACAGGAGCTGGAAAGACAGCCTTCTTAGCCTCCTCCTCATCCGCTTCCCCTCCATCTATACTCCATCCTTTGTTCTTTTTTTTTAAACTTTTTTTTTTCAATGTTTATTTATTTTTGGGACAGAGAGAGACAGAGCATGAACGGGGGAGGGGCAGAGAGAGAGGGAGACACAGAATCAGAAACAGGCTCCAGGCTCTGAGCCATCAGCCCAGAGCCCGATGCGGGGCTCGAGCTCCCGGACCGCGAGATCGTGACCTGGCTGAAGTCGGACGCTTAACCAACTGCGCCACCCAGGCACCCCCTTCCTTTGTTCTTTTTTAGCAAAACTCTTCAGAAGTCTTCTCTTTACTTTTGCCTCCAATTTCTCCTTCCTTTCTCACTTGAACTTGCCCCATTTATTTTATTTTTTTTTGTTGTTGTTGACATTTATTTTTGGGGAGAGCGCAAGTGGGGGAGGGACAGAGAGAGGCAGACAGAGGATCTGAAGCAGGCTCTGCGCTGACAAGCTGACAAGAATGAGCCGGATGTGGGGCTCGAACTCACGAACCGCGAGATCATGAACTGAGTCCAAGTCAGATGCTCAGCCCCCTGAGCCACCCAGGTGCCCTGAACTTGCCCTATTTAAGCTTTCACCTCCTCCTCTCCACTGAGATGGTTCTTGTCATCCTATTCCAGATCTAATAGCCCATACTCAGTCCCAGTTTATTTAAACGCTCGGCAGCACGGAACACAGTCGATCACTCTTTCTGCCAAAACACTTCACTTGGCTTCCAGAGCACCCTACACTCCTGTTTGTCCTCCTGCTGGACTGGCTGCCGCTTCTCAGCTTGGAATTGGATCCTTCAGGGCTCAGTTCCCAGAGCTCCCCTTCTCTGTCTCCTCCTACTCCTTCGGTGGTCCCCTCCAGTCTCAAGTGTATGCTGAAGAACGATTGTAACTCTAGCCGGAACTGCTCCCAGTTCAAGATTCACGTATTCGACGACCTGCCAGACACCTCCACTTGGATGTTTAATAAGCATTTCAAACATCCCATTGTCCCACTGATCTCCTAATCCCCAAGCCTGCCATTTTTGGTAACTGACACCTCCCTCCCAGTGGCTCGGGTCAAAAACCTTTCGATTTTTTCCTTCATTCTTCTCTTTCTTTCGTACCCCACATTCATCAGTGATTATGTTTACCTTTGCCTGAAAATTACTTCGAGAACACGAGCTCTTCTTCCCACCTCCACTGCCAGCCCCAAGCCATTGCCATCCCTTGCTTAGAATATTGCAGTCGCCTCCTTTTCATCGGTCTCTACTTCTGTCCTTGTGCTTCTTTCATTAGCCCTTGACGTACAAGCCTATTAAAGTCAGATCATGTCACTCCTCGACTCCACCCTCTCCCCCATTATGACTTCCATGCCAGAGTCCAAGCCCAAGTCCTTATGGTGGTCAGCTGAATAATACTCCATGGTATGGACACAGCACAGTTTGCTCGTTCACTTGTCTATTGATGGGTGCTTGGATTGTTTCCACCTTTTGGAACCAATGATGCCGCCATAAACATCGGCATGCCGGTATCTGTTGAAGTCCCCGTTTTCAATCCGTGCGGGTATATACCTGGGCGTGGAATTGTTGGCTCATACGGTAATTCCATGCTTGGCTTTTTGAGGAACTTCCAAACTGTTTTCCACGGCAGCTGCACCCTTGTGCACTCCCACCAACGGTGCACAAGCTTCCCGATTTCTTCACGTCCTTGCCAACACGTGTTATCTTTTGCTTTTTGGAGAGTAACTGCCTCTTGTTTTTCCTTGAGGGAGTCAACCGTCCTCCGGTCTTGGTGCCTTGCTCTTCCTGTTCCTTTTCCTTGGAATATTCTCCCACCAATATGCGTGGCTTGCTCCCCCATCTCCTTCAAGTCTTTGCTCAAAGGCCTTCACTATTAAAATTTCGCCTCCATTACCAGAGTGCCCTAGCCACTTTCCCCTGCTGTAATATTTTTTTCCAGGCCCGGAAAGTTACACCTTTCTAACTTACAGGATAATTTACTATTCCTATACTATCTGCCCTCCCCCACGTTTGTCACTGCTCTACCCCAGTGCCGAGAACAGTGCCTGATTCTTAAAGAACTACTGCAAGAAATAACTGTGAAATTAATGAGCGATGTCAGAGCTGCGTCACCGTAAAGGGCGAGCTGGACTGAGCTAGGCGGAGAGGGAGAGGGGAAGGGAGAGGTTTTCTGTGTTGAGGGAACACATGGGTTGCTATGGATCGGGCCTGCTTAATGTCATGGATGAGGGTCTTCTCGAGGCAGAGACCCCATAGCTGCGGAACACATCACTGGATTTTCTTTGCTCGCTGTCCGTTAACACCTGTTTCCCCTGCAAGCACCGCAATTTGCTTACAGGCTGACGAGCGACCACTAGAGTCTGCTGAGTTTCGACGATGTGGATGTCAACAGCCCAGCATCCCCCAGCAGTCGCGTGAGAGGAGAAAGTCTGCCACCTGTGCCTGGATATAGGCGTATACGATTGTCATCTCGCCCCTACTGTTGTTTCAGTTATTTCAGTACTAAGTGCAGGAACTTCGAGCTCAAGGCTCTTACATGGTGCCGCGGCCTCCTGCTGCTCCAGAGGGCTGGAGAGTCCCCTCCCCATCTCGGTCAGCCATGGGATTTGCCCCGGACCACGGTGGTGCCTGCTCCGTGCCGTCCCCGTGCTCTCTCGGGGAACCTAGAGCATCAGAGGAGATGCATGAAATCATGACAATTTGCATCACGGTTGCAGTAAATTGAGGGGTGCTGGCGACAAGTGCTGGGAGGTGTCCTCCTCTCTCTGACACCCTTCGCTTCCAGCTCCGCCAGGCAGCAGCTGGCTCGGGGACTTGGTCAGACTTCAAGGCAAGTAGAAAAAGAGGAAGAAAGGGAGGCGAGACAGATCTTTCTGGTCTGTTTTCTAAGTCCAAACCCTCCTGGAGGGGCTTTCTGGGCCCTAAAGGTGCTGTGTGGCCTTCTGTAGATGGAGAAGGAACATTTCCTATGGTGTCCCAAAGGCAGCCCTCTTCTTGGCCCCCAACTTGCCCCGGGCATCAGAGAACATGGATGGGAGCATAGAAGCAAATCTGAGTGAGTTATTTTGCAGCAACTCACAGCCACCCCTACTTCTGGCCTGACCCATTTTCTCCAACTACGATGTGGCTCTAACAATCCCTGCTCGGCTCTCCATCTTGCCTAGAGGCTACTAGAGTTCATTAGATTAAAAAAAAAAAATCTATAAACTACTTTGAGCACCTTGGAGGTAAGTGCTCTATAAGTACAATGTAATAATAATAATGCTACAATAATTACCTTGATTAATTTATGCATAAGACAAAAAAAGATTCTTAATTAAGAGACATTCCAACAGCGTGAACACAGGCCCCATATATTGGAAAGTAATACCACCAGCAGGGATTCTAACTCTGGGCCAGAATGACAAGGATAATGAGCCACTCACCCTCACTCTGAGCGTCCTCTGCATGTTTTGGGTTCTTGGTGACGACTATAGGCTCTGTGGCCAGCAGACTGGAAAGGCAGAAGATGAAAGAGAGGAGTTTGGGTGTTAAAATTACGTAAGACACAAGCTAACTTAACCTCATCACACTGTAAGTAATTAAAAACCAAAGGTAAGCTAGTCAGTGGCATCAGTAAAATTCACGTTTTTCTTTAGATGTAGTCAAGATTTATGGATCGCCTATTGACTGGCCCTCCCTTCCCTAGATGGCAGCTGACATCTGTCCTGTGACTCTCTCTCCTCTTCTAGTGTAACTTTCTGCAGTCTTCAAGGCCCTGTTGGGTGACAGAAGAATTGATTCTAGCTAAAGTGTTAATGGCTAACAACAGCAGTGTTTCCCCTGGGTACTTACTCTGCATTTGAACTGAAGTTTTCAATGTTTGTATTTGTAGAAACGACTAGACATTATGACCCTCGACTTAGGCTGCTGGGGATAAAAGCGTTAGAGCATGGAGTTCATGGCGTCCTTCGAATCATAGGGCCAAGCCCTTTGGCACATGAGGCCGTTCTACAGGTGGTGTTAGAGGCTGAGAGATAGGATGGGCCTACAGCTTTCTATCAGCAGACCACATTAGCCCGTGGCTCATGCTTGCCCCTTGTGTTTTCACAGCAAGTCTGTGAAATGGATCTTGATTTCAGAACCAGATCTTGATTTCAGAATCAAATCGCCCCAAATATCTGCTCCAGGTCCTGTCTTTGACCTACTGACATCATTACCTTGTGCTCACTCTCAGCTGGGAACCGTACCACTGCATATGAATTATCCCGGCCAGCGTGGAAGCTTATCATGAGACAAGCCCGCCCAGGTATGGCTGGTTCTCTGCAGTGGGGTGTCGTGGAAAGAGCCATCTGCAAGTTGCATCTTTGTAGCCTGAGTTTTATCTGCACGACTCAGAGAAGACAGCTAAAGGAACCCTTTGGTAATAACCCTCGTGTTCTCATGCCTGTCCAGTCTGGAATAGTTACAAAAAATACATTGTGCTTTAACCTATACCCGCAGTTTTAGGCATAGTCATTCACACGTGCTGTCGAAATTCTCAGGTATGCAGCGAGGGTGGAAAAGCACATGAATTAACACCCGGGTGTGCAAGAGCCAGGCACAGAGTCTGCTGGTGTGGAACATATGCCGGGCGGAGAAAGCACCTTGGCCTGGGAACCAAGTCACCTGGACTCGTGTCCCACCTCTGACACTGACTGAGCCCTCTCTGGGCCGCTGCCAAATAAAAGGGCAGCACGATCAATTTCTAGGTCTTAGTTCCCATTCTGACGTTATAGGACTCTATGCATATCATGTACCCCAAATGGCCCTCATCCACACGAGATGTATGACCCTGCCTGAGGCAGTTTGCACGGAACAGAAATCAAAACCGTAAGCCACAGAGCGGAAGCTCCAGTGGTAGGATTTCCAGTGTTATCGTTATGGGAGGAATGGGGACAATGTTGAGGACTGAGGGCGAGGTCTGCCAGGTCACAGGTGGTGCTTGATCTACACAAGGTCAAGGTGTTCAATCTGGGCCCATGGGTACCAGCAAGCCCCCGGCACCCGGCTTGGGCTCCAGGTATAAACTTAGGGGGTCTGTGGGCTCACTGTGGGCTGACTATTTAGTTTTAATGCCCAAAACCAATTTTAAATAAAATAAAGGAACCCCCTAAATATTCTATATGGGGCTTTCTTTTTTTTAGAGGGACATTTCAAGACTAGTTTCACACAGGTTTAGCCGAAAGGGAAATTAAACTCTACATTTAAATGGGAGATTACGCACAAAGGAATCCATTACTTTCAATATTTCTCAGCAGGAGGGCTCAGAGTTATTTAAATAAGTTTAGATATTAAACCTAAAGTAGCCATTAAAGCAATGTGGATTTGTTTGTCTGTTTTTTTTTTCCCCCAGAAATCTTTTTTTCCAGCTGACTGAAAAAATCCATTGCTTAACCAATGGAGGATATTTTAATGCATTAAAAAAAAAATCCAGGGACTTTTTAATATAGCACTTCCTTTGAATTTTTAAGTAGCATCTTAAGGTAAGTGTCATCCTTTGGACAGATTAACCAAAGCGCATTCCCTTCCCCGCCCCCACCCTGGGCAGAACAGCGCTAATATAAACACCGACATTAAACCATATTGGCTATGGAAGAGGCTTTGATTGTCATTGAGATTATTTTAAAAGTTATTTAGGCCCCCCTGTTCCATCTCTGCAAACCACTGAGAAAACGTTGCGCCGGGTTTCTCTTTGCGACATTTCTTTGGGGATTCATAAATATTGATTGTACCGTAAAAAAATTGATGGAATCTTGAAACAGACTGCAGTTGAGGCAGCTGGGGAATTTACTCAATTTTTCTCAATCGCTGCAGTCTATAAAAAGAGGAGATTTTGCAAATTGTTTCTCACCTTGTCTTTTTAGTATTTAATAGCTCTCAATTCTATAGCCTTCTGAACCATGCGCTGGGCATGTTTTCTATCAAAACAGAATCAGGCCTATTCAATGGGAATTAAAAGGTGGGAGCCGGTTATGAGTGGGTTAAACTCTGCCCTGTCCTCCACCTTCTCTCTTCCTCCCCTCCTGGCACCTTCTCTCAGTTTTCTGTGTCCTGCTGCTTTGGTCATAGCCCTGCACCTATCCCACAGATGCCCCACGTTGTGCCCTGGATTATCCCTTCTCCTCCTGTCCCAGGGCCATGATGGAAATGAAGTCAAAGAAGCGAATGTCAGAGGCTCGCTGCGGTCCTGCCTTTCACCACACTTGGTAGCTATTAAACCACACTCCTAGCAAGATAACCCTGCTCTCTCTTTAGACAGCAGAACTCTTCACCATCCTGGCATCCTGCCCTCCATCCGGCTCCAAACTACCTCTTTAATCTTATTCTCACCACTGTCCTTCTGGAACCCTAGTGTCTTTGGTCCCCTCGTTGTCTGTCCCTCAAAACAACTACTACAGGCTTATACTTTTCCATCATTCCTGGAATGTTCTCCTTACCTTCCTTCTGTGGCGGGCAGAATGATGTCATCCCGACCCTCTGCCCCCGTGTCTACGTTCTAATTCCCAGAACCTGTGAATCTGTAAGGTTGTGTGGTAAAGGGAAACTAGGGTTGCTAATCAGCTGACCTTAAGATAGAGGGATTATCCTGCATTATCCCTTGGGGCCCCGTGTAATCACACGGATCTTTAAAAGTGGCAGGGGGAATTGGAAGGAGGCATCCGAGAGACGGCAGCGTGAGAAAGAGCCCCAACATGGCTGGCTTTGGAGGATGGGGCCATGAGCCAAGGAAGGCAGGTGGCCTTTATAAGCTAGAAAGGACGCCATAAAAGGCAAGGAAACAGAGTCTCCCATGGAACCTCTAGAAAGAACTGGTCCTGGAAGCACCTTGATTTTACCCAGGGAGACCTGTGCTGAAATTCTGACCTGCAGAACTGAAAGATAATATATTTGTGCTGTTTGAAGCCACTAAGTTTGAAGCCACTAAGCCATAAAAGGCAAGGAAACAGAGTCTCCCATGGAACCTCTAGAAAGAACTGGTCCTGGAAACACCTTGATTTTACCCAGGGAGACCTGTGCTGAAATTCTGACCTGCAGAACTGAAAGATAATATATTTGTGCTGTTTGAAGCCACTAAGTTTGTGGTAATCACCCTTAACCACACCTGCCAAGTCCATTTAGCCACATAGGGTAACATTCACAGGTTCCGGGGATTAGGGTGATTCTAATCTTTGGGGGTGATTATCCAGCCTGCCACACTGGATAACAAGAGGTGGCTCTGCCAGCTCCTGGACGAGAACCTAAGGATAGGGAGGGGATAAGCCCAGTCAATTGACATTGAAATTATTGTTGGGTTCAATGTTGGGATTTCTCATAGGAGGCATAGGACATGGCATTGATCTCATTGATCTTGAATTAATCATCCATGGAAGCAAGTAGAAACCCCTTTTGTCTCAGCCACTGAATTATTTTTTCTCTTGTTACACTTTGCCATCTGAGGTCCAGTGACTTGTCCAAGATTCTACACGGCCGGTGAATTTATAAATCACACGTGGCACCTGAATGGGCCTGAGATGAACCCTCCTTGGAGGTATCTGTGGGCTCAGACGCTCTAAATGAGGGGAGCCAGTCCTTGATGACAACCCCCTCTCTACTCCACAAGACACAAAGCATGAAAACATCAAAGCATCATGTATCAAATGTATATTACGTGAGGAGCCCTGGGCCGGAGCCCCTGCCCTCAAGGAGCTTCCAGGCTGGTAAGTAGTTGGGAGCTGTCCACGGAGGGTTTCAACACCAACCATACGATATTAAGTAGTCTGAAAGTGTTGAGGAGAGAGGGCATCCATGCGGGATGTGGATGGTCTCATGGTGGTGGTAGGGCTGGTAAGGGAAATAATGGGTAGCTAGAAAGGGGTGGAGTGGCTTGGAAGGATACCCCAGGCAGGAAGAGCAGAATAATAAGCAGAGAAGCAGAGTAGAAAATCTCATGCCTATGAGGGAAGCCATGAGAAGAAGTGCAGTCCAGGGATAAGAAGGTAGGGTTTCAGGTTTCTGGATTTTCCTTAGTCATGGCCGCCAAGACCTAGCTCAGGTGTGGTGGCCTGTTTATTTATTTATTTATTTATTTGACGTTTATTTATTTATTTTGAGAGTGAGGGAAAGCAGGGAAGGGGCAGAGAAAGAGGGAGAAAGAGAGAGTCGACACAGGGCTCGAACTCAAGAACTGTGAGATCGTGACCTCAACGAAAATGAACGGTTGGACACTTAACCTACGGAGCCGCTCGGGCACGTGGGGGTTTATTTCTGAAACCAGCTCTTCTCCTATGCCCCTGACACTCAGTCTCCAACTCGACTGAAATAGCTCTGTTACCTCTAAGGCATTCCTGGACTAACGCCACCCCCGTGAGCTCCGGGGAAAGCTGGCCAGGACAGAGGACAGATTCCAGACCCACCCTTATCTGGGCCGCGGCATCTGGCAGGATCCAGGAGGGCATCGTGACAGGGATGAAGGAGACAAGGCCTCACCCCATCTGTCCTGCAGAGCTGGTGCAACAGGGAGTTTGGGTTATGAGTTTACCTGAGAGAGAAACAGGCCATGAGATGGAGTCCCCCAGATTTCCCCCCAAAGCTCCGCTGGTTTCTGTGGTCCCCGCCAGTGGCCTTTCATTGATGCACACCCCCGTTCCCAGACTCCCCTCGCTGCAAAATCAGCTCACCTCCAAATTTCCTTCCTATCCAGAAGCTCAGCCCCTCCGGAGTCCGCTTCTCCACAGACCTCCACCGCCTTCAGAGGAGAGTGATTTCCCTGCTTCTCTGGCCCGTCTACTTGTTCTTGGTGGGGATGCTGGCCTGCCTCAAGCTACTGTATCCCGCCAGGAAGCAGAAGCCTCTCCATCTTCGCTTCTGAAGGATAGATGCTTTGTAGGAATTTTCTGTTGGCAGCCGTTTTCTTCAGGCCCTTGGATACATTATTCCCTGTCTTCTGGCCTCCGAGATTTCTGTCGAGAAGTTGGCTCTAAGTCAGCTATGAGTCCTACTCCTGCTCTTCGAAGATAATGTTTCTCTTTTTTCCTCTCGCTGCTCTTCGAAGATAATGTTTCTCTTTTTTCCTCTCGCTGTTCATTTTGTCACCATGTCCCAAACGGCCTCCGTGCCCTTCTCTGTATTCCCCATCCTTTCGTCTTTCCATGCTGTGTCCTGACCCGCCACCGGGCCGCCATGCCTCGCCCGGTTCGCTTTCTCGTGGCCCCTCAGGTGGATGCCAGCTAGTTAATCCCCTGCGCCGCTCTTTCTGCCTCACGGCTTGCTCGCCTCTCTCCTGTTCCTCCACCCACTGGGCCTCGCGGGCACCGTCACACCAAATCTGACCATGTCGCTCCTGAGCTTAACATATCAAGTGGTTTCCCATTTCTTATGGGCAGGTGACCCCACCCCCACCCCCCCACCCCCGCCACCGGCTTCTTAACAGGAGACTTGGGCCTTTGCACATCTCCAGGCTGATTTCATGTTATTTTCTGCCCTTAACCTTGTGCTCTAAGAACCCTGATCGGTTTCCAATTCTCCCATGCCCCTGAACACACACACACACACACACACACACACACACACACCTCTCCAAATTGCTCCTCCACCTAATGCCTCTGTTAATGCTGCTCCTTCTATCCGGAAAGCTCTTCTGTCCCCTTTTGTCTAATGAAGCCACATTGAATCTTTGGGCCGTAGTCATTATCCTCATCTCTGTCTCTTCCCCAGACCCCCCCACCTGCTGCTCCCATAGTACACTTTGCATATTGCTATCACTGCACTGACCACAAACAACCAAGTTCATCTTCCTCTCTAGATTGCAAGTTTCTTGAGCAACCGTGTCTTGTTCATCTTTAGATCCCCGGCGCCCAACACCTTGCCTGAGACAGAGAAGGTAACCCAGTGAATGTTTGAATGATTGACAAATTATTACATAAAATTTGTATGAAAATTCCCTAAGTTTTCACATCCTTGCATGAATCAATAATGTTAGCCCTATTCTAGGTGTGGAAGACTGTAGACCACGGTCCTCATCTCCAACAGCACAGAAAATGAAGGTGAAGGTCCAAAGATCTCTGAAGCAGTAAATCTCTCTGACCCGACCTGCACTGACTGACTTCACTCTTCTCCCTCTTAACTCTTGCAATCGGTCCTTAACACATGATCTAGGCTTTGATAATCTGCTGCCTTCTACTCTCTAATGAGAATGCAGGTGGAAAAACCAATGGACTGAGTGTTCGCTATTACCTTTTCTATCCGTTCAGTTCAACACTGTGGTCGTATGAATTGATGGTGTAGAAATTAGTCACTAGAAAAGCCTGTTTGACTAAATATCACTGCCCAGATGGTGGTCTCCATGGGGCGGAGCCTGAGACGTTGCCACAACACCTCCCTGGGGAGGGACTCGGGTTGGGGATTGACAGGATGCAGCCAATGGGAAAAGGTGGTGTCCACAGCGATAGGCCAGCCTGCACCAGGACAGCCCAGCCGGAGGTGTGGAGGCTCGGATCTGGCTTGCACAGGAATTAAACAAGAGACGTGGTGGCCCCCATGTTGGCAAATGGCAGCCCCTAAATGCTTAGCCAGAGTGGAGCTGACAGGACCAAAGCAGGGCCCGAGGGCTAGACAAGCTGGGGTTTGGCCAGTTATCAGGACTGAGACTCAGGAGAACAAGCAGGGGTCCCAGTTACCGAAACTGGGGCCCAAAGTGGGACACAGCCTCAGGAAGAAGGTGTCATCCAGCATCAGAAGTCTTACAGGGACTGGCAGCCAAGCTAACCTGGACCAGGGGCGTCTGGACTCCTTAGTCAATACATTTATCTCTGAGGACAGCCCGGCTTGAGGTTGAGCGGGTGTGGCAGGAGAGGGAGGGGTTTTGCCAAGTGGCCCAGCTGGAAGATATGGCTGTGCTGGCCAGACACTGACCACAGCGGGCCAAAAGGGCAGCAGGTAGCGAAAGCTGATGAGGACCCAGGAAAGAAAGAGATGGGACAAGGCCGGAAGCCCACAATACGAAGTCAAGATGGGATGTGGTGGGGCTGGGGAGAGGCTGGGAGACTGGTGGTCAAGGTGGCACCGAGGGCCTTCAGCCAGATGCGTGGGTGGTGAGTCAGATTCTGGGTAGTCCCACTAGGTACTAAAGCCCACCATAGGCTACACGTCCAAGGTGCCAGGAGGTAAACAGGGCATCAAGGGTCAAGGTGATGGTGATGTTCTGATATGAAGGGGACTGGGTAGGACAAGGTTAAGACCTGAGTCTGTGGTCAGGGTCCCAGGAAGTCCTGGAGGCAAGGGAGAAGAAAGCAAAGTCTATATTTAGGATTCAGGTGAGAAGGAGGTCATGAAGCTTATAAGATGCTCAAATCCAGGGGAGCCAAAGAACCCAAAAGGGCAGAGACCTGGCCCAGAGGGGCTTTCTAAGGTCTTCCTTCCAGCAATCCGGAGCAAATGGCGTCTGGATAGGCTGTGTTTGTCAGGTTCTCCAGAGAAACAGAACCAATGGTAAGACAGGCATTATAAAAAATTAGCCCATGCAGTTGTGGAGGCAAGAAGTCCCACGATCAGTCATCGGCAAGCGAGAGACCCAGGAAAGCCAGAGCTGCTAGAGGCCTGAGAGCCAGAGAGCTAACGGTGTAGATCCCAGGCTCAGTCCCAAAGCCTGAGAAGCAGTACTGCTGAGAGCAGGAGATTCTTGTCTCAGCTTGATCGGACAGAGCCAGAGGGAACCCTTTCTTCCTCCACTTTTTGTTCTATTCGGGCTTTCGGCGAGTTGGACGAGGCCCACCCACATCGGGGAGGGCTGTCTGCTTTACTCATCCTGTGATTCACATGCTGATCTCTTCTGGGAACACTTTCACAGACACGCCCGGAATAATGCTTAGGCAGATACGTGGGTGACCATGGCCCAGTCAAGTTGACACGTAAAATTAACCATCAACCAACCACCTGGGCGAGCGGCACGGATCCTGCCTCCCTGCCTGCGGCTCGGGGATGCCCCGTGCAGTCTCCTCGCAGATCTATGGCTGACGTTGACTCCACTCCGGCCGGTCAGGCAGCCCCACGCCACTCCACAGCCCAGGGCTCGGGACATCAAATGCTTTCAGGTAGGATCCTCTGGTGATGAAACCTAAGCATGGTTTCTTGCTTTTATCTTCATTGGAGCCATCTTGTACAGCTGACCGATTTGCTGATTCCTGGCCTCCGCTTGGAAAGCTTCCAGCTCATTTTCATGCTACGCTGCGCAGTTCTGCCTCCTTAATGTAGTTTTAAACTTGTATTCAATAAACAATGGGTTTAAAATCAAATTAATTATCGGACACTCCATGCTGTTTAATTTTAAGGCTCCCGTTTTGCCAGTATTTCTTCCGAGGACAACTAGGCGTGGAGTGCCAGGCATCTGGGATGGCCCTTCTTGAGCGCCCCTGGGGAGGAGGAAGAGGAGGGAAAGGAGGCGAATGCAAAACCTCCTGGGAGAAGTGTTGGTGGAAAGGGCCACACCCTTTACTACCAGGATAGGCCTTTGGCCCAGTTAGTTGGCTTCTCCCGACTGTCTGGGTAGCAATGCCTATGAGGGGTGATGCGTTTGCTCGGGCGGTGAGTGGGGCCATGCCCACCTTCCCCATGGCCCTGGGTCCCCACAGTCTGGCTGGGCTTGCCTTGCGCGGAGGAGCTCCAGCGCGACCACGTGGCCTCCTCACCTCCTCGTTACCCTGGGCACGTGTCAAACAGCAGCCTAGTGCCCTCTGACTTCTGGGGGCCCCGCCCACTCTCCAAGTGCTTCCTGGAAGCCCCTCTCCCTAGACTTGAGGTCGAGGGGAGGCACACCTTCCTCTCCCACGAGACGCAGGCCTCCCAGCACACCCACAGTTCACACTCTCCCCAAACACCCTTTCGCCGCTTCGACTTCAGCCTTCTTACACCCCTGATGTGTGCGAGGCTACGTACTTCACAGGTGGTCCATACCTCACTTTTAAAGATGGGGGCATCGCTCCTATTCGATTGGTTTGGCTTTCGGACTCACTAAAAGGAACCCGCGCTGGGGTGTGAAAGTATAAGATGTAAAGGATGAGCCTAAAGCACCTGCTTGTGCCAGAAGGTAAAGAAAGGCTCTCGGAACAGAGGGGACATCGGGAGACCCAGGGGCCGGCTTGAAGGCTCCCGGGGGCCACATCTGGGACAATGTGAGCACCACAATGATTAGTGAGGGTAGAATTGTAACCCATGGAAGAAAAACAGAATTCTTGGGTCCGTGCTTATACTAAGAAAGGAAATGGTTATAAAAATCGGAAGTGTGTCTGTAGCATTTTAACCCCCTGCACCGTTCCCCACCCACCCACCCCCAACCCAGGAGCTCTCTCGATTCCATTCTTCCCATTGTCAGCTGAAGAAACTGAAACCTGGGAAGACGTGGTCACTTCCCCAAGACTGCTTAGTGACCGGTCGGTGACAAATCCAGGACTAGACCCCAGGTCTTTTGACCTTGGTCCTCTCCCAGGCAGGGGGTGCAACTCATGACCACGAATGACCTTCAGCCCCCACTGCTCCAGGCATGCCTCTGTCCTGGGCCTGGCCAGCGCTTTAGCCTCCTGGGTACAATGTCCTTGGAGCAGACCTCATAGGACCCCACCGCTCTCCCATCTCCTGGCCCCCACGCCAAAAACGTATTAAGCAGCCGCCTGTCACCTCCACCTTAATAAATAAGAATCTCTTTTCAGCTCCTTTGTCTTCCTCACCTCGGGGCCCACCTCCTGTAACCACACTGTCAATTACACCTCATGTCTAGCAAGGCCAGAGCTAATGAAAAGCAATAGAGAATTCACTGCCTTTTAATGAGGGAAACATGGCTTTTTACAGGGAACAATTTATTGGGCCAATTCCCCCCGTCCATCACCCAGGGGAGTTGCTGCCTTTTTGTACCCTGTGTTTGTTACTGTGTCAGGCACTGTGTAAAATTGCCAGCCAAGCACCGAGGTGAAGGCTCTGACTCAATTTACGGGGTGACATCTCCAATCTCCCTCCTTGGATCGGTAAGCGATCCTGGCAATGATATGCATAGAAATTAATTACTCCACCCCTTCTGCTCCCTGGCAGCCAGGACTGGGGCAGCCAGGACTCCTCCCTGGCAGCCGGAACAGCTGGGCCGACAGGCCACTGACCTACATCATCTCTACTTGCTTGTCCTGGCGGGAGTCCGTAGGGGAGACAGAGGACCACACTGCCAGAAAGACAAGAGAAACACAGGGAGGAGGGTGTCTTGGTCTGCTTAAGCCCCGTTGAAGGTCAAAAGCAAGTACCAGGTCCATCACCATTTCCAAGATGGAGAGGGAGGCAGGAGATACAGGAAGAACTCCCCAGGCTGAGATTCAGGAGGTGCCTCATGCTGCCACTGATCTCCTCTGTGGACTTTGGGCTTGACACTTCATCCCTAAAGTAAAATGCTTCAATCAGAGCAATTGCTCTGATGCTCTGCCAGAGCCTCCCTCCCCGTCCTCCTCCCCACCTGTCTCTGGATAACATAGTAGGCTGCTCCCAATCATTGTGTTTTAGACTCGACTGAGCTGCGCGATCTTGGGCAAGTCCCTTTCCTTCCCCGCCCTTTGTAGAGTCATATGTTCATGATCTACCTACTCCCAAAGATGGCTTTGGGAGTCAAATGAAAGAAAGTTGCTTTAAGACGTAAGATCGTATCATTTCAGTTCCAGACCTAGCTTTAGCTTGGAGGAATTAGGAAAAATGACCATTGGGAGGCACACCAAGGGTTCCTGAGTTAAAGTGTCTCCCATGTTTCTTGTGATATCTTAAACTCTGCCATCAAGGATTCATCTCTTGGTGACTTCAGCTTTAACTTTCTAATGATAAGTTAGTTTTTATTAGGTGCTCACTCACTCCGTCCCAAGTACCATATTTCGATCGCCGTAACCCTTACGTAGATCATCACAACACATTTGCAAAGTAAATATTGTGGCCATTTTATGAAACTGAGGCTCTGCAGGTTAAAAGAACTGACCCAGGCCCCTCTGTAAATGATGAGGACAGAAGACTTTTTAAAATAGACTCGACTGAGGTGTAATATGCAAACGGTAAAATGCACGCATTTTAAGGATATGTGTCATGAGTTTTGACAAATGTATACTTCCATGTAAGTACTGCCACAGTCAAGACATGGAACATTTCCATGACTCCAAAAGGTTTCCTTGTCCCCCTACCCAATCAATTCCCACTCCGTTCCCAGACAAACACTGATCTGTTTTCTTCAGCATTGATTAGATTTTTTTTTTTTTTTTTTTTTTGCAGAAGTCACTATATACTCTTTTGTATTTGGCTTTTGTTCAACCAGCATAATGTTTTATGCACATGATTGTGCACAAACCAGTTGGTTCTTTTTATTGTTGAGTATTTGTTTATCCACTTGTCTCTAGATGGACATTCACATTTTTTCCTGTTTTTTGCAATTATGGAAATAGTTATTATGAATAATTTTTAACGAGCTTTTGTATGAACAAATGTAGCTTTTTCATAGATCTTAGGATTTTTAAGTACCTATTTCTGCAAATAAAGACACTTTTACTTTTTCCTTTCTAATCTATAACATTTTTATTTTTTTTTCTTGAATTATTGCACTAAGACCTCCAATACAATATTAAATAGGAGTAATGAGAATGGATGTATTTTTGATGTTTTCAATAGTAGGAGAAAAATATTCAGTATTTGACTGTTAAGTATTCTGTTAACTATTAATTTTTCATAAATACCCTTTATTAGTTTAAGGAATTTCCCTTTCATATCTTGTTTGTTGAGAGTTTTTATTTTTTTTAACCGCGAGTGAGTGTTGAGTCTTGTCAAATGCATTTTCTGCATCTGTTTTAATAAGCATATAGTATTTCTTCTTTATTCTGTTACTATGATGAATTACATTGACTGACTTTTGAATGTTAAACCAATCTTACATTTCTGGTATAAATCCCACTTGGCCATGGTATATCACCCTTTTCTTATATGTTGTTGTATGCAATTTACTAATAATTTATTAAGGATCTTTATGACTGTATTCATGAGCATATAATTTCTTTTCTTGTAATGTCTTTGGTTTTGGTGTCAGGGCAATGGTCTCAATCTTCATAAAATGACTTGGGAAGTGTTCTTTCTTCTTTATTTTCTGTAACAGTTTGTGGAAGATTGGCATTATTTCTTCCTGGTATTTATGTGTAAAACTTCCTGGAAAGCTTTTTATTATTATTACTATTATTATTATTATTACTAATTAAATCTCTTCAATAGATCTATAGGACTCTTTAGATTTTCTATTTCTTCTTCAGTGTTTGTCATTTGTGTCCTCTCAACAGTTTGCCTATCTCACCCAAGTTGTTGAATTTATTTGCATAAAATTACTCCTACTATATCCTTATGATCCTATTGATGTCTCTACCCTTGGAGCCAGGATTTTAAAACAATTCTGTCTGACCCCAAAGTTTGTGCTTTGACTTCCACGCAATCCTATTCCTGCAATGAAATGCGGTCCCTCTGGGAGAAGCCATATATGAAGTCCGCAGGAGGAGAGACCTTAACAGCACCTGAAAGCCAGGGGAAGGCCAGGTTTGCTAGAAGGAAATCCATATGTGTGTTCAGTAATGAACCAGGGACAAAGTGGCAACTGAGGGGCCTCAGGAAAGGTAGAAGGAAGGAAGCAGTAACAGTGTTATTTCTTTAAGCACAAACTTAGACTGCATGAGCCCGCCAGGGTCTTTTATGCTGCCAAGGGTGGGTGTTTTGAGGTGGGGGGGGACAGAAAAAGAAGAGGTGACATTGCTTTACTGAACGTATGCGCAGCATTCTGAGTTGGGTTTGCCTGTGGCAGCAGGTCCCAGATGATGATTAAATCTCTTTCATAGTTTTCTCCACTTATTCCTCTGCAACACTGTTGGCTTTACAGCACATGGTGACAGCATGTAGCTCTAGCTTGGCACAAATACAGAATGTACTCGCCCAGAAGCCATCCTCCCCTTTTCCTCTCAAGCCGCCAAAGCTTGTCTTCTACCCTAGAGGCTCAGGCTGCCAGACAGTTGCTTTCCCAGCGTTCTCTGCGAGGAGGAGTGGCCCTGTGACCAGTTGGAGTACAAAGACAAGTCTGTTGGTGGACTTCTAGGGGGCAGATTTTCCTCTTCTTCTGGTGAGCACTCACACAGTCCCACCCTGGTTTCTCACCCTTTAACCTGGTTATATGGAGACAGGATGCCTGGGGCTTGGAGCAGTTCTTTTGGGACTACGAGGCAACAAGCCTGGGTCTGGAAAGCTGGTATGAAATTGGGTGGCAGAGAAGAAAGAAAGAGGTTGGATCCTTGACGATAGGACTGAACTTCTGAACTGGCCACGGAACCACCTATCCCCATGTTTATTAATAGAAGACAGTAAAAGTTTTCTGTTTGTCTGTTTTTTTTAGGGGGGGGGGTTAGAGGTGGGTAAATGTCTCTTTTTTAAGTGTCATGTTTAAAAAGATGGATATTCTGGGGCGCCTGGGTGGCTCAGTCGGTTGAGCGTCCGACTTCGGCTCAGGTCATGATCTCACAGTCTGTGGGTTCGAGCCCCACGTCAGGCTCTGTGCTGACAGCTCAGAGCCTGGAGCCTGTTTCCAATCCTGTGTCTCCCTCTCTCTCTGCCCCTCCCCCAGTCTCACTTTGTCTCGCTCTGTCTCTCAAAAATAAATAAATATAAAAAAAATTTTTTTAAAAAGATGGCTATTCTATTATTAGAGCCTTAGCATCTTAACTGATGGACTTATTAGGTCCACCTCCATTTATCTATTAGGCCCAACCTCACTTGGCACCAAGATGTTTATAATCAGAACCATAGCACTTCTAATTCCACAGAAGTCCCACAAAACAAGATGGCCCAGAAAATGTTTATTTCACTCTAATTTCGAAAGTATGGCTAAAATGAAAACATGCGTCAAATTGTTTCCTGTAGAGGACTTTAGACACTTACAAGAAGAGATCCGTGGGAGTGGTCCAGCGACCTCAGGATGGGAGACCTTCTCCAGAAGCGTGGATTTTGCAAGTAAGAATTCTGTGAGATTGTGGGACATTCATAACACCCTCCTGATGTTATTTATATCATCCCCTGACACTCTCTCTGGAGCCATTGACAGTATGACCATTAAGCCACAAGGAGACTTGGCTCTCGCAGCAGAGCCAGGAGGAAGAATAATGACTTGTTCTTACAAAGGCAGCCTTCTTAAGAGAAGACCAGCTCCGGGGACAGAGGAGCAGCAGGGCAAAGGGGGAAGCTGTTACTACACAGAGGAGGAAAACTAAACAGCCAGGAAACCTATGAAAAGAAGGTCCGTCTCTCGGGCAATCCGAGTAATCCAAGAAACGTGGGGAAATACAAGTTAAAAGCACGTGACGCTGTTTCAGAATATTACCCAAGATATTATTGCCAAACGAAAGAGGCCTGACCACCCCAACATTTGGTGAGGGTATGAAGCAAGCCTGACTCACACCCACTACTGGTGAGAGGCTCCATTGCTAAACCAGTCTCGAGAACAACCTGGCAATATCTAAGAAAGTTGGAGATGTGCAAACACTGACACGCGGCCACCCCGCCCCTAGGTCTACACTCTGCGGAACGTTTGGCAGAGTATGCAGGAGGCAGAGTTACAGCAAGATTCCTAGCAACATGGTTTGCGATAGTGAGCAGTCAAAACTACCCTAATCATTCATCAGAAGGGGAGCAAATTAATAAGCTGTTGTGTTTTCACGAAATGGAATACTACGCAGCCCTGAACGCGGACAAGCCAGTGTTTCACTACTGTTGAATGACGGAAGGGAGGTGTGGGAGACGAGGCGTAGCACATGACCATTTGCACAAGCGTAAACACCTGCAACACCAGTCCGTGTGCCTTTTGTGCACACATCCACATGAGTTGATAGTGTAACTACGTGGAAATTACAAAGCCAAGTTCAGGATAGCTCCTGCTTCTCTGGGGAAAGAGGTAGACAGGATTGGGAAGCGATACATGGGGGAGTACAAATAGACTGGTCATGTTTGGCTTCTCAAGCAGGGTGGTGGTATATGGGCCTTCAAAAATCTCAGTAATATTTTGGATGCCTGGAAAATTTCATTAACACTTTTTTTTTTTAAAGAGAGACAAGCGGAGACGCAAAGGAGCTTCATAAGGGGAGAAATCCTGAGGGCTCGATGGCAGGAAGGTCAATGGCACGGGCAGGAGCCTCGCGATCAGAGACCTGTGTCTGAATCCCAGCTCTTCTGTTCACCTGCTGTGGTGTGGTTTGAGGGGCAAGTTAATTAACCTCTCCTGAACCTAATTTTCCCAGGTGCAAAATAGGAATAATGATATTTACTCTTACCTGAATGTGGTCAGTTCAGTAATTAAATAAAATATTTTAAGAACCCAGCACAGCGCCTGGCACAATTTTAGAAATATTACCCATTCCGGTTTATCTAGGACAATCTTCCGTTAACACCTGCTGTTTTATTAGGCCATCTTTCCGTCTTGAAAGTGTCCTGATTTGCAGGATCAGTGATAGTGCTACCCCGTACATTTTAAATACTCAGTGTACTCAGTTCCTGTTAGTCCTCTTTTGGATTTTCAAGTCCTTAGAGTCAGCAAGCAATCCCTCCTCCCTTCTTACCCTATCCCAGAATTGTTAGAGCAAAATAGGGCAGAAAGTATCGATAGCAAGAAGCAAAAAAAAAAATCGCTGAAGAAATACGGTGAAAACTGTATTTTCTTGAGTATTTACCATGTTCCAGGCATCAGGGTTCCCGCTTGTCCATGGTTGTCCATGGTCTCTGGATTCATTTTCTAAGATGTTCCTCTCTGTCCGTCATCTTCCACGGCCACTGCCGAAGTGTGTGGACGTGCATGCCTCCCCTGGGGCTGCCAACTCTCACAGCCCTCTTTCTGCTTGGCCATTTGAAGGCCTGGAGCTATTATAGGGTCCCTACAGCTGATGACCTTTTCTATAATACAGTTCCCTCAGAAAGTTCTGGTCTACGCCTGTCCGGTCAACTCCACATACCAGGAATCACAACAAAACTTCTATTGTGGACATATTTCTTAGACTTGTTTTCATGTCTCTTTCTCCCAAGGTAACGGAAGCTACCCCCCCTCCCCCAGGACATCTGAAGCAACAGGTCTGAGTGGACGGGAGAAGCCTATCTCCTGCTCTTTCTGGCTCAGGAGCAGCCTACCTTCCCAACCGTGTGAACTCTCAAATTTCTGGGCTCTCTCTATTCCCTTCCATCCCTGCTTTTCAATGCCAGAACTCACAGCTTTCTTTTATAGCTTAGATACACGAAGCCCACCATTCTGGATCTTTTTCCACGTCTTCCCTTAGGGTTACAGGTTCTGTAAGCATCTCAGTCTGGCTTCCAAGTTACCGAAGGTGACAATTCCGTCATGTGTTTGGCGACTGCTTCACGTGGAGCTCCCTCTTTCCTGCTTCCGGTGTTTCTTTCCCTGCTGCTCATCATCTGACCCTTAGGCCAATGCCATGCATTTTAGCGTTTGCAGGCAGCAGTGGCTATTTCAAAATATTAAGCAGAGTAGAAGTGTATTCTTGTTCAAGTAACGGTTACTGGCCACGGGTGACTCAAGGATCCAGGCTCCTTTCCGGTCTACTGTGCGTGGTCTTCTTGAAAGCAGCCATAATTTAAGGCTCATCTCAAATCAAAGAAGTCAGCCCCGTTAAGCAGGGGGCTTCACCCACTTGGATGAATTATGGGAAATGGCGATCGGAACCAAATCAGAAAAGCAAATAGATTTTAAAGAGCAAATACATTTTTTAAATTATAATTTATTGTCAAACTGGTTTCCATACAACACCCAGTACTCATCCCAACAGGTGCCCTCTTCGGTGCCCGTCACCCAGATTTTAAAGACATTACCCAGGACTAAGGATGCCTTTGAGTGGAGGCCCCTGGGGATCTGATTTAATGAATTCATAAAGTTCTTTGTAGCACATTCCACACTTTTATACAGATGGGTGTCCCTGAGGTGGGTGGGTATAGAGTGCATTCACAAACAGGCTCAGACAATGCCAGTTCTGTCTGTGGATTTTCTTAGTTCAAGAGACCAGGATTCTACCACCATTTCTTCTACTCCATGTCCCTGTGCCCTTGGGAAAGCTATGGTTCCTCTCTGACCCCAGAGTCCTCATCTGCGGTCCAAGAAGACCAAGTGAAAGGGTATCTAGGGAGCTTGCTGACTCTAGCAGTCCATGATTCTATGCTCTAGCGACCCATTTGGCAAATTCTGAAAACCATAGTTTCTTCTTCATCTGAGTCAATAATTTCTGTCTTGAGAAAGACCCAGAATCCCATAAATCTAGTCTTGTCAAGACGACCCTCTGAGCAGTAGATGTTCAAGTCAAGGAAGTGTGTTGGAAGCAGCAGGTCTTTGGTCGAAGGCTTGCTTTGCGGGCCAGGCGATGGCTGGCCATCTGGGTCAGATCCCGTCCCCAGGATGGGCCTGCCTCAGACAACTCTTGTCTTGCTCAGCAAATGGCATTTCATAGAGTGGAGCAAAAATGGAAGAAGGTCCTAAGACAGTGAAAGGAGCGACCCAAGAAAGCTGAACACAAGGGGAGGGAGGACTGAGGGGCTGTTTGTCTCCCGGGAGCCCCCACTTGGTGGCACGACATTCGCATTATTTTTTATTCGTTCTCCTCACCGGAGGTCTGAAAATGGAGTCCTAAAGGCTCCTGTCCACCAGAGCATCGCCCGCACATGATTCAATTAACCTTTATGGTGGCTTGGGAAGTGTGTGGAGTAGGAGAAACCTGCCTTAATTGGCAGCCTGACACAGACAATACAGTTTGATCAGATGAAGAGGGCATCGGGGACATCATTAGCATCCTCTACTGAAAACTACGTGGTGTGTAAAAGTTGTTTAATTTCTGCTGGAGAAGGAAGGGAAGGGAAACCTGCTTCACATCTCCTCATTTTTGGGCTTATTAAATATTTCATTTCCTCACTGTAAGCACCAAATGCGCCCCATATTTTGGTGTCTGTGCAGCTTCCCACCTAGCTTTTACTGCTCTGTAATCCGCCAAATGATCATTTCCCTGTTATTAAAACTTTGCATTTAGCAAGAAGTGTTTCGGAAAAACAAACATAAACGGAGACGGATGGAGTGATTCTTCCTGGAGACTTTCGAATGGGAGAGGTGGGGCGAGACAGAGAGCAAATGAGACGGTGTGGTGGTCTTGCTGTCCGTTCGCCTTCCCACCCGTAGAAGGTGAGGGAATCCGGGGGAATCACACGAGGCCAAGGTCTGGGTCCTCTCTCGTTATCCGGATGCGTTTGTAAGTCGTGGCTCCTCTCGGAAGCCTTCTCCGACTGTGAAGAGGAAAGAGGGGAAGAGAGAGCCGGCTTCTATGGGATGCTTGCATGTGCTGGGCATGGTCCGGGTTACCTCAATTCTCACCCCTAGTCCTGGGAATGAGGTCTTACTATGCTGCTCTTATGGATGAGGTGTGTGAGATTGAGAGAAGCTTTGAGACTTGTTCAGGGAGCCAGTCAGCAGGTGGCAGAGCCTGAATTTCATCTCAACTCTCTTTACCCCGTTAGAAAGAAGAGGGATGGCCCTCCTCAAATGGAACCTGACCCCCCAAAAGTGCCCCTCTCTGCCAAGTGCGTCACCTTCCCATCCCCCTACAAGAGACTAAAATGCTGACCAAAGTAATTTATGTACTAATAACGTGCACTTGAAAGAGCCTTGAGATGGGTAACGTGCTAAAAAAGGAACAATTAATTTTCACCCATGCAAAGGCATTTAAAATTCAATAAAGCTAGACCGACGTTGGTATGACTGTCACTGCTGTGTTATAAACTCTTTTGGAATCAACAGATTGTCATCAAGTACGGAGGAAATGCTCGCTCTGAACCAAATACTCTGCCGAGGATGGTGGGGGTGGGAAAGAGAGGGAGAAGATGGGCTCTGTGGTTTACAGGAGGGGAGACCAGGCGTGAATGCGTGAGAGTGGATAGGACAGGTACCCCATTCACGCCCGTTCGCACACACAGGCACACGCTCACGTACATATACACACAGCGTCCCTTCTTACCTTGGGCACAAGGCTCAAGTGCAATATAATGGATACCATGTCTGCCCAACTTACCAACTTGGGGGTAAGATAGACCCCGAATAAGTATTACACGTGTGAAGAGGAGGACTTGGGAATGCCCTTGGAGTCTTGGCCTCTGTGTGTGTCCCCGGGGACTCCAGGCGCCCCCCCTTAACCCTCTAACGCTGGGATGGACCCTTCTGATGCATCGTGACTGCGAACGTCACGGGACGCCACTGTCCCAGGACAGAGGGAAAATGACGCAGGGACGCTCGGGCTCTTCCTCCCGGCGGCTGCCATCCTCCAGCGCACCTTCCAGCCCGACAGCTGTCCCGGCTCTCCCCTGACCGCATTGTCCTCACTGCACTCGGGGTCACCTGTCTCCCTCAGCATGCTCCTGGCCCAGGCTTTGGTGCTCTGACGCTTGTGCTAATACCTAATCCTTGACCATTTCAGCTGCAGCCTCCGGAGCTGGTGCTTTGGTGGCAAATTCCATGATTGAGAGGAACGGCAGGAATCTAAAGACACAGAAGGAGAAAAGACAGCTTCAGTGTGGGTGCTTGGGGATTTGGGGATGGGGTGGGGCTTCCCCCATCCCAGAGTTCTCTTCCACATGAGGCCCCTCTCCGTGTGACACTCCATGGCAGGAAGGGAAAGTTTAGAGGGTGATTCGATGGCTAACCGAGAAAAGCTCTCTCCCTGCACTTGGAGGAGTGCCTCTCCTAACTCCTTAATTTCCAGGCTCCATTCAGGCTTATTCTCTAGACCAGACGAGGAGTGTAGGAACAGTTTGATGAAACAGTCATTCGGCAGAAATAATGATGATGATGATGGTGATGGCAATAACAGAAGAGGCTCATTTATAGGGCTTCTCATTTTCCAGTTTTCTCTGCGTTCTGTCTCCGATGAACATCAGCTAATTGATCCTCCGGCATCTCTGAGAGGTAGGTAAAAATTAGAATTCCTTCTCGAGAAATACTCGGTTTGTTAATAACCAAGGAGGCAGGTGATACACTTCTCCCACCCAGAGTCACTGTTAGTGGATCCCCTTCCACGGTAACAGCGGGGGCCTGGTTTCTGTAGCCCTCTGGGCTGAGTCTGGCACATAGTAGGCACTTAATAAATTTGCTGGTGGGTCCGCTAAAATACTGACTGACTAATGAGTGAATGAATGAAAGTCTTGAGAGGCTCGTCAGATGCAGCCCATGGGGGCCTTTGGGGACTGAACACCTGTGTGATGTTTCTGACAGGTATGGTTTATTGTAGAGATGCCATATGACATCTACACTAGTTGATCGCAGAGACTAAAAGTCCACCATTGTCATTAATCCTCATCTGCACCTTAGTGGGAAGGAAGGGCTCCGGGAAGGGGGAAGACGGAAACAATGTAACCGGATGAGTGAGCTGGGCCTTGTGGTTCGGCTGAATCCTCTCCCCGCCTAAGGCTGAACAATTCTCCGCTACAACTCTGGGAAAGCCAAAATGGCCTCTCTGTCTCCCGTGGCTCCTCTTATAATCTAGGCCCACCTCCTTGATGAAGCTGGAATTTTCACTCTGTCCCTGCAGCTCTCCTGATCTACGAGCAAGCAAGCTTGGAACTGCTTCTGCCTGGCCCGACTACATGTACTTTGGTGTTGGCAGACTAGGGTGATCAAACGTTAGCCTTTATTAGCTTTGAGGCCTTGACTATGTCAGTTGGTCTTTCTGGACTTAGTTTCTCCATCTGTGAAATGGGAATAATAATGCCTACCTTGTAGGAATGTTGTTTGAACCAACAACATATGTGCACTGGGGTCCCTTTGTCTTTGACCACCCCTTAAAAAGAAAAAATCATGAGCCCAGGATCTAGAGGGGAATAAAAGGTGAAATGTTAAGTCCTCAGAAGCCTTGAAAATATCCCGGGTCTGCTCTAACCAGAAGTGCACCTTATTCCAGACTGGGTCACGTTTACTCTGTCCAAGTTGAACCTCATCTGTATAATGTCTCTGTGCCTTAAGACCTTTCTTTCTTTCTTCTTTCTTTCTTTCTTTCTTTTTTAAGTTTATTTATTTATTTTGAGAGAGAGAGAGAGCACAAGAGTAAGGAAGGGGCAGAAAGACAGAGAATCCCAAGCAGGCTCTGCACTATCAGCGACCAGCCTGACTCAGGGCTTGAACCCATGATCCATGAGATCATGACCTGAGCCGAAATCAAGAGTCGGTGGTTGAACTGACTGAGCCATCCAGGCGCCCCTGCCCTTCTTTCTAATAATATGATTAACTAGTCATGAACTACGGAATTAATGGCTATAAACGAATTAAAATATAGCTCTTTCAAATATCCGTTTATATTTAAACACTGACTTCCCATGCAGTCAACTTTTTGTTTAATTTTTGTTTTTTAATTTTATACGTTTCCATAACGTTAGATGTTATTCTGTTTGCATGTTACTTTAAATTTTATTTATTTTTACTTTACATAAGGTAAAATTTTCTCTTTTTGGTGTATAGTTCTATGGGGTTTTACAAATGCCTAGAGTTAAGTGAGCACCATCAAGATACAGAACAGACCTGGGGCACCTGGGTGGCTCAGTTGGGTAACCGTCCGACTTCGGCTCAGGTCATGATCTCATGGTCCGTGAGCTCGAGCCCCGCGTCGGGCTCTGTGCTGACAGCTCAAAGCCTGGAGCCTGCTTCGGATTCTGTATCTTCCTCTCTCTCTGACCCTCCCCCATTCATGCTCTCTCTCTGTCTCAAAAATAAATACACATTAAAAAAAATTAAAAAAATAAAAAGATACAGAACAGGCCCATCACGCCGCCAGAAATTCCCTTCGGCATCACCTCCTCTCCCCACCCCCCCCACCCCCACCACCTGGGCACTACTGATCTTCTCTGTCTCTATAGGTTTGTTTATCTCCGGAACATCATGTAAGTGGAATTATAGAATATGTAGCCTTTTGAGGCTGTCTTTCCTCCTTGGCATAATTCATTTGCAATTCATCCATGTTGATTCCTATATCAATAATTTATTCTTTTATTGCTGAGTAGTATTCCATTATAAAGATGTTTCACAGTTTGTTTATCCGTTCCCTAAAGGGCATTTGGTTTGTTTCCAGGTTTGGGTATTATGAACAAAGCCGCTACCAACATTTACATACGGGTTCTCCACCATCCAAATCGCTCATTTCTCTTGTATAAATAACTAAGCGTGGGACTGTTGGGTCATATGGTAAGCGTACGGTCCACTTTACAGAAAACTGCCAAAGGGTGCATCAGAGTGGGGGTATCGTTTGCATTCTCGCCAGCAATGTTTGAAAGTTCCAGGTGGCCCACATCTTCACATGCTTCCTTGATGTTAGCCATCCCGATAAGGTATGCAGTGGTACAGCCTTGTGCAGGTGCCCTTTAGCAAGCTAAGGAAGTTTCTTTCCATTTCTAGTTTGCCGAGAATTTTTATCATGGAGTACATGTTGACTTTTGTCAAATGATTTTCCTGTACCTATTGAGATGGTCATATGGTTTTTCTTCTTTCGTCTGTTAATATAACGAATTACATTAATTGGTTTTCAAATGTGGACTCAGCCCCTCATGCCAGGGTTAAACCCCACTTATTCATGATGGATTATCCTTTTTATAATATATATTGATGGATTTGAGTCACCAAACTTCTGCGCAGAATTTTGACATCTATGTTTATAAGAGATGTTAGTCTGTAGTTTTCTTATCTTGTAATTTCTTTGCCTGGTATTGTTTTGGTATTAGGGCAATGCTGGCCTCCTAGAAGGAAAGCGACAATATGGAAATGAATGCGCATGGCTGTATTCCAGTAAAACTTTTCTTATAAAAAGTGGTGGCGGGTCAGATGGGGCCCACGGGCTATCGTTTGCCACCACTAGCTTCAGAATATTGACTCGAACTCCTTCTTTTCTAGCATTTAATGCCATAAATTTTCCTCTCAGCACTGTTTAGCTGCATTCCACACATTTAAAAATGTCTTCTTTTCGGGGCGCCTGGGTGGCTCAGTCGGTCAAGCGTCCGACTTCAGCTCAGGTCACGATCTCGCGGTCTGTGAGTTCAAGCCCCGCGTCGGGCTCTGGGCTGATGGCTCAGAGCCTGGAGCCTGCTTCCGATTCTGTGTCTCCCTCTGTCTCTGCCCCTCCCCCGTTCATGTTCTCTCTCTGTCTCAAAAATAAATAAACATTAAAAAAAAAATGTCTTCTTTTCTCATTTTCCTTGACATTTCCTCTTTGAACTCCCACGGCTTATGTCAAAGTGTGTTGCTTCATTTTTAAATATTTGGGGATTTCCCAGATACCTTTCTAAGACTGCTTTCTAATTTTAATTCCATTCTGACCAGAGAACATTGTGCGATTCCAATTCTTTTGGATTTGTTCAAGCTAATTACATTCTTCAGTCTATCTTCGTGAATATTCCACGTGTACTCGAAAAGAATGTGCTTTCTGTTGTGTTCTGATGGAGTGTTCTATTAATCCCAGGTCAAGGTGGTTCTTAGAGCTCTTTGGTTCTTCTACATCCTCAGTGTTTTTTCTACCTACTTGTTCTAGGTAACTGTGGGAGGGATATTAAAGTCTCCAAGTGTGATTATAGATTTTTCTGCTTCTCTTTCAGTTCTGTCAGCCTTCACTTTGTGCAGAAATTAGGAAACTCTGCTGGGAGGTGCCTACATATTTAGGATTGTGGGGCCTTCTTGACACGGCCCTTTTATGATTCTGTAATTCCTCCTTAGCCCTAGTAATTTTCTTTACGCTGATGTCTTCTTTTTTGTGATACTGATATAGCCATTCCCTCTTTCTTTGGATTAGGACTTCGATTGTATAGATTACGTCATACTTTTATTTTTACCTTTAAAAGATTTTTATTTCAATTCCAGTTAGTTCACATACAGTTTCATATCCGTTTCAGGTGTGCAATATGGTGTTTCTCCACTGCCACACGACAGCTGGTGCTCGTCATGACAAGTGCAATCCTAAATCCCCATCACCTGCTTCACCCAGCCCCCCCCTCCCCACCTCCCTGCTGGTAACCATCAGTGTGTTCTCTATAATTATAGAGAATTATTCTTGACTTTTCTCTATCTCTTTTTCTCCCCCCTTTGCTTATTTTTGTTTCTTAAATTCTCCAAAGGAGTGAAATCATACGGTATTTGTCTTTCTCCGACTGGCTTATTTCACTTAGCGTTATACTCTCTAATTCCATCTATGTGGTTGCAAATGGCAAGATTTCATTCTTTTTATGGCTGAATAATATTCCTGTGTATGTGTGTGTGTGTGTGTGTGCATATGTGCGCTTGTGCGTGTGTATCACATCTTTATCCATTCTTGAGTTCATGGACACTTGGGCTGCTTCCAAAACTTGGCTCTTGTCAATAATGCTGCTATCAACATAGGGATGAGTATATCCCTTTGAATTAGTGTTCTTGTATTCATTGGGTAAATACCCAGAAGCACAATTGCTGAATCGTAAGGTGGTTCTATTTTGAACTTTTTTGAGGAACCTCCATACTGTTTTGCACGGTGGCTGCACCAGTTTGCATTCCCACCATCAGTTGCAGGAGGATGCCTTTTTCTCCACATCCATGCCAACACCTGTTGTTTCTTGTGTTGCTGATTTTAGACATTCTGCTGAGTGTGAGATGGTATCTCATTGTAGCTCTGATCTGCGTTTCCTTGATGGTTAGTGATGTTGAGCATCTTTTCACGTGTCTATTGTCCATCTGACTGTCTTCTTTGGAGAAACGTCTTTTCATGTGTTCTGCCCGTTTTTAAATTGGATTATTTGTTTTTTGGGTGTTGAGTTTGATAAGTTCTTTTTTTTTTTATTTTTTTTTCAACGTTTATTTATTTTTGGGGGGACAGAGAGAGACAGAGCATGAACGGGGGAAGGGCAGAGAGAGAGGGAGACACAGAATCGGAAACAGGCTCCAGGCTCTGAGCCATCAGCCCAGAGCCTGACGCGGGGCTCGAACTCACGGACCGCGAGATCGTGACCTGGCTGAAGTCGGACGCTTAACCGACTGTGCCACCCAGGCGCCCCGAGTTTGATAAATTCTTTATAGATTCTGGATACTAGCCCTCTATTGGATATGTCATGTGCAAATATCTTCTCCCATTCCAAAGGCTGCATTTTAGCTTTGTTGATGGTTTCCTTCACTGGGCAGGACTTTTTTTCACCATGCAGAAGTTTCTTCTATTTTTTTAAAAATTTTTTTGGGGCACCTGGGTGGCGCAGTCGGTTAAGCGTCCGACTTCAGCCAGGTCACGATCTCGCGGTCCGTGAGTTCAAGCCCCGCGTCAGGCTCTGGGCTGATGGCTCAGAGCCTGGAGCCTGTTTCCGATTCTGTGTCTCCCTCTCTCTATGCCCCTCCCCCGTTCATGCTCTGTCTCTCTCTGTCCCAAAAATAAAATAAAAACGTTGAAAAAAAAAATTAAAAAAAAAAATTTTTTTTAAATATTCATTTTTGAGACAGAGACAGAACATGAATGGGGGAGGGGCAGAGAGAGAGGGAGACACCGCATCTGAAGCAGGCTCCAGGCTCTGAGTTGTCAGCACAGAGCCCGACGTGGGGTTCAAACCCACGGACTGTGAGACCATGACCCTAGCAGAAGTTGGACGCTCAACCAACTGAGCCACCCAGGTGCCCCAGAGTTTCTTTTTAGAATAAGAAGTTCTAGTTCTTAAAGGGGAACTAGCAATCTTTATTCTTAACAAGCTCCCCCAATGACTGAGGTGTATCCTCTAGAATTGCCTTCTCTTTATGGAAGTTTGCTCACGAGCGGTGGTAGAAGGCAGAAGGCAGAAGCCCGAAGAAGAGCACAAGTGAGGCTGAAAGAAATGGTTTTGCAGGACAAGGGAGACTTACAGGACCGGAAGATGGAGCCATCAAAGGGGAGGGAGGTCCTTGAAAGGAAGGTTATTGGTGGTGTCGATCTGCAGAACAGCAAGGGCCCATGCAGAAGGTTTAAGGGGGGTGGGGAGGGACTTGTCTGAGAATGGGGGGCAGGTGGGGAGGGTGGGAAATGACCTTGAGAAAACTTGAGGTGAAGGCACGAGACTGCTCTCTGCTGGCTTCTGTTTTCTGTTACCTTCAGTAAAGGGGATTTTCTAGTGGGGATGGGGCACAGGGGCGGAATTGGTGAGCAAGGGAATACAAAATGGCCCTGGGTGGGCATCTAATAAGACCAATGAGAGAGAAATGCTGACTAGCCCTGAGGGAAGAGCTGAGGCCAGCAGGAAAGGTCTGTGGTAGGGGTGAAGCTGCTGCTTGGGCCTGGACTCACAAGGACGAGTGGAGGTCGAGGGGAAGGAGAGGCGGGGAGGGGCTGAGAGGGGCAAAGGGAAAGAAGTATAGGGGTGCGGGGTGGGGGGTGGATGAGGGACATGGGATCTGGTGCAGAACCTACCAACATCCTGGGGGGTGACTTTGAGCAAGTGACACAACCCTTTGGACTGAGTCTCCTCGTGCTTCAAATGAGAGCACAGCTTTCCAGGTCTCCATGAAGATCAGATGGGAAAGTGGGTTAAGAGTTTAAAAATAAGCAGATCTACGGATCTGTTTGGTCTACAGATGCAAAGCTGATGACTGCCGTTTTTGTTATCAATGCTACAAGGAATCCATGTTACTTCCTGATGGTTTCGGCCATGTTGGATGGGGCCATTAACCATTCAAGGCGGGGAGAGAGCATTCAGCTGTCCTGTCATGAGAACTGTTTTTTTTTTTTTTTAATTTTTTTTTTCAACGTTTTTATTTTATTTTTGGGACAGAGAGAGACAGAGCATGAACGGGGGAGGGGCATAGAGAGAGGGAGACACAGAATCGGAAACAGGCTCCAGGCTCTGAGCCATCAGCCCAGAGCCTGACGCGGGGCTCGAACTCACGGACCACGAGATCGTGACCTGGCTGAAGTCGGACGCTTAACCGACTGCGCCACCCAGGCGCCCCCATGAGAACTGTTATTACTGGTGACAAGAAGAATGAACTAAACCCCGTACCTGAGCTGGGCATATATCGTGATAGAATTTAGGGGTGTTTATCAAGAAATCGAGCAGGCCTTTCTTGTAGAGCCAGTCGGGGAACAAATGGCTGCAGAAGCATCAGAGACTAAGGAATACCTCTCAACTGGTGATGTGGTTTTCAATAATTGACATAATGTTTCTGATTATTGTTTTATAATACCTTGCACGCTCCCCCCATTACCATTCCATTTTATGACGATGTTAATATACAGATGTTACTTTAATCTGCTTTTTAATCTATCTCGGCTATCCCACATGTACATTTTCAAGTGATTCGTTTATTTAGTAGCACCTCATTTACTTTAAAAGTTTTTGTTTTTGTTTTTGTTTTGTTTTTTTATCACTGTGAAAGCGCTAATGACATTTATACATGGCTTGTCTTTCCTTTCTCGCTTTCAGCCCAGAGGAGAGAAGTATTCACAGTTCTTCTCCTCAGGGCCAAGGTCACATGCAACGGGGGGCCGGACCTCTCTCCTTCTGTAGCACCGGGCAGCTCGAGCTCACATGTCCAACATGAGGTCATCCTCTTTTTCCCAAACTGGCTTCCCCCAACCCCCCCCCAGTTCTCCTCATGTTCCTCCATGCTTCCCCTGCCCCCGCCCAATATCCTGCCGGATACTGGGTTCTATGCATCCTTCCTGCTGAGCCTCTTAGCAATCTCACCCCTCCCAAGCCCATTTCTCCTGCCCCAGCCTCGGCCCAGGGCGCGTTCCCCACCCCCCCTGCACCACTGGAGCTGCTTCTCACTCCAGCACCCCCTGCCTCCAGCCTTGCCCACTCTGGTCCCCCCACAGGCCAAGGGAGCATTTCGGCTGGGACACTAGGCTCCTCCCCTGCTCGGAAACCTTCACAGCCCCTTTTTCTTACAGGAAAATACCAAATTTCTTGATCACCCGTTTCAGCAGGCCTCCTAAACACGCAGGCCTCAGCTTCTTTCTTCTCCAGCTTCATGCTTTGTTAGGACTGGCTCGCTGTGCTCACAAGCGCAAAAGTGATGGCTTAAGACAATAAAAGTTAGCTGGGTTGTTCAGGTGACAGGGGGTCAGCAGGGGGTAATGCCGGGGAGGGGCCATTTCTCTGTCCTGCACAGTCCTTCTCGGACTCTGCTCCCTCCATGTGGTGTCTCCCTACCCCTCGAGGTTATCAGCGTCCTCTCTTCCGCGGCCGGAAGAGGAAACAGAGCCGGAATCGTGTGGGGGAGGGGTCCTAAGGGGCAAGTCCTGAAAGTGGCCGTTTAAGGCCTTCTGCCCCCTTCCGCTGGCCAGGGCCACCGGTTGCGTGGCCATCCCTGATGCTGGAGTCTGGCAAACGTGGCCCAGGCCCAGGATGACCAGGATAAGATGGACATTGGCGGGCGCCAGGGCCCCGCCCCGCTGCCCACCGCTTCCTCTAGCCCACCCCTGCTGACAGTTGCATCTGGAGCTTTTCTGTTACTAAGAGGTGAATGTGGTTGGTTGACGGAGGGGAGGAGTAGGCCCCCTGGAGGCGGCAGAGTGAGATGCGGTGAAACCAGACCAGGAGAGCAGGATGGGGCCCACCCGGCTTCTGGTGCTGGATGCTGGGGCCGACTTTCCTCCCGTGTTCATTCCTAGCTCGCCCTAAGCAGTCCTCTGGTGTGGAAGCAACGCCCCAGAGGAGGGACGGCCTCCCTCGAGAAGCAAAGCAGGGCCCCCGGGAATGGCAAGTACGTCCGTCAGGGCAGCAACGTTCTGAGTGCACTGGGCAAGGTGCTTGGTCAACATCGCTGGGCTGGTGGACGTCAGGAATCCAGAGCTTATAATTACTAAATGGCCAGGTCCAAACCAGAAAACTGGCCTGCAAGCCTGGCCCAGGTTGTGACAGTTCTGAGGGGAAAATGCCACTTGGGAGGGGCATTTGCTTTACCCCTAATTTGGCTTCAAAAGCCTTCGACGCTGCTGCGCTCTCTCTAATCACCTGAGCGCTGACCTCAGCTTCGTCTCTGCCTTTTAATCCTGCTGCTCAAGACCTGACAGCCTCATGCCCTCCGCTGCTTTCCTCCCTGGGAGCTCCTCTGCCGCAGCCCTTCTGGCCTTCGTGTCCCTGTTGGCCTAACAAAACGAGGAGGAAAACTCCCGGGAGCATGCGTGCAGGAGCATTTCCTCTCCTGGGAAGCACGTTGTTTTGGCAACTGGGGCTCAAGCCACACCCCCTAACTCTTTCTTCTAAATCCGTCTTCCCGGCTAAGCAATGCCTAAGCCACAGGGCTGCCTGCCCCCCAACCCACACGCACAGGTGGCCTGAACTGGTGCAGGGGCCCTCCCCTATAACCGCACCGGGGAGCTCTTTGGAAGGATGGAGCGGTAGGCCAGAGGGGAAGTGACGTCACTGATAACATGGTGTGTCCCTTGGAGATTGTGTTAGCATTTGCCTTTTTGCCACTTTCCCCAAAGCCATCCGTTTTCCACGCTTCTGGGTCCCGGTGGGCTCTCCTTCAAAGATCAAGAACATTGCCCTGTTTCCAGCTGGATTTGAATGATGGGAGACATCGGTGAGAAATCAAGGGTAGGGGGGGATAGAGAGGGTGGGGTATCTCCTCCCCTGCTCCTTATGTTCCCTGGGGTATGTATTTGGCCGTGGCTTCAGGCCTCTACACCTACGGCCCTATGGGAAGTGCCCCATCCACAGCAGCCCCCACCTCCCTGGGCTCCAGTTAAACCATTTCGACCCCTTTGCCCCTGCAGACCCAAAGGTGGTCATGGTTCCTTGATATGGCCAGTCTCTTGTTGCCTCACCAGTCCTTGATGATTGCTTTAACTCTGGCCATATGTTAATCGGCTCATCATTCAACTGTGCTCAAAATCCCAGCTGAATACCTCCATTCACTGCCAAGATCCTGACCGGGACGGTGGCAAGATAGAAGTGGGGGTGGGGCGCTAACATAACGTAAGTGAGTGTTTCAAATACTGTCTTGGTTCTCTGAGAATGAGGTCCGAAAAAGAGTTTTTTGGGAGAATGCTCTCAGAAAGTACTCCTGTAAGGAAGGAAGGCGGGATCCAGCCGAAGGGAAGGTCTGGCCTCTAACGGGGTAACCATGAAACAAGGTCTCCGCCGACCCCACAAAGATGGCCCTTCAGAGCTGTCTCAAGTCGAGGCAAGGAGGCTGGACTTTTGTATTTCCTACCCGCCATCCATCAGCCACAGGCCAGCCCCCGAGATGGGGCAGAACGTCGGGCATGACAATTCCCTGTAGCCTAGGTCATTGTCCCGTGGGCAACACGGCCGTGGGCCTCCAGCAGCCCACATTCCTGACAGATTGTGGATGTGTCTGTCCTGTGAAGAGGATCTGGAGGAAGCATCAAGTGTCCACCGTAAACACCACTTCACATGAAAACAAATGTGGATAGACGATGAGGCAGAGTCCAACATTTGCAGAAAACTTTAAGATGCAGCGTGAGATTTGATAGACATTTTCCACCTATGCTCACCGCTCTGGGGAAGCCTGCAGGCTGCGGAACAGGCCCTTCCTTGCAGCTGAAGGGGGGCACTTGGTGAAACGCTGCCCTAAGAAAACTCCACAGGGGCCCCTGGGTGGCTCAGTCGGTTCAGCGTCCAACTTCAGCTCGGGCCATGATCTCTCGGTTCGTGGGTTTGAGCCCCACGTCAGACTCTGTGCCGACAGCTCGGAGCCCGGAGCCTTCTTCGGATTCTGTGTCTCCCTCTCTCTCTCTGACCCTCCCCAGCTTGTGCTCTTTCTCTCTCTCTCTCAGAACTAATAAGTTGGGATTCTGTGTCTCCCTCTCTCTCTCTGCCCCTCCCCCATTCATGCTCTGTCTCTCTCTGTCTCAAAAATAAATAAACATTAAAAAAAAAACCACATATCTACATAGACAAATAGAGTGACTTTCCATACATGTGACCACATTTGGAAATAGCGTGAAAAGCCTAACTCATTTGTGTGAGAACACAAACACCTGGGTCCAGCTAAGTCCGGTCCATATTTAACAAGGGCAAAGTTCAAGTTGGTGGCTTCTAGCTCCAAATGGGACACATAGAAGCCCCATCGAAACACCCTATTTCTAGAACTGTTTTCTCTTTGCTGTACATATGTCCAGCTCTTCCCCTTCCATCATGTCCCCCACCCAGCCACCCACCAAACAAACAGAAGCTCTGCCCTGTCCATTTATGTTGGGTAGGGCTGAACACAGGCCCCATAGAAACACCAGCCAGAGGGCCATTTGGTGCTGCCTTGATCCCACTCTTGCTGATATCTTCCAAATGTATTTGCTATTTGCTCCCGTGTCCCTGCATCCCCCTGCTGTTCCCAATTGTCCATTGCCTATTAGGAATGGTTCCAGCCAAGGTATTTTTTCCTATTTATTTGCTCCTTTTTCCCTGGGAACTTTACTATGCATGAGTAACCAGCCTGTGATGCTGCTTTTGTTTGACGTTTTGCATTCGTTAAAAACCAGTCATCTGCATGTTTTATAAACCCGTAGGGGTCTCTCTCCCCTCGATCAATGCTGGAAGTACTCATTAACATCTGGGGAAGTTATGGCCCCAGATAGGGGGTGGGGGGGGGATACGCGACCTACAGAGTGTGGTTTTAGGGAATTTGCCTTAAAGAAAACAACAACAACAACAACAACACCAAAGCACTTTATATTCATCGCCAGGGTTGCTCACTAATAGAAATGAGCCTGCCTGCCTTTGGTACCTCGGTGAATTCCCTTTCCTCAGCCTGGGATGCATTTCCCTTCCGCTCTAAGGCAGCTTCTCCTCTGGGAAACCCTTTCTGGGCACTTCGGCTGACTCTGATTCCTCTCGTCTCTGAAAACCACCAGTCAATGTAACCAGCATTTATTGGGCACCTCCTATTTGCCAGATACAAGGCTAGGCATTCCTGGGATCTCATATGAATAAGAAGAAGAGTCCTCTGCCCTCGGGTGCTGATGAGAAATGCAGACACACAAATTACTAGAACCGAGTGCACTGAGAATTTGGATGACATCGTGGAAGGAAGGAGCAGGCGCGGGCCTCTGCCTTGGTGACGGGGAACGGTTGGGAGCAGAACTGGTCATGGATGCCCTGAACGAACTTGCGGTCATTCTGAAGGAGTTTGAATTCTGCCCCGCTGGCGACCATGTCTCAGAAGTGCTTAACTTGGACCGACCACCACAATCACGTGAGTCGGTTGTTAAAACGTAGTTTCCCGAAACACACCCCAGACCCGCTGATCAGAGTGTGCATTGTCTTCAGGGTAATGGGTAATTTTAATCACCCTGAGGTTGGAAAAATGTTGCCGTGGCAGGTGGGAGCCATGCAAGGGTATAATGCGACCTTTCACGGGTATGTGTATGGTAACTATGTAACCATGTGCACACTTAAGTCTTCTAGCTTCCCGGCTACCAAACCTCATCCTCCTGCCGCCCCAGAAGCAATCACTGTTTCTAGTCTCTTAGGTGTCTTTCCAAGCGTGCGTGGGGCTGAGTCGCTTGCCTACTTGGTCTAGGATTCACCCCATGCTTTCCTCTGCTTTTCCCAGGCTGCTGTGGCCATTGTGTCTTGTGAAGTTGGGTCAATAGGAGGCACTGGAAGGCGACAGCAGGGCAGAAGGCGGGGATCATCAAGATCTCTGACTTCCCTCTTCCTCCCCGCCTTTAAGCAGCATGCCTGGTGCTCCTGGCTCTGTGGTCCCGGCTTCTGCTGGTCAAGCCATTGTCCCGGCTCTGGATGGACGGCCCTGGCTCCTAAGCTCTGATAACTTCGTTCTTCCTCTGTTCCTCAGGCTCTGATGTTCTTGATCTCCACACCACTTCCTTGTCCCCTGTCTGCGATTCAGCTCGTTTGATACATTCCAAATGACTTTTCTAGGTTACGTTTCCTCTATACAATTACCTGACTTGGGAAGCTTTCTTGACTAGATTTTCCCTGTGCTTTTTTCACCTTTTTTTCCAATTAAAAGTCTATCTGCTGAAGGGCACTGAGTTGTTTTCAACCAACCTTCTTTCTAAAAACAACCAGAAAGGTCAAACAAAATATTTTTTTTAACGTGTATTTATTTTTTTAGGGAAAGAGACAGAGTATGAGCAGGGGAGGGGCAGAGAGAGAGGGAGACACAGAATCTGAAGCATGCTCCAGGCTCCGAGCTGTCAGCACAGAGCCTGACATGAGACTTGAACTCACGAACCATGAGATCATGACCTGAACTGAAGTCAGATACTTAACCGACTGAGTCACCCAGGTGCCCCCAAACAAAAATTTTTTTTTAATTTTTTTTTTCAATGTTTATTTATTTTTGGGACAGAGAGAGACAGAGCATGAACGGGGAAGGGGCAGAGAGAGAGGGAGACACAGAATCGGAAACAGGCTCCAGGCTCTGAGCCATCAGCCCAGAGCCCGACGCGGGGCTCGAACTCACGGACCGCGAGATCGTGACCTGGCTGAAGTCGGACGCTTAACCGACTGCGCCACCCAGGTGCCCCCAAAATATATATTTTTAAACGTTTATTTATTTTTGAGACAGAGAGAGACAGAGCATGAACGGTGGAGGGTCAGAGAGAGAGGGAGACACAGAACCGGAAGCAGGCTCCAGGCTCTGAGCCATCATCCCAGAGCCCGACGCGGGGCTCGAACTCATGGACCGCAAGATCGTGACCTGAGCCGAAGTCGGACACTCAACCGACTGAGCCACCCAGGTGCCCCCAAACAAAATATTTTTTTAAAAAAATAACAAAAACAAAGACAGAGGGAGCCTGGGTGGCTCAGTAGGTTAAACATCTGACTCTTGATTTTTGCTCAGGTCATGATCTCACAGTCATGAGATCAAGCCCTGTGTTGAGCTCTGTGATGGGCGTGGAATCTGCTTAAGATTCTCTCCCTCTGCCCCTCTCCTGCTCACATGTGTGTGTACACTCTCTTGCTCTCAAAAGAAAGAAAGAAAGAAAGAAAGAAAGAAAGAAAGAAAGAAAGAAAAGAAGGGAGGAAGAAAAGAAGGGAGGAAGAAAAAAAGAAAACCTCTTGGAAGGTATTGGAATGTTTTCAAGGTCTTGAGGAATTTCAAGGCCAAAAGTTAGAAGAGGGATAAGGGCAAGACCAGAGCAATAAAGCCAACAAGTAAAGGCAGTTTCTCCCTCAGGAGTAGTGATGCTTTCAAAACTAGTGACTAAGGGTCTGGAAGCTGAGCAGAGCTTTCTATAGACTCAAAGGACTATGAAAACAACATGGACGCTCAGAGCCCATCCAGGAGGTGGGGTCTGCTACATACCCAGGCTTTGGGTTGAGACCCCAATGCACTCCACCTCTGGAGAAAGGTGAATCACAAATAGATCAGTTTTCACAGAGATTGAAGGCCAGCTTTGAGTCATCCAACTTCCCAATTGGAGTCAGGTTAATTGGCGATTGCTAGAGCTTCTTGCCCAACTGCCCTGCAAAAATGAACCCTCTCTGGAAGAAGATAAGGTCATCTAGAAGACCAAATTATGTCCATAATTTTCCACATACAAGTCTGACGCTCATTAACATAACCAGGTGTGTAAGATAAGAAGACATGACTGAGAGACTGAGATTGACACTAGAAGTGGGCCCAAGGGATACAGTTATCAGACTGGAGTTTAAAATCACTATGAGGAGTGCCCAAGCTGGCTCAGTCGGAAGAGCACATGACTCTTGGTCTCAGGGTCATGAGTTTGAGCTCCACATTAGAGATTACTAAAAAAACAAATAAGTGAATTTTTAAAAATTACTGTGAATACTATGCTGAAAGAATTTAGAGAAAACATTGATAATTTTAGTAGAAAACCAAAGAACCAAATGGAAATTCCAAATCCGAAAAAAAAATTCACCGAAATGAAGAACTCAATGAATTACACACACTGAGGGAAAAAATGACTGAATTGGAAGATAGATTAGATGTAAATATCCACATTGAAGCACAGAAAGAGAAAAGACATTTCACAGGAAGAAATACATATATATCTTCATAGTGGACAAATTGTTTAACTCAAATGTGCTTCAGTTCCCTCATCTATAAGATGGGAATAATAATAATGATAATAACAATAATACCAATGTTATAGAGTTGTAAGGATCAAATGAGTTAAATATATATAAATACCTATATATACAAAACTACATATAAATATGTAAATCTTTTTTTAAAGATTTTAAAAGATTTATTTTTGGGAGACAGAGAGAGAGAGAGAGAGAGAGAGAAAGAAGGGGAGGGCCAGAGAGAGAGGGAGATAGAATCCCAAGTAGGCTCTACACTGTCAGCACAGAGCCACCCAGGCACCCTATATGTAAATCTAAAATAGCGCCTGACAGGGACACCTGGGTGGCTCAGTCGGCTGAGTGTCTGACTTCGGCTCAGGTCATGATCTCACAGCTCGTGAGTTCGAGCCCCACGTTGGGTTCTGTGCTGACAGCTCAGAGCCTGGAGCCTGCTTCAGATTCTGTGTCTCCCTCTCTCTCTGCCCCTAGCCCACTCGCATTCTGTCTCTGTCTCTCTCAAAAATAAATAAACATTAAAAAAAATTTTTTTAAATACTGCCCGACATAAAGTAGATGCTATGTATTTCTTTTATTGCTATCACTGTATCTTAGAGGTAGTTCCATCTGAAGTATGTAGCACTGTTTCCTTCATTTTATCCCCCTTCATTCTTTCTAATTTTTGTGTAGCATTCTCCATTATATACATACCATGATTTATTGAGGCAGTCTCCTGTTGAAGACGTTTTGGATATTGGTAGTGAACATCCTAATATATAAATTTGTGTCTGTGTACATACATAACTGTAGCTGAGCTCAAAATTCATTTTATAGATGGAAATTTTCAAAGAATATATGCTTTTTATTTTTCTAAATGTTTATTTTTGAGACAGACAGAGAGAGAGAGAGAGAGAGAGCAGGGGAGGCTGGGCAGAGAGAGAAGAAGACAGAGAATCCCAAGCGGGCTCTGCGCTGTCAGCACAGAGCCCGACATGGGGCTCAAACCCACGAACCGTGAGATCGTGACCTGAGCAGAAACCAAGAGTCAGATGCTTAACCGACTGAGCCATGCAGGTGCCCAGAATTTTATTTTAAAAATCGGTAGATACTTACAGCTTTCCAAATGGTAGCCATGCCCACCCATAGCATTTGAGAGTGGCTGTTTGCTCTAACTTATCGGTGTAGCATATTATCGAACTTTCTGATGGGTCCCTCCTGATGATGTCCAGTGTTAAGGAAATTGGCATTTTTTTCTTATGGTGAATTGAGCTCCTTTTCATATATTTAAAAGCCATCTGTATTTCATTTCCTGTTCATGTTCCCTTGCCAACTGTTGCATTGGGTTGTTAGGTTTTTCTCTTCTTGATTTGATTTGTAGGCACAATTTATATAGTTAGGCTATCCGTGCTTCATCATTTATATTGAAACAATTTTTTTTTCTTAATTTGCTGTTTGTTTACGGCAATTTTTTTTTTTTACCAAGCAGAAAATTTTAAGTTTACGTATTCACATCTATCATTCTTTTCTTTTCTGATCTGCCTGTTGTGTGTCACGTTTAGAAAGGACTTCCCCGCTCTCACATTTAGAATTTTCTCCCTGTATTTTCTTGAATCATCTCAGACTGAGGAGTGTTACGATCAGATTAAAAGTTAGAAAACTCATTCTTGGGCTGTCACGTATCGAATAGATGGGAGTAGAACAAGACTAGAGGAAAGGGGGCCCGGTTCAGAGGCTTTTAATAATAATTGGAATGAGGAATAACAAAGGCTCGAGTTTAAAGCAGGAGGGGAAGCAGACTCAGGAAGTGTATAGAAGACAAAATCCGAAGGGCTTGATGAGGATCCCTGGATGTGAGGGGTGAGAGGCAAGGAAACACCTCTCTACACCCAGGTTCGGGGCCTGACTATTGAGGCTTTGAGCACTTACATTGTTGTATTTCTCCTGACGTAGGTGTCCTGGCTTCCCAGTGATATTCGGCACCTGGCAAGGGCAGGAACTCCTCAGGGATCCCTTTGGTTCCCTATGGAGCCTAGGGGCCAGTAAAACGTTTGTTGAGCACACAATGGTATCATCAGAGGGGACACCGTGTGCACCTTGCCTGTGATGAGCCGCTGAGTGACGGTATGTTTACCACTGTTCTCGCATCGGCAGGAATGACTTTTTAAATCAGTCTTTACAATGCCCTTGTGAAGTAAGCGGGAGTTTTCCCATCCCCTAAGCTCATGACCCACCTTGGTCAGGGTGGGGGGTGGTTTCTTCCCCGGGTGCCCCACTGACACCTAAACCTGCTGGGCTACATCTTGCAATCTTCCATTATCGATGGCCTCCTGGCAAGTATTCCTCCAAGATAGCTTCAGGCCCATTCCCTCCTATCCACCTGCGTGCCACCGCCTTTGTTCAGGCCTTGTCTCCTCCTGTGGGGCTTGTGCCAGGAGTCCCCTGCCATCCCACTGCTGGGATGATTGTTGAGAAGACAAGGCGCGAACAAGGCCTGCTTAAAAGTCACACTGGGCGAAAGACCACAGCAATACTGTGCTTGGTATGTGAGGACCTTTATAAATCAGGTTCTCCCCATCAACCGCTCCACGTCGACCTCAGAACACTTCTCTGTCCCCAGACAGAACAGGTCCTTGCACATCTCCGTGCCTTTGGCCTTGCCGTGGCAGGCAGAATAATGGCTGTCCCATGATGTCCGTGCTCCTGTCCCCGGAGCCCATGACTATGTCACCTTCTGTGGCAAAGAGCGGCCGAGGCTGTTAGGCAGTTGACCATCCAATAGAAAGATGACTTTGGCTCATCCCAGTGAGCCCAATGTTGTCTCAAGTGTCCTCCCAACTGGGAGAGGAACCAGAATAGGGTCAGAGCCATGCAATTTGAGAAGGACTTCGCCTTGAAGGTGGAGAAAGGGGCCATGAATCAAGGGGTTGGGGCAGCTTCTAGAAGGTCCCCAGTGGAGCCTCCAGAAAGGAACACAGCCCTGTGGGCACTTTGGTTTTGGCCCAGTGAGATCCTTGTCAGACCGCTGACCTCCAGAGCTATGAGACAATAAGTTTGCTGTTGTTGTGAGCTGCTAATGAGTAAGTGATTTGTTACAACAATAATAGGAAACAAACACACTCACCATACTCTGCCTTTCCCTAATTGCTTTGCCCAGTTTAATGCACCTCTTCTGGAAGATTTCATCAACTCCCACAGGCAGAGGGAGTGGCCGTAGTCTCCAGAAGTCCCCTTCTGGTATCATTTTTTTGCAGATCTCTTAGCGGCACCTGGCTGCACCAATTTATCTGATTCCGTATCTACCTCTCCCACGAACCAGAAATTTGTTTATTAGCGTTAGGATTGTCTCTCATTTATTTTTGTCTCCCCAGGAGACAAAAGGACCCGGCACTTAATGTGACAAGAAGGAATGACTGATGAGAATAGAGGGCGAGTGAGATAGTAACAGGCTGAAGGAGCCACGCCAAGCCTTGCCACCCCAGGCTGACCCGGGTACATGGCGTCCTCCGTAGAGCAAACAGCTTTGCTTCCAGATTTTGCATTTCTCCCCCAAAGCCTTGCTGGTCCCAGACCCTTTTTTCTTTGGGCAACTGGAGAAATGGCTCAGCTCTAAAATGTTAGTCTCTGCCTATCTGTTGCTTAGATGTTTAGACCAAACCGTGAGCCCGGGGATGACGGAGCCTTTGACAAATCTGAGCACCCATGTGTTCTCAGCACATTCTAGTCTCTGAAGGGAACAATGGGAGAAAGTCCTGGTGTTTAGTGACTTGGTTCTCCAGCTGGAGAGGCAAATGATAACCAGATGAAAAGTGTGCGGCCCGGCAGAGGGTAAATGACATTAGAGGTCAATAAGACAGAAGGAGGGATCAAATGGAAGTCCCAGCCACGTGTGATCAGAGTCTAGGGAAAGGTTTCCGATGGGTAGGGCAGACTGGAGCTGGGCCCAGCTGAGTGTTGCTGGGGGCTCCGTGGGGATGCTGCCATTGCTAGAGATCTTGAACGCCGTGGATTTCAGTAAGGGAGGGGTCCGGAGAGAAAATGTCTAATTCTGCAGCCCCACGCATTCATTCGTTCAACGAACATTTTAGGAGCCACTCCTAAGCCTTCTAGGAATGGGGCAGGAGAATAAAGAACAGGAACACAAATCTGAAGGCCACTGGGTAGCCATTCTGGAAGAGCACACATTTTCACCCAATTCGGTTGCGATCCGAATCAAATGCTAGCCTAGGTGTTCGATAAATAAACAACTATGGGTGGTTGAGAGATCACTCATAGCCAGGAAGGATCAAGGGAGGCTTCTTGGCATCAGAAGTTTTCTTCCTTGGCCTTGAAGGATAGTCAAGCTAGTGCTAGGTGGGGATGGGGAAGGCAGGTTGGGTTGAGAGCTCGGCTTTTTTAAGGTGCATATATTTTAATGGGGATTTATTTTCTGCATTGTTAAAGCTTAATGGCTCCCTCAAATCATAGTGACATGAAGGGAAGGCAGAGCAGTTCACCAAGCAGTGGATTTTGCCCTGAGCAAAGGCACTTCTCCATGCGTGGAACAGTCCCCCACTGTTTCCTGTAAGAGCCTGGGCCAGCTTTGGAAATCAAACAGGAGCCCTTAAAGAAAACATTCCCTCACCAGCAAAGGAATAAGTAAGGGCTGGGTTACCCCAGGACAACACCTGCCGGACCGTCATGCTAATGGCAGCTACAGGAAACCATCCTGGCCCCACTCAAGGTGAACACCCAAGGAGAGATGAGTCTTAATTACCTTTGCATTGTAGGTCCTCTGCCTCCTCGCCCAGCGCCCAGATAGCCAGGTGTGCTGCCCGCTGGCTTTCTTACCTGAGGGATGGGATGAACAGACGGCTGAGTGGACAGACGGACGGAGAGATGAACTCCTGCCGTTCCGCGTGCTGCCACTGAATGGCGGGGTATCACAGTCTTCTTGAATGCCCAGTCCGTCTTCTGCGGGAGGAGGTGTGGCTGAGATAGTCTTCATCACGTGGTATGTGGACATTGACGTGGGTCATGTGTCTGTGAGTCCCCTGGGGAATCCCTGGAAGGTTGTGGAAGAGTAGAGTTCTAGAGGTCTGGAGCGTGAGGGTAGTAAAATTCGGCTCCCGTAGCTTGTGAAGGGGAACGTCAAGGTGAAGGGAGATGTCCCAGGTGGTCTGAGACTCCTCTCCCGGACTTTCTCGCTGGGAGGGTTGCTCCTTACCTCCTTCTTTTGGTCAAAGGTCAGTTGATTTGAAACTCTTCCCAGTGAGGACAGCAGACAGCCAACAGTGTAACCACGACTTCTAAAACCCAACTAAACAAACCGGTTGATTTGAGAGCTTAAGTAGCGTCACTGTGAAATAATCCAGGCAGGAGGGTGAGGACACAGAAATCCAAGCTCCCAAGCCAGGAGCGCCTCCCTGGCTCCTGCCCTCCCAGCCCCCAAGGCTACAGGAAGGAGGAGGCCCCACCACTTGGCAGGGGTCTCAGTAGGAATGTTCTCATTTCCGAGGCTGCTCTGACCTGGCCCGGGGAGGCTTGGGGGTGGGTGCAGAGAAAGGAGGCAGCTTTTATATTCTGAAGAATCTTCCAGCACTTCCCCAGTCCAGGCCTTGAGGTCCTGGCCCTGTTCCAATTTGAGTAATTACATTTTCCCTATGCAAATTCCTCCCCTGAATTTGCAGAGATGCACTGGTGGAGGCCCGGCCTCCCTGGTAGCCTTGGCAGTCTCCCTCCAAAACCAGGCCCCTTGGCCTTCTTCTTGGCTCCTCTAGGGGAGGCCTGGTTCCCGACCAGCAGCAGCAGCCAGCCTCCCCATCGTGGCCCTAATCATCTTGGACACTTAGGGAGACATTTTAAATCTGCCTGAGGGCTCGCGAAGGCATCAGGGATAGAGGTGGCCCAGAGGAAAGACCAGAGGTGACCAAAAGGAGTCCTGGATTCGGGTCACGCTCTGTCTGCCACCTGGAATAGATCGCTTCCTGTCACTCAATGCCTGTTTTCCTGAAAAGCGAGACAGACGGAGATCGATGGCTTCCAAATCCTTTTAGGAGCGCTTTCAAAAGCCTTACAATACATGCATCTCTCTCTCTCTCTCTCTCTCTCTGTCTCTTTTTTTTTTTTTTAGGACAAAGATTAAACCGGGAGGTTTCTTAGCTAGTGGTGCCCATGGTCTCCCGGAGAACTTACTAGGGGCCTTTGAAGTGTCTGCATTCTTCCATTTATCAGCTGTGTGACCTCGGAAAGACTAATGAACCTCTCTGTCCCTCAGTGTTCCCATCTGGGAAATGAGTATGTATAGATTTACCTCCAAGGGGTCCTGCAAGTAGGACATGAATTCATACACCTACAGCACTTAGAACAGTAATAATAGCTAACACCAGCTCTGTGCCAGGCACTGTTCCATGTGCTGTGCTTATAATAACTCCCGTGAGCCTCACAGCGACCCTACAAGATAGGTGCAATTGCTATCCCCATTTAGCCCATGAGGGAATGGAAGAACAGAGAGGTTAGGCCACTTTCCAATGGTCACACAGCCAACATGGGACTGGAATCCAGGCAACCCGGTGCCGGAGCTTGGGCTCTTGATTAAGACGCTGTCCTGTCTGCCTTATCCTGCAGTCATCACTCGGTATCGTGCCAAGTCCTTTTTAGCATTAACGTCTTGGAATCCTGTACCATTTACATGAGATTAAAAGTGTACATTTCTCGGCATGGTGTTTGTCACGAGGCAAGTGAGTCAAAAGAGTTTAAAGGTCTGCTCCCTTTTCTTTCCGTTTGTCCGCATACGTTCACCCCCGACAGGAAATGATAGGCTGCCTTTTCCAAAAAGTATGCACTAGTAACTTCAGAAACAATATCCTCAAGGGGGATATACCTGGGAGACATTCTTTCCCTGCACCTACCCCTCTTTCTGTTTCAACTCCTGCCCCAACCATCCTGAGAATTTAAAAGATCACCTTAGGCCTTAATAGCTGATTCTCCAGTCTGGGTGCCGCAAGCACTGTGCTCCCCTTGAGGACAGACTATGTTCCCGCATCTATGAATCTCTTCAGTCGAGCACCGGGCCTGGCACTTAGTAGGTTCTCAATAAATGCTTGCTGGGTGAGGAGAGGAATTTAATTTATTAAGCAGGCAGTTGGCTTCGGGTCTAAGTCAGTGGTGAGAGGGCGCCACAGAGAACCTCAAGAATCAGCCAAAGGTTCTGGCTGGACGTGATAAGCCCGGGGAGGCGAGCAGGGCCAAGAGGAAGGACGGGTGGACAAAGCGGTGCCTCGCTGAGGAAGCCCTGCTGGGCTTGGGCAGAACGGGGCACCGGAACCAGGCTGCTGCGGACCCCATGGACGATGCGGGCTGGCCGTGGTGATGGAGGTGGGGATGGTGGAGATAAAACGTGAGCCCCAGGACCCTTGGGGGAAATCAGCTGTGAGCTGGGCAACAGCGTCGGCGGAACGGATGCAGGAGTGGGGGAAACTGAGGCCGGAAAGCATGGTGGTTCCTCTGACCCCGTGGCACAGTGGGTGGCCACAGCTTGGGGATGAGAGCTAGAGTGGAAACGGGGGAGGCAAGAGGCCTTGCCCCCATCTCTCCGTGATGCTCTATAAAGCGGAGAGAGTGACCCCCAGCCTGCAAGAGCCAGCAGAGGAGGGACCAGCTGACAGTGCCCCCAGGGTGAGGTCCCAGGGAGCCAGGTGACCGATTTCAGTTTAAGTCGAGTGTTTCTGTTTTCACAACTGTCTGTCGAGGACCCTCAGTCACTCGTTATGCCGGACCAGCAGACGGTTTCCAAAAGCGGGTTGCTCTGCTGGCTTAACCCACTTCAGAGCCAGTGTTTACCTGACGTTTGCTCGGTCAGCAAGCATCTGTTGCACACTCACCAGGGTCCCTGTTCTCTGCCAGAGGCAGAGGGGATGCCACACCGTCAAGGCCCCAAAGCCACAGGGTTGACTCTGGGGCAGACACGGGCCTCTCTCCAGTATGAGTGACGAGCTGACAGCGGGTGAGCTCTTTGCGTTTACAGGAGCCTGAACGTGGGGCCTGGACTAAGCAGGGGACGGCTCCGCTAGAACAAGGAGTGGTCGGTGTCTTCCCCTCTTCATTTCTGTTTTCTTCATGTCTCCATCTTCCATTGGTTCTGTCCTCCTCCTAAGAGCCCCACGTGTCCCTGCTCTTGGCCTTACCACGTTCAGGCTGGTTACGCTTGGCTCCCCTAGTCCGAGCTCACAGCCTCAGCTCCCTGACCCGCTCACTACTGCCTGGCTCTACCCCAGCTTGTTAGCTCCCCGGGAGTCCCAGCAGGGCCCCAGCAGGGGCTGGGGGGGGGGTGCGCGGCACCTGCACAGGGCTATGGCTCACAGCGCCTGCTCAGACCAGGGGTCTCCACCACGTGTGTGCCCCTCGCTGTCCTGCCCATCTCTTCCCTCGGCCTCACAAACAGACCCCCTTCCTCCCATCGGCAGCGGAAGAAAATAACCGGGGAGGTGACATACATGTGCTCTCTGGGCAGAAGCCCTTGTTGGTGTCAGCCGTGGCTGTTTGAATGTGGTCCACATGTGGCTCGTGTGTGTGTGTGCGTGTGTGTGTGTGTGCGTGCCTGTGCTTTCTGCGTGAGCCAAACACTCTGAATCTGTTTATTTCCCTTTTACGATCACTTTCTCTCCCTCCGTAAAGCGCCAGGACGGGCCCGGCGTGCCAGGAATTGCTTGCAAGTGGTCCTCCAAGCCCGGAGCCGGCCTCTGCTGTCCCCATGCAGTGCGCGTAATGGGTCCTCCCAGGGACAATTTGCATAAAGGATAAATAAGAGAAACCCAATGTGAAGTTTATTCATTTTTAAATCCTGCAGCGTTTGTGATTGAAGGCCCAAGCTCAGATGTTTGCCGGATGCGTCCCATTAAGACTCGGGGCTTTGTCTAATGTCTGCTCTGTTTCTGCAGGGGGGTGTAATGCACACTCCTTCCCCGCACTGGAGTGCCATTTCCAGAACCTCCTGCTCGACGAGGGACAGAGGAACGGCGGGCTGTGTTCCCTTCTACCAGGCCCCCTCACTTTAATTTGCTGTAACAGAGCCAGCACATTAAATACAAAACATATTGATGTTCTTGAGAACCCTGGAGGGTCTTTACCCCTTCCTCGTCAGAGGAGCCTGGCATGCCGGGAGGGAGAGAAGATGGTGTTCGGCATGCACGCGGGGTGGCGCCTCCAGCGGGTCACAACTGATCGTCTGCCAAGAGCTGTGACCTCCCAGAGGACAGCGGGTGGGCAGAGGGACAGAGGTGCCATCGTGCCTGCCTCGGAGCAAGAGGGAACATGCGGACAGGGCGGGCACCCTCGGGTTCAGGGCCACGGGCACACAGCGGCGGTTTGTGAACTAATGGCGAGGAGCGGGTGGCAGGAAGGGAAGAAGGAAGAAAGAGAGGGAAGGAAGGAGGGAGGGAGGTGGATGGCAGGCAGAACGCCACCCAGCAACGGTGCTTGATTGGGCATGTTCTCTTCTGGGTCAGTGTTAATTAGCAAGTTCCCAAGATGGCGCAAGAGTCAGAGGAAGCTGGACGGGACCTAACTTTTGGCATTTGTCTATTCAAAATGCCCCAGGCTCCGGGAATTTGGCAGGATAGATTTGGCTGTCATGTTGTGCGTATCTGTTACAACAAGTGTGCAAGAATAGATGCATCTCCTCCAGCAAATTCACTATTTCCCTGACCGTGTCTCTAGAGCTGGAGGAAACAGACCAAGAGAAGAAACAAAACAGGCAGCCCACCATGGCAGGACAAGGCAGGACCAAGAGCCAGCCTGACCGGACATGAACTTTACATTCTTTTGTCAAAGCTGAGAAAATCTAATTGATGTTCTTGAGAACCCTGGCAAGTTCTAAATCTAAATCTTCTAAATCTCACAACTCTAGAAGTTATTATCGTCGGGACACTGAGACTCAGAGAGTTTCAATAAATTTCAGAAGGTCACAGAGATCATAACTGACTGGACTCATTCAAATCCAGTCCTGGGGCTGAGGGTGATTTTGGTGTTGTGGTGGTGACAACTGTATTGATAATGGTGATGATTACATTGTTGGTGGTATTGGTGGTGATGATTGTGTTGGTGGTGCTGGTTGTGTTGGTGGTGATGGTTGTGTTATTGGTGGTGATGATTGTGTTGGTTGTGGTGTTGGTAGCGGTGTTAGTGGTGTTGTGTTAGTGGTGTTGACTGTGTTGGCGGTGCTGGTTGTGTTGGTGGTGATGGTTGTGTTATTGGTGGTGATGATTGTGTTGATTGTGGTGTTGGTGGTGATGGTTGTGTTGGTGGTGTTGACCGTGTTGGTGGTGATGATTGTGTTGGTGGTGCTGGTTGTGTTATTGGTGGTGATGATTTTGTTGGTTGTGGTGTTGGTGGTGATGGTTGTGTTGGTGGTGTTGACCGTGTTGGTGGTGATGATTGTGTTGGTGGTGCTGGTTGTGTTATTGGTGGTGATGATTTTGTTGGTTGTGGTGTTGGTGGTGATGGTTGTGTTGGTGGTGTTGACCGTGTTGGTGGTGATGATTGTGTTGGTGGTGCTGGTTGTGTTATTGGTGGTGATGATTTTGTTGGTTGTGGTGTTGGTGGTGATGGTTGTGTTGGTGGTGTTGACCGTGTTGGTGGTGATGATTGTGTTGGTGGTGATGGTTGTGTTATTGGTGGTGATGATTTTGTTGGTGATGGTGATGATTGTACTGTTGGCGATGTTTGTGGTGATGATTGTGTTAGTGATGGTGATGATTGTGTTGGTGATCTTGATTGTGTTGGTGGTGATGATTGTGTTGGTTGTGGTGTTGGTAGTAGTGTCGGTGGTATTGATTGTGTTGGTGGTGATGATTGTGTTGGTGGTGATGGTTGTGTTATTGGTGGTGATGATTGTGTTGGTGATGGTGATTGTGTTGGTGGTGATGATTGTGTTGGTTGTGGTGTTGGTAGTAGTGTTGGTGGTGTTGACTGTGTTGGTGGTGATGATTGTGTTGGTGGTGATGGTTGTGTTATTGGTGGTGATGATTTTGTTGGTGGTGTTGATTGTGTTGGTGGTGATGATTGCATTGTTGGTGGTATTGGTGGTGTTGACTGTGTTGGTGGTGATGATTGTGTTGGTGGTGATGGTTGTGTTATTGGTGGTGATGATTTTGTTGATGATGGTGATGATTGTACTGTTGGCGATGTTTGTGGTGATGATTGTGTTGGTGATCTTGATTGTGTTGGTGGTGATGACTGTGTTGGTGATGTCGATTGTGTTGGTGGCAGTGTTGGTGGTGATGATCGTGGTGTTGGTATTGAAAGTGATGGTTGTGGTGTTCGTGGTGGCGGATGATGGATGATAAGCAGTCGTGATGGTGTGGATGGTGCTGGTGCCCATAGCAGTTGTAACTAATGTTTGAGTCTTCCTTATAAGAAGACCCCTGGTGACAATTGTAATAAGGACTTTAAAGTAGTTCCTTGAAAGGTGTCCAGACTGTTAGCATTAGACTTCTGCATTGACTTCTAGGGGTGATCAGGGAACTCACCATGAGCTGGAAACGAGTCAGGGTATCTGAGCTTGTCCTGGCATCCAGGTGAACTAGACAGACATTGGGATGTGATTCCATGTGGTGTCACTCGGGGTTCCTGTCCTTTGTGAACAAAGTCTGCCCAGATAGGTAGCCTCTTTCACTGAGATATTTGAGAAGTGATGGACGAGACCTCTGTCTCCTGAGTCTGGCTCCACCCGTCCACCTGTGGCCCAAATAATCTCTACCTGCTGATGCTTCCTGAAAACCCCACTGTCAGCTACTCATTTTAGGTGGTTAAGCATTTCATTTTCCCTCTTTGAAATGCACATTTCCTATTCTTGAAAATTCTTTACAGGGATTGAGGATACTGAGAGGCTCCTAACAAAGGATCTGTCCCTGATCAAAATCTGTATCAATTCTGATTAGGAAAACGGTCTCAAGTCTTCTAGTTTAAGCAATCGCAATCCAGATCTCCAGGGAAAGGGCTGCAGAGTAAGTCCCATCCAGCTTTACATGGATGACTTCCTCACATCTGGTAAGATCACAGGGATGGGACACATGGGGGACCTGGGGGCAGGGAGCAGTGATGAGGTGAGGTCAGGCCTCAGGGAGGGAGTGTGCGGGTCCTGGCATACGTGTCACCTGCCCAGGTGAGCCGATTGGGAGACAGCCGGCTGATGTAACACACACTGCATCTGTGATGAAGTTTCTTGGCTCATTGATTAATGCTGCCTGGGCCGCAAATGTCACTGACACCAGAGGAGCGGGCCACGCCCCTCACTGCTTTCGTTTAATTAATTTGATCTTTGTGAGAGTCCTGAAAATAAGGTATTGCCATTATTCCCATTTTTCAGACTTGGAAACTGAGACTAAGGGTTTGCCCAAGGTGATGCAGCTAGTAAGCAGTGAAGCCAGAATTGCAAACGAAGTCATTGTATTCATTTATGCATCCGCTAATTATTGATCACCTACTCTGTTGCAAGCTCTAGAAACTGGTTAGCAAGACAAGATGTTCCTTGAGCTCACATTCTAGCCTTAGGGACTCTTTGCCTACCCTTCTTGTCAAGCCACGATATCTCTTCATCACAGCAAAAAATATCAGGTGAAACTCTGACAGCAAGAGATAGGATTATTAAGCTCAGACTCCAAAATACCAAATATTAGTATCTGGGGCCATTTGGTACAGGGATAAACAGCCTCAGTACTTAAATATCATTTTTTTCTGAGCCAGACTATTAATGCACAATCATATTGGTGGTAACGGTGGGAAGAAAAGGTTCCATTATGCTTGGCAAGTGTTATTTGTACGATGTGGAAATATGTAATAAACTTCGAAAAGATATTCATCAATGATTATTGGAAAATATATCAGAGCTGAAATATCAGTTGTCTAACAAACCCATTTATGGGGCTGCACTGGTTTTGGAGACACTGAAGAAATGAGGCACTGCCGATTGAGTGAGACCTGTCCCCACACACCATCTGGGCCTCTTTACTCTGGAAAATGATGCTGACTAGCGTATACAGTTGTCCTGGCGCTATCCTTCTGTGAAGCAACCTACCCATCGGGGGCTCAGGTCACACAGGGTGGGCTCGTAAGCTCCCTTCGTCACCTCCTGGCCTCCACAGCTTATGTGGACACGTGGACAGAAACGGAGAAAGTGAAAGGAAGCTGCCTGATGAGGAGGTCAGAGCGAGATCATGTATCTTCCCTCGATAAAAATGTGTCTTTAACTCCCTATCAAGGGTAACTCATTAATCCTAGCATGGGATGAGAGCTTCATTAAAAATGCAATCCAATTAATTCTGTGTGTACGCTTTTTTTTGAGTCAGAACAGGGCTGATTTGGGCTTTTGGGGGGCGAGATGATCCCGGGAATGGTCACTCACTGATAATCCCACTAATTGCTGGCCCTTTGCCCAGGATGAATTGTTGTGTACTCCACATCTAGTCCCCTTGTGAGAGCTGGCAAATGGAGATTATAAGGTTGAATGAGGGGCGCCTGGGTGGCTCCGTCGGTTGGGCGCCCGACTTCGGCTCAGGTCATGATCTCGCAGTTCACGAGTTCGAGCCCCGCATCGGGCTCTGTGCTGACAGCTCAGAGCCTGACGCCTGCTTCAGATTCTGTGTCTCTCCCTCTCTGCCCCTCCCCTGCTCATGCTCTGTCTCTCTGTGTCCCTCAATAATAAATAAACGTTAAAAAAAAAACAACCTTAAAAAAAAGGTTGATTGAAAGATTAAGCAAACAAGAGTGGTTCATGGTTCAGGATGGACCCCTATGCCTTCCTAGGAAGATCTCAAGAGCTTCCTTTGCCTCTCATCACTGATTACTTAAGGCTTATGGAACCATCTTCCTCACTGAGAACTTTAGGGATGGTGAGCGGGAGTTCCTGCGAGGTATGCAGACAGCTGACAACTTAGGATATTCAATGTCAAAGTCACAGGAAGCTTCCACTGACCCTGACCATGACAGGTTTTCTTTCCACACAGGGCTTGTGCTAAACCACTTACTAACTCCACGCATGGAATTTTCTGGGTTCTGTCATGAAGTGTGGGCTGGTGTCCAGCCAATGGTGACTTAAGTTGACACTTCCCAAGGGTTCTGCAATCTCAAAAGGGCTTCTGGAGAAAGGAAACACATGGGAGTAGAGGTGAGGGGTGGGAATAATTGGCACCGGACCCCCAAAGTTTTTTCTGAGAGCCCCATCATGACTCAGTACAGCACCTCCCAAATGCCTTGTGCCACAGTGAGATCCCCATCACAGCAGATATTCAAGAAGAGGCAGAATGGCCCACAAGGAATGTACAGGAGGATTTCCTAAGCCAGATTACCCATTGGCCACATGATCTTCAAGACTCCATGGCTCACGGTGTGGTAGGGTCCCCTCCCTAAGGAGAGAGAAAAAAGGGAGAGAAAACTTCAAGGTGACGTGGCTAGGCACCTACGTGACAACATCCCTCATGACCTTGTAAACTGAGACTACTTAATAGACTGCATGTTCACCTGTGTTACCATACATGGGGACAAAGAAATAGAAAAAATATATATAAAAAAGAACTATGGCGTGCGATGTTCGGCGCTCAGTGCTTTGGGTCCGAACCCAACTGAGCGGTGCCGGCACGAATAAAAGTTGCTTCCTGGAAACTAAAAGCCTCGGTGTCACGACTCTCTGTGCGAGAATCCTGCTACAGTGGTATATCACGAGCATGAGTGGGGTCAAGTACCAGAGAGGTAAATGGAGATTGAGTCAATACCTAAAGTCTCTGGACACGAAGGCGTTATTTAACAGTCAACGTCGAAGGTGTGTTTCCAGCCTGCTTCTACTTCCCAGCAGGTAGTTGCACCCAAGAGTCAGGATTCCTGACTTCCAGTCTCAGCCCTAAGTGGCCACGTTACCTTAGACGAATTTCTTCATCACCAGATCCTTGGTTTGCTCCTCTTTAAAATGGAAGTAACGGGGCGCCTGGGTGGCGCAGTCGGTTAAGCGTCCGACTTCAGCCAGGTCACGATCTCGCGGTCCGGGAGTTCGAGCCCCGCGTCGGGCTCTGGGCTGATGGCTCGGAGCCTGGAGCCTGTTTCCGATTCTGTGTCTCCCTCTCTCTCTGCCCCTCCCCCGTTCATGCTCTGTCTCTCTCTTTCCCCAAAATAAATAAACGTTGAAAATAAATAAATAAATAAAATAAAATGGAAGTAACAATGGAACCTTTAGTATTTGCTAGACTGCTGGGTCATGGTTCCTTCGAAGTTAAGGACAAAGCCCACTTACCCTCCCCAGCTCTCCAGAGTCCCACGTGGGTCAAGGATTCACATAGACACTTGATGTGACCCGAAACGTGGTCAAAAATGGGAATGTGCTTAAGCAATAGGAAAAATGAGAAATGTTTCTGTATGAGGATGTATCAGTTGTAACATTCCTTCTAGATCAAAAGATCTATGATGTTGTGATTAAAAGGCAGTGTGGGGCATTGCAAAGTCCTGCGTTTATTTGCCTCATTACCACGTCCCCGACTGTTACTGGGTAACTTGTTGAATCATTTTGCTTCCTTGGATAATATTATGTGAGCTGCCTGCTGCTTACCTCAGGGAATAAATTAAAGTATCAAATGAAATTGAGTGTCGGAAAGTGCTTTGAAAAGTACACAGCACTACATTGGTTGCTCATCCGACTTCAGCTCAAGTCAGGACCTCATCGTTCACGAGTTCAAGCCCCACATCGGGCTCCATGCTGACAGCTCAGAGCCTGGAGCCTGCTTCGGATTCTGTGTCTCCCTCTCTCTCTCTCCCACTCCCCTGCTTGTGCTCTGTCTCCCTCTCTCTCAAAAATGAATAAACTTAAAAAAAATTTTTAAATAAGAAATAAAAAAAAATTTTTGATTAATAGCACAAGTTATAATCCAATTGGAGACAAAAGCTTGATCAGTTCCCCCGATAATTTTTCTCAGCTGCCCTTTATACTCTCAGCAAGTTACCCGGTCTGTATCCTCTAGACCAGTGGTTCTCAAACTTGAGCTTGCATTAGAATCTGGAGGGCTTGTTAAAACGGAAGGCTGGGATCTGTCCTCCTGATTCAGTAGGTCTAGGGTGGGTCCTGAGAATTTACATTTCTAAGTTCCCAGGTGCTGCTGCCATTACCACTCCCAGACGACCCTTCAAGAACTACGGCTTTGAGAACTATTGGTCTCATTCTTTGACGTGCTTAAAATCCATGTGGACTTTTCGTAACCTGATTGCTTCCCAGATATATCACAGCATCCCTGTGAAGTGGACATAAGGTCAGGCAGTGTTAGGGATATTTTACAAATGCACAGAACAGGGGCGCCTGGGTGGCTCAGTCTGTTGGGTGACCGACTTCGGCTCAGGTCATGATCTCGCAGTCCGTGAGTTCGAGCCCCGCATCGGGCTCTATGCTGACAGCTCAGAGCCTGGAGCCTGTTTCAGATTCTGTGTCTCCCTCTCTCTCTGACCCTCCCCTGTTCATGCTCTCTCGATGTCTCAAAAATAAATAAACATTAAAAAAAAAAAAAAAACCAAATGCACAGAACAGGACCCAGAGACCGGAAGCGATGATGTACTGAGAGGCTCACAGTGAATCAGTGGTCCGATGGGGATAAAATCATGGTTTTTCTGGATGTCCAGCTCAGTGTCCTTCCCCTGGGGCTGGACTGCCCCCTACTGGCAGGTCAGTCACGGTCGCTAGCCCCGCTGGAGGTCGGGCTGGTGACAAGTTGCAAGGCTGCCTGCCTGCAGAGTTCCGTGTTTCCAGCATTTTCTGACAGCTGATGCTGTGAGGGATCTGT